>NC_092867.1:46681942-46685585 GCF_032062135.1 Pyxicephalus adspersus
ATGTGTCTCAACACATTAAAAGGAATGAATGGGCTCTAAAGTCTTTGTGAACATTTAAAAAGGAAACACCTATTGATAATTATATCTAATAATTCCCTATAATAAAAGCATGCTGGGATTTTTATTAGGAAAGGCCAGGCTTGCCTATATGTGTTCAGACATAACGTAAATTGACCTAGAATGGGAATTGTGACACTGGAAGCAGTTCTGTTCCCAGGGTTAACGCTTATTATTTACAGTAGTAGATCTCTAAAAAAAAACAAAAATCCCTGTTACTGGATCAAGCCTTCAACCCCGTCAATGTATTCCAGTAAACAAACGCTGAAGAGGGCATTTGCTGTATTAAACAATGCTAATAACTTTTTTTACATTTGGAGTTCTAACAATTTTGAACACCCTAAATATTTTTACTGCCATGTGTGTCCCCCTATTTGGAATAACTGTATTAGCAAATCCAACATTTTAGACCACCAGAACAAAAATCTACAAGTGGGGATATTTGTTTTCTGAAGACATTCTCACTTTGTCCCGTGGGGAGAAGATATGCCTTTATTTCACTGGCCCTAACAAACCTGTAGATTATGTGTTCAAACTTGTTAGATTTATTAGGTTGCATTTGTTTCTAGGCCAATTATCTGCTTGGTAATAACAGGCAGTATTACCACAATAGTACCGAGAGCTGCACTTTAAAAAAAAAAAAAAAATAATACTAATAATTACTACTAATTACTACTACTACTAAGTGTCAGATCCAATTTGTCTACAGATACACTACAGGAGTCAATTCGCATGAGATTATTGTCTTATATAAAATGTAACACAAGAACCTGCACTGATGTGGATGCAAATAGTTTCACATCAAGCAGTGAAAAGTAAAATTCAATTACTCCATTCACACCTTCAGGTCATGTGGATTTGTTATGCTGCTTCTTAGGGATGACTCGATGATTTTCCATCGGCTTCCCAGGGCCTTGACACCATTCTGGGGAAATAAACGTAGAGTATTTACTACACAAAATACCATTACAACTGCAAAACCTATAGCTAATTATTCTTGCAACTTCTTACATGGTCATCTACTGGATACATATTGCTTTTTGAACTGGGCATCTTAACGTATGTGCTATCCCATGTGTCTATAAAGGAAGCCGGATAGGGTATAGGCACCACATTTTCCTGTAACTTATCAACCTAAAGAAAGAAAAAATAAATTTAAAAAAATCAAGAAAAGGATAGAAAAAAATACAGTATTTAGGTTTTCTAAAAGCAGAGGACCTATAAAGAAAAAAAAAAAAAAAAAAAAGATGATAGCACACTATTTCAGTAAAGTATATGCCAAAACTAATTTTAGTGCAAGCTAAAGATTATGTTGAGTAAAATGCATATCAAACATATCCACTCTTTAAAACTGCATGCGCCTGTGAGATAGTGATGTACTACAACATTCATAGGTGACTCTACATCAGTGTAGTTACCAATAAATGAAAGCAGAATTATGCCTCTCTCCCATCTGTATTATGAGACTGTTTATGTATATGCAGCTTCGCAGGTGAATAATAATATTTATTTCATTCAATAATATTTCAGCGAGTATAGGGGCTTGGGGAAGGTGGCGGTTTTTCAGAGTTTAATAAATTTCATTTTTTTTAACCATCTTTTACGTATTTTTATAATTACATTACATAATTTATAAAGACATTGGGGGCTATTAGATCACTAATATCTCCGAAGTACTCTCTGTGCCTAATTAATTGTTACATCTAACTTTGCTGTGTCCATAAATATATATATATTATTCCAGACAGATCCCAGTATCCAAATCCTAGTACCAAGTATCAAAAAATGTTGAAGAAGATACTTGCACTGTGCAGAAGTGGCTTCCTGAGAGATATGGAATCATAATCTTTTACAGGATACCACTAGATAAAAGAAGCCCAATACCTAAGAGCTGTTGGCAGAAACTGGGGTAAGGCAAGTATTTATTATTTACAGCTATAATGAAGCTCATTTTTATTGCAGGTGAGAGGCCTAATGTAATAGAAAGACATTGCTTTTTAGTGTTAGGTCGGTTTTGAAACCAGAGAAGAGGCAATAATAGTTTACAGTCAGGATGATTCAGGATGGAAAACAATTGCAGCAAAAATTAATGTAATGAAAAGATCTAGCAGAGGTGTTCCTAAGACTCTATGAAGTGTTCTTTGCACTAATAGACAGTCCAGCATATAACCGCTTACCCTTATGGTGATGGTATGGTTAGGATAAGGCATCAATGGTGGTTGATAATTCTGACACATTGGCATTCTGTTCATCTCTTCCAGTGGCGTCCCCAGCCACGTAATGTCAGAGGAAGCATATTTTGCAGATGGGCCTTGATTATCTTTTCTGTTTTTAAGACAAATTAAAGTTGTTGGCGAGCAGCAATTAAAAAAATTTGAATAAATCATTCTATGCTTTTGGCAAACACTGTGGAAAAAAATAATCCTGACAGATGAAAACTGTACCTATGGCCACATACAGCCTTACGTTCACAAGAGATTTAACAAGCAAATATCAAAGTACCTGGGCACTTGCAAGCCCTGTTAGCAATTTTAGCTAGAGTTCACTGTCTGCATACACCAAGTCCAAATCAAGACAAAGACCAGAATGGTTAAAAAAAAAAAAAAATAAAAAACATTCAGCAGGAAGGCTGCCATTTCAGATACAGATATGTCTAAAATGTAGGTCAAACTAATACAACAAATAGGTTATGTAGCAGGTATTTCAATTGTACAAAACAAAACAATTGCATGGTAAAGCAACACCATCATAAATACTTCTAGTAATAAAGGCTAGACCTCAATACATGTATGCCATATACACCTATGTAACCATAATATATGGTGGGTTATAGTTCTGCTCTCTCACACTCTGCTCCTTGCAGTTTTTTTGCAGCACAAATTTTATGTCATTGTCATTTTTTTACAAAGTACTAGTGGGGTTTTTAAAACCATATGTTGCACACAGAGTGCTAAAAATTTTTGTGGCTTTGTGGCTAGCGAGAAATGTTTCTTGGGTAAAAAAACATTTGTGCAGCATTACACCAATACCAACAGGGGTCAGCAGGGAATTTCTTACCGAAGACTCAATCACAAATTGCAGTGTGTATGGACATAAAAATATGGATATTACCAGTTTTGGGCTGGCTAGGATTATTCATATTCTAAAAAACAAAGCAGGAGAATTCAACCAACATGTGGTTCTTTAGAATACCAGTTAGATTAACAGTGGGCCATTAACAGTGGTTTAAATTGTTTGTTTTTATTGCTACAATGCAGCCAGGCTGCATTCAAGTTAATAAAAATGTTTATCTATTTGTTTTTCCATTTTCTTTGTGTTGCAGGATAAGTAACTGCCATGGTATAGCAGCAAGCTAGAAGGTAAGACAAAGCACTGCTAGGGAAGCATTAGTCATGCTCATGGGAGTATTGGGCCACTGGATTGTGTACAACAGCAGCCCAGCTCTCTAGCATTTTGCTTTCAGAATTATTAGTGTATATTAAGGCAGGCTATTACACAAATAAATAGTATAGACTGACCTGGGCTTTCAAGAGGAAACTGACATGAAGAATAAAAATAAATGTAATGTTTAACAACAACTCACAGG
>NC_092867.1:46687358-46689316 GCF_032062135.1 Pyxicephalus adspersus
TTCTATTATCTTCATATGAAAAGAATTAATTTCATAAACGGGAGCGGTAACTTACACATTGCTGAAGGTACATTCAACTCTCTGAATATCAAAGAACTTCTTCCAACATCCACGTTTTACTTCCAGGATGGCAAAGAACGCTAATCCACAGGGTGCAATGTACCTCATCATCTGGCGAGGACATAATGCATACAAAGTCACTGCAGTGTATCTCTGCTACAAACAGAGAAATCACTAACTGCTAAAGAATCATCTATTCACGTATGGTTACCGAACTGTAAAAGTGCTTAGAGAGAAAAAAAGTGAGTGATGACAAAATCTATGGGGCATTACTAGATGTTATTTAAAAAGTATCCAAATCAAAAATGTTATACGTAAATAGCTAACTGGATCATTAATGTGGCATTTACATTGGATTTATTTAGTGCTCAGGCACATTTTTTATCTGGTTATCCTACCAGTATGAAGAAAAAAAAAAAAAAACATCTAATTCTAGGGTGACAACATTCACTGTACTGCAACTATGGAGGAGAGCAGTGTCACCCTATCCCGTCGCAGAGCGTCCCCATCTTACTAATTCTTCTCTTCCTAGTTGCGATCTTAAATCATGTTGATTGGCCAATATGGCATAACCCCCACAGAGGTGTATTGGACTTCTTTCGCTCCCAGCAACCGCAGGGGGATGTGACAGTTCCACAGAGCGATCAGGCAAGTAAGAATGCTTACTGTAGAAATCGCATGTGCCTTTCTACAATTCATTTGAAGAAAGGGACAGGCTGGTCATTCATTTTGAAAAGTGGTACTTTTTACCCAAGTTCCATTTGGTCTTGGGCACTGTTATCTAAACTACAAAAAAGTAGCAGGGAATTCCAACAAAAAAAGTCTATAAAGAATTTGCTTTGAAAAACTTCACATCCTTACTACAGCTAGCAGGTTGAGATCCCCCACCTCAACACAACAGAAGAATCTATCAATTGTGTATGAAAAAGTGTTATGTGCGACTTTCCCCAGGAATATGCAATACTGAATATTAGATGCACTGTAAAAGTTTGGACTCTTCCACTGAGCCAACAGCCATGCCCCTCCAGCAGAGAAGAGTTATTCAGTCTATACACAGGGTATAATCCTGGGTTACACATACAGCTATGTTTAATACATTACAGTGATGCATCTGGCTGTCCTAAAGGATAACTGTACTAACCCAACCCATCCCTCTATATAGATGATATGATGGGGTGGTTTTGCTGTTCGTTAACATCCAGCATTCCCACGTATGTGTTACAGCCCCATATAATTTCTGTAACTCAGTCTATTCTTACCTCAGGACAAAGAAGCAAAGCTCCATGAGGGTAAAGGTGGAAGAAACTCAACATAATTTCCTGAAGTAAAGGAAAGAATTAGCGACTGCTTATGCTAAAGGGTTGATTTACTAAAGAAGTAGAGAAGGTTCTCTTTCCAAAGCTTGGTAAATGGGGAAGTGCAGTGAAAACTTGCTTTGCAAAGAATATTCAAATGTGTGTAAGCAAAATAGCAAACTTTCCTTTGCTTACACATGATTGGATGTTAAAAGCCAACACAGCCTAACTTAATTTACTCTTTATGTGTAAATTAGGTGAAAGACAGAGAATGAACTCCAATGTGAATTTCACTAAGCTATTAAACATTCACTAAACCAGCTTTTGACAAGTAAACCTGCTCCTTTAGAAAATCAACTTTCTTATACCAGCGGTCGCCAATTAATATTACCAGGTGTAACTATGATTAGACAGGTGTAATCAGGTCCCTAAGTCTGATAAGAATTGTATTTTTTTTTTTAAATAATGAAAACCACAATAAGAAAACTGACTCCTTTGTGCTGGAAGGACAAAGCCAACAACTACATTCGGGACACCAAAATGCAAACAGAAGCCTGTGAGTGATTCAACTTTCCAACATCTAGTGTAAATAGACTAATTTTG
>NC_092867.1:46689613-46691809 GCF_032062135.1 Pyxicephalus adspersus
AGGAATTATTTATTTTTTTAATTAATATTAATCAAAAGAAGAAAAGTAGAAACTCTCCATCACTCTTTCCTGCTCACTAAAGCTACATACAGTGTCAAATTTTTCTCGCCCGACAATCAGCTTCGGCCGGATATCGGGCGAGAATCCGGCGTGTGTACAGCCCGCGTCGTTCATCGTCCGTGGATCCATCCTGGCGGATCCACAAACGATGAACGACGAGCGATCCTAATGCAAGGGAAGGGGGAGAGCGCGCAGCAGGGTGCCGCTCCGTTGTTCTCCCCCTTCCTCCCCATAGAGCAGAACGGAGCTGTATGTACAGCACTCGTTCATGCATCGTGCGGTTCTTATCGTTGGAAAGGATTGTGAAAGATCCTTTCCAACGACAAGAATTGCACATGTGTAAGCGGCTTAACAGTTTTTACTTCTTTTTAGTACACCAAGCCAGGCATGTTCCACTGCAATGCCAAAACTAACTCTTGAGCACTTCGATGTCATTTTCGACATGGCAATTTGGAGGACTCCAAAACTGAAATACCAAGAAAAAAAGGAGGTGCAGGCAACCAAAGAAAGAGTAGACAATGCAGCTCTTATGGGGATTGCTTTGACAGGTAAGCCTTTCTGAAATCACTAATACCACCCTTTAGGACTGAAGCCAAACATAGAAATCAATAATACCCCACAAAATATGTACTGTGTATACCTAAACAATATGGCCAAAGAATCTTGGTTAGCGTCTGGTTTAATTGTGACAATCATTTCTATGTTGAGACCTTAACTCGAAATTAACCAAAAGTTATAAGATAATAGCAAAATAAATAATGCTGGATTTACAAGGCATTAAAATATAAACCTATATTGCAGAAAGGCTACCAAATTCATTTTGAAAGTGATGGCAACCATATGATGCTCCCTTTCCTTTTCCAATGCACTACAGTGAATATGTCATTCACATCTTTGTGTTTTAGTGTCTAAAACAAAGGGTCTTTGTGGTACTTTCGGGATGTGTACCGGAATGCCATTCAGAATAAATGGCACCGCAACTGTGCATATGTGCATTTTACAGTGTTACCCCGATGCAAATTCGGCTTTAAAGTAAAATATATGCAACTTTTAATAGTAAATGTCCTGCAGATGATACAAGATAAGATACCAGCTACCTTTTTTATTTAGAAACTGTTCCACATTACTTTATCCTAAAAACTAATATATATATATATATATATATATATATATATATATATATATATATCTCAAATTGCATATGAATTTATGCTTAATGTGACCTGCTCCCAGAATACGAACTATAGATTACAGTTGTGACATTCTTAGCAAATAAAAGAGCTTTTAAACAAGTCATCACAGAGCTCTGTAGCTGTGTGTACTGTAAACGTACTAATCCACAAAGAATACAATAAATACTCTGGTCTAGTTTCTAACAGTCTGCAAGCACCTTCAGTGAATAGGCATCAGAAACCAGACAAGGCTGCCAATATTCTACCACAAAAGAAGATAATAGGAGAGGTGCGCTGTGATTTCAAAGTCTTTGTAGAAAGTTTTACAGATTAATTTCTCCACAATATTTAGGGACTGTATTACTTTTATTGCTTGTTCAGGAACTAGAAAAAAAGTGTAAAAAGCATTTGTTTGGCCTGCATGTAGACCATCACAAAAGAAAGTGATTTTTGGTGAGAATATAGTGCAGATAGTCTACTTATATACACACTTGTGGTTAAGGTTAACACGGGGAGACAATGACAACACCCACTACATAGTGCAGCTATGGTAGGGTTAGCAATTAGTCCAAAGGGATATTTAAGTCCATACACACTAAAATTTGCAGCCATTGCTACCTAGCATACCCCCAAAGCATCTCTGGTTAGATCAAAAATTCAACATTTATCATGTCATGACACAAAAACTGCTTGCTCCTCCAGAACCAAAAGAAAGAAACGCACAGCAGTAGCCAAGCAGTTAGATAAGTCGTCAAAATGATAACTATTTTATCCACTCTGGTCTCATAACTTGCAGCATTCTTTAAAAAAAAAATAAAATAAAAACTGTACTGCCCCCCTTCCCCAAGCAGCAAACTATTTTTGTAAAGATCCTTGGTACAGTAACAGCAGCAAAATTCTTTATGACATAGAATACCAAAAGCTTTTCTCAATGGCTTTAGGTGCAAAGTAAAGCCTTTAGTTT
>NC_092867.1:46692610-46731892 GCF_032062135.1 Pyxicephalus adspersus
TTTTTTTTATTAATTATTTTTACATGATTTTGTGTTTCAAACTTTATTATACTACTATTATATTGTACTGTAAAATAAATTTTCATGAAAAACAATGTACCGTTTTTAGACATATAAAAATCGGACAGAAATGAACCGCCCAGGAGGTTAAAACAAACAATTCAGCTGCACCTATCACACAATACATGACAGTTTGCAAGAAAGTTTTGATTGATTTTGGTTGAATAAAGTTAACTTTACAAGTAGGAATATATCGGAGATTCATATAATAGCTAAAATACAGTGGAATTACTTACATGCTGCCACACCTGTAAACAGAGACGTTAAATACACTACCTTGTTTGTTCCTCCTTGCTCCCGGGAAAAAGGTGAGCAGAAACTTTGGAAAATCTCTGGCTTGCATTACTCTTTGCTTTGCATTCACTGGAGCCGATTCCTCCTGTTGCACCACCTTCAGACATTTCAGTAACGTCTTCTATATAAGTCACCTGTTCTCCACCACTGTGCTTTTTAGCACTACATACATTTGATTCTGACTTTGGAACATCCTTGGTGTTTTCTGGATCATCCTCATGTTGATGTATAGCGCCATGGTCAGCCTTAGAACCGTTATCACTCTTCTTCTCCCCTTCAACAGATGTCTCTGGTTCACTTTCCATGCCTTCAGAAGATGGAATATCCTCATATACATAAGGCTCTGTGTCTTGCATACTTGCCCCTGAGTCCCCACCACCTTGCTCTGAGAGAGGACTTTCTGGTACACAGTCTATCAGGCAATTTTCGGATTCTCCAGAATTTGGGGATGTAGGGTTGCTTGTCAGGGTGTAGCTGGGAGATGATTTTGTTGCCAAGTTGCTTTCCTTGTCTAAATACAGCACATCATTGTCTGATGAAGATTCTTGTCTATTGTCACATTCTGAACTGTTCAAGTTATGATCTTCATGCTGATTTCCTGTACTTAAAGAGCTAACACTCTCCAAAACATGCAGTTCTTTGTGGACATTGCTTTGCTTATAGACGCTGGTCTTTTCGTCTGAACTCATCTTCATGGATGTGTGGCTGCCTTTACTATGACACCTGTATAACAATAAAACATTTAATAACTTAACCCTGTAAAAATATTTCTCACACTTTGGACTACCACCAATAAATATATATTTTACAAAGGTAAACAGACAATGTTAGGTGCAATTCTGCATGCAGATTTTTCCTTAAAGAGTTACCTCAACAGATCCATTGTATGTGCTGCAATAAAGAGAGAAAAACCCTTCATGCTGACCCTTTAGTTGAAATGCATACTTCACCTACACCAGGATACAGTGGTCTTGGAACCAGATTTTCACTGAAATTAATGACAAATCTAGTAGGGCCATACCTAGATAACGTTGATTGTCACCACAGACTACAATACACTAAACAGAAAACAGTGTCTGCAGAAATTCAGGGAGGACAGTAAAGATTGTCCTAGACATTAATTTGTGGTTATGCATTTTAAACCAATTATGTATATATGCATTAACAGGTAAATCCCAGGTTAGTAGCTGTGAAAACACAAATGGACCAAATGACTGGTGTATATTTCTTCAGCCAGGTGTAAACATTTATAAAATTCTGCTGGGTGAAGCAACACTAGTGCAGGACACCTTAACTAACTGTAGGCTGTTCAACACCCCGTCACTTCTATGGTTTCTGCAAACTGTCAGCAAGACTGAAGAATCTTTGGCAACATGGAGACTGACAGTGCTTAGGAATATAAACAGGGCACCTTCATAATGTCCTGCACGTCCCCAGTGGCTGTACACTTCCGGCTCCAACAGGATTTCATTTGAAGCACAAACCAGTGAAAAAGTAAACCCTGACACATTTGCTACTCCATTCTACTGGAGAAAAACAATACATTATAAACTGATCAGCTGCCGTGTTTCTGATTCCATCTTTGACTTTGAACTCTACCTGTCATATCACTATGGAAAGTCTGCACCTATATCCTATCCCAATCTATATGTTACCCCAAAATATTGTTAATTATATACTGGGGTAAATACCCTGGAGCTTCTATAGTTACTCTGTTGTTAAGAAGTTTGGAATCAACCAGGCACTGTTTTAATGTTTGTTCTGATCAGCAAAATGTATATTAAAAGAATCCTCTATTTGCAGTTTTTTTTCTTTTTTGGAGGGAAAACCTCACTCCGTGCCTTCTGTAGTTCTGGTACAATTTGTAAGATAGCTTCCTCCAAGTATGTAGTAAAGCTCTTCCTTCAAAAGTTTTACATGGCTTGTCATCTTCCAGTTATACAGTCCAGCTTATCAAAGACGTCCAGGCTTCCATTGTCTTCATCAAACAGATTTTGCATATCCTGAGGATATGATCATTGTTCAGCTGATGAGCCATAATATTTGGTACCAAGTCAAGTGAAGTAAGTTTATCTCTCATTTAAATAAAGTTGCAGCCTAAACACAAAATTAGTAGTCATGTATTTAGAAGGCCAATCCCTGATGCCAGAGTAAGCTGAAGCCATGTAACAATGGAAGCTGGTAGCATTCACATACTTGCACAGAGAACATGATTGTCACAAGACTGTACAGGACTGCTATGTGTAGGCTCACCTTCCCCTATAGTCCCAAGGTAGATGGAGCACACACAAGTGTGAGAATGCTACACCCTATAATAGACAGGTCAAAAAGGAGCCAGCAAAGCTGGCAAGATTAACAGGTATGTATTAAAGATTTACTAACTGCAATTTAAAAACACTGCATAGCAGGTATAGATGGCAAGCAATTAGGATTAGGAGTAACCTTTTGTGTTTCAAAGACAGTAATTGATTCACAAGTGAATGTCAGATTCACTGCTTTATAAATAGATCCCCAAGTGTATATCAATTTAGCCAAACCAGACACCCAGTGGCAAATAATGTGCATATAAACTCAAATTATTTAAATGTAATATATTGCAGCTGATTAGTATTTACATGTAACGGCTGATTCTTTTTTTCTTTAGGCCTAATTGAACTAGCAGTGTATACAAGAAATGCAGGATTTTTTGCTTCCTTTCAGTTATCAAAAAACTAATGCAGTCACCACATTTGAGGACTGGAAAGCTGCAATATACTAAATGAGTGTTTTAAAGTTTAGATAAGCTTTAAGTATCAATGCATGGGGACCTAAATTTGATCAAATGGGACTTCTGAAGATAAAACTTGAATTTACATGGAGTGTCTACTGAATGGCTAGCTGATGGCCAGTGGGTATGTGCTCACAGCTAGGGATAGCAATGGTTCAAGGGGGCAGAGCGGCATGCTTTAAAATGCATATATTGATAACATTTTTTTTTTGGGGGGGGGGGGTTTAAAGTTCTTCAAAGAAAATGCATAAAAATGCTGACTCCTAATTTAGGCATCCTACCCAGGCCTACTAGTTCTAAAGAAGATGAAAATGAAAGCATGCCTTTGATGCAATGTGATATGAAAAATAGATGGAAAAGCCATATTGCATTCATCTAATCTAGCAATCTGCTCTATGTCAAAAGAGTAAAAGCAGTCCCTCGATATGTAATTTTTACAGAGCTAACATCACAAAATAACTAAGGGAAGGTTATCCATTAAATTATTACAAAGAATGCTGCACGTTTTCTCCATTAAATGAATACAAAAAATGCTGCACATGGCCCAGATTCCACATTATCAGAGGCATTTCACAAATGTAAATGACTTAACACTTCTTGTGCAGTCAGATCATAGCTTGGTTGTTTTCATTTTTGGTGAGATTGTTGGTAGACTATGTTGCCATGTCTATTGTTTCCAAAGGAGCTTAAGATAGAAGATGCCATGGGGCATACCAAGAAGTTGAATGAAGAAGATTAGGACAGTGCAGGATTCTCTGGGTGCTGTAGGTTATTTGAATACTTTTCAGCTTAAAGTGCAATTAATAAAAAAATGTTTTATGAAGCTTTTTTCTTTAGTGCCAAAAAATAATTGCCTGCTGCCACACTGAAGAAATTTCCCATTAATCGTTGCCCTTGGGGTACTATACCAGACCAGTTCTCTGGGAACCGAGGGCCTGATTTATAAGAGTTGTGTCCAGAAACGAAACTCAAGAAATGAAGCTATAGAGAGCATAAAACTTTACAAGCAGTTCTTAACACATATGTCGCTTTGTAGATTATTTACTTATGACACATCGGTAAATAAAGAAAAGAGCTGGTTTGGAATCTGCACAGGTTATAATTACTGATTATTTTTTTTAGGATACATTGGATAATGTCGGGTATATAGAATATATTATGTGAATTACACACCAGATTGTGCACAGACTAAAGCACAACTCCAGGCAGATATCTAAAATGATCACTAAAATCCATATATATGTAAACTCTTTTCCCTGCCAACATATTTGTAATTCCTGCATAGCAAGTTCTTCTAAGCCATCGACAACCTGATATTCCAAGCCAGTGCACAATGAATCACCATTAACTATTGAAAAGTGATCCAGGGACTGTAGGGCTAAACAGGAAAAGAAAGACTGAGAGGTTTGGTAAGGCACGAGAAGCAAGAAGGGGATTTTAAAAAAAATAGCAAAACTCAATTATGAACCTTTGGGCAGGTAAAATTGTTTAAAACATCTGTGTTATAGCCATTTGCACGGAGATCTACTTTAAATAGATCTTAATGTGATCAAAGACTAAACTACTACATCAGAGGAAGTAGAACTGCATAAAGGTGAACTCACCACATAAAAGATAAATACTTTCTACTTGACATGTTTCATCATGCAGAAAAAAATGTGGGACCCCAATTTCGCCTAAACTGAAAATATTTTGAACACTGGCATTTTTAGACAATATTTATATAGGATGCATGGACAAAGCATGGAAAACGCGTGGCGCCAGTTGCAAGGCTCCTAGGAATTATCCAACGCTGATAAAAATATGTGGTCTATATAATGGAATTGCATATTACAACACAGACAACCAAGGGATAAAAAAAAATGTGTGAAAAAGTTTGTCATGTCTTTACCAGTGATCCAGTGTCATTGTTCAAGTGATTTATATGGATATTTGACAATAAAAGCATTGTAATACTCTGTAGGTGCTTCATATGTACATGGGATGATTTACTGGAGTAGATCAGGAAGTTCAGTAAAGTGAATCTGTGCTGTGCAGGGGAATATTTCACTTAGCTTTGTGAAAAATCACAAAGAAGAACAATGAAGAAAAAAAAAAGTCAAGCTATAAATCTGGGATCCCAGTGCACCTTGCAATGCAGCATGGAAACCTTTATTATGGTAAAGGCGTTGGCAGTTTTGTTAGCTAAGTTTAAAGAAAATCAGTGCCAAGGGAAATGTTGAGGCTTCCATTTCTGACCTTCTGAAAAGGTCAGCTGCCTTCCATGCTCATCCATTGGCTTTAGTATGGAATAGGCACACAGCCCCATCAAGTCAGCTCCTCGTAGGAATTCTTTATAAAGGGCAGTGAGACTACTGAAGCCGCTGGATTGACAGACAGGGAAGAAGCAATGGTGGCTGATATATCTCAGTTTAGGCAAACTTTAAACACCATAATTCTATTTTTGGCTATTGTCCCTCTATTAGGTAAAAACCATAATTATAACTACATGCAGTGGGTTACACAATTTGCAGCCTCTGGGGCAATGATTGATTGGATGGTCCTAATATGTTAAAGAGGAACTAAACCCAAAAAATGTCTAAAACAAAACAAATCTACTTACCTTCAATCCAGCAGGGCAGTCCGATCCATCCAGAGGTCTCTTTCATGGGGTCCCGCGTCGTCCCGGCATCCGTCCACAAATCGGTGCTGCCATCTTTGTCTCTTCTTCCCGGTTCTTCTTCTGTCACCCGACCCAGACGCAGAGGATTTAGGTTAGGAAAAAAACTTGCCGATCACTGCGCATGCGTGAAATCGGCAAATTTTATTTCCCCATGAAAAGGCTCCGAGATGCTCGGGCATGTGCAGAAGGAGAACCTAAGAGCCTCCCAGGATGCGTGACATAGGTATCCAGGGAGGCCTTGCGCTCCCATTCATTCTCAATCGCCTAGGCGATCGAGAATTTAGGGGCGCTGCTGCATTTTAAAAAAATGATGCACAGAATTTTTACTTACATTAAAGGCTTGTTCACCCTTTTATGTAAAGTTACATTTCTGAGTTTAGGTACGATTTAAGCGCTGTAGCAAATGTTTAAAGAGCTCAGATTGCAAAGGATAACCTGCTTTCTCATTACAGTTGAATATTTTTAATCGTTCATCCCCATTTTCAAAGCTCACAACAAAGATTGCACTTTCGGTTGGTTTGTAACTGCTTAGTGACACCAAATGCGGTTCACATTAGAGGGCTGGAAGTCTGCCATATACTGTATACAATAGAGGCCCATGGGAGGCAGTAACCTTCCCCTCTACCCATTCTGCTGCAGGGGATTATGATGGAGATATTGCGGCCAGACATTAAAGTATTTAAGCCCTCAGTAGCTGCAGGCATTGTGCAGCAATTCCTGCTCAGTGCCCATAGTCTGATCACAAGTTCCCCATTATATGAGCAGGGGGTGGGGTGAAGGGGAACACGTCATGTGACTGGGAACAAAGGCACGTCACGTCTATGCTGAACTCTGACAGGAGCAGGGGTTCATATAGTCTACACACAGTGCAAGGGGTTCACCTCTGTTCCCCACGGTGCTGATGGGGCCCCGGCTTCCCGGGGAACCCCTTTCTGTCACGGAACCCTCGTCAACTGTCTCTGGCCCCTGGACGCGCACTCTTTTGCTTAGCGGTTCTTCTACTACATCCACCCCAAACACCGCACTCATTGCTTCGCACAGGCCGCCAGGAATCGCTTGCTCATCCTCAGGCGACACTTTCCTCACTGACAATCACAAACAAATCGCCGCCTCTCCTTGCGTTTTCCTGGCAAACCGAACTTTGGAGACGCCCCCAACCCTCGGCGCCTGCTCGCTGCATGACATACGCAAGCGCCGTGAGTGGCTCTCTTCTCATTGGCTGGTCAGGACATTGCCAGCAAGCAACAGGGACGTCCTGGCTTCAGAGTCGTAAAGCGCAGCTGCGGCGAAAAGGACATTGCGTGAAAGAAACGGAAGCGTTCTCTTTTACGGCTGCTGCAGAGAGGTCAGGCAGGATATTGGCACACACGCGGCCGAACCTCCTGAGAAATGGACACCAACAACCACCCCGGGGGCCGGGGAGGCTTCGGCAGCATCTTCGGAGGATCGCCAGGTTACCCTCACTCAGATTTGGCCGGTGTGCCGTGTAAGTGTCGGGTTAGGTGAGCGGGGGAGTCGGGTCACCTCTAGCCTGTGTCGGTCACTGTGTGCGAGATGCATGTGAAGCATACTATAGTGCCCATTATATCGCTCCCTATTGATCTTTATCACCCTATGGCCACCGACCACACAATCTCATCTTTGTACCCTATGGCCAATGACCGCACAATCTCATCTTTGTACCCTATGGCCAATGACCGCACAATCTCATCTTTGTACTCTATGGCCACCGACCGCACAATCTGGTCATTGTACCCTACAGCCACCGACCGCACATCTCATCATTGTACCGATCCCACTCAGTCTACATTCCATAATATATAACCTGTTTATCAATATGGCAAGCAATTAAAGCTGTTTCTGTGTTTTCTCCTCAGTAACAGGAATGAGTCCGCTTTCTCCCTACCTGAATGTGGATCCCAGGTTTTTAACACAGGTAAATCGATTTCAAAGATTTTGTGTATAATTCAGAAAATATAAGGGAAAGGCTTAACATGTGAGAGAGAGATTGTCATCATCGGAAGCTGAAGCAATACAAAGTCACCTCTTTAGTATTTTCTGTGTTTAGCTGGCAGAAATCTAATAATCAGAACAGCCCCCAATGGTAAATCTGGCCCTGTCAAACCCCAAGAGTAGAATATATGGCAGTTTACTAGTCCTTGATTGTGAAGGGACCAGAAAATCCCGACAGCTTTTTATCTGGGAGAGCTATGTCTGTCTTCATCAAGACAAGAAGACTGTTGGTGCTTTCTTTAGAATTAGGTAGCAGGGGAGTTTTTTTCCTTCCCATAGGATTACATAGGAAATCCATATATCCTAATGTATATAATATATCTATAAGATGTTTCATATTATTATACTTTATTCATAGGATGCCAACATATTAGGCTATGTACA
The DNA here is from genome assembly GCF_032062135.1 of Pyxicephalus adspersus. Lineage (NCBI taxonomy): Eukaryota > Metazoa > Chordata > Amphibia > Anura > Pyxicephalidae > Pyxicephalus > Pyxicephalus adspersus. Next base: position 46,700,791 of record NC_092867.1, read on the forward strand.
CACGTCAGATTTTTATCGCCCGATAATCGGCATCGGCCAATTATCAGGCGAAAATCTGCCGTGTGTACAGTCGGTGTCGTCCATCTTTTTACAACTACACCCTTGTACACAGGGCTATGCATATTCAGCTCCATGTACATTATTAAAGCGGAACCAAACTCGTTTTGCCTTGTGTTGTTGCCCTGCATTGCTGGCAGGTCCACAACCTTCAATCCCTGCAGAGATGGGCCCTGTCATTTTCACTGCCAGCTTCACAGTGGACTTCAATGGAGCCATCAATCCTTCTCACTCATTGGATGATGTAACTGCTGTGTGTTTACATTATCCCCAGCATGTGACCCATTACAAAGCCAAGCTACACAGCACAAGAAACAAAAAGCCACCAGGCGACAGGGGCGTCCTTATTTAACAAGCCATTGCATGTTTCTTTTGGCCATTAGAACTACTTTCTTGTGTTTTTTTTTTTTTTTTTTTTCTTTTTTGAAATTTTTTTTTTTTTTTTCTTGGTTTGGGTCCGCTGCAAGAAGATTGTGAACAGACAGGTAAGTTGTTTTATTGCAGAGGAGACATAGCCTGTCCCATGTGCGATAAAAAACCTGTCTGCTCACATTTATTTTTTAAGTTTAGTTCTTTAGGATGTAATTTGCATGTTTAGGAAATTGGCACCACAGTGACAGTACTGAATGGCGCTGAACTCGCTTTCAGTTTAAACATTTTCATTAGAGGCTTGGCCATTATTGGGGAGGAATCATTTTTTTAGGAGGCAATGTCATATTAAAATATATGTACAGCAAAGCACATACCTGTATAGAGAAGACTGACTTCTTGCCTCTATTGCTGTCTGCTTTGTTCAATTTAGGCTCCCCCACCAATACTCCCCAAATCTGTTCAGAAATAGATACTGAGTGTCATTCTGCTGTGGCTGTGGTAGCTGTCTTTGGTTTCTTTTGCTGACCTCCATATCCGTTCAGGAGAGAATAAAGATGTAGAAGTCATCAGGATGGACCATCCATGGATGCAGGGAGCACATTGTTTAGCATCTCGAGTCTTTTCTTTATAGTTTTATCATAAGGATTTTATTATATTGTGAAACAAAAACCTGAACACTATAAGCAAGCCTCAAATAAAATATACTTTACATGGGCAAAATTTTATATACACTCTATCATTCTTTAGGACTCAGATGAATTTATTTTGCCTACTGGTGCAAACAAGACTCGAGGAAGATTCGAGTTGGCTTTTTTCACCATTGGAGGTTGCTGTATGACAGGTTTGTATCCAAAGTGAGATTTATTGGATAATAATGACATCACATATTGCTATAGTCAGAAATTCTTTATGAACAGAACAAACGATTGAAACCTATTTGGTATTCACAGTGGTTGTACATAGCCAAAATGCAAATCAGGTTTGTCAAACTAGTAACCACCTCAGAAAAAGGTGTTTACTGAAAGATTCTTAGTGTCATTATGACAAATTTTATTATAGGTAAAAGGTAATAGTTTGAGTGGAATTTAAAGAGGAGACCTCAATGTCCCAGTGGTGTTTTTGCCCTGGGAGTGGCCCCTGTTCTTTTTTCTGTATTCTCAGTAAAATCCAAAACATAGCAAAACTTCTCATACTGGTTAGTTACTGGTCATTACCTTCCATCTTGTTCAAAGGTATAGGCTCCTGTACTGAAACTTCACAAGCTTCTTACAATGCATTGCATTGAATGCATTGAATGTTGCAGCCTGCTTCATTTCCTGTCTGGAGGATGTCCATTAACATCTACCGGTAGTTATTTCCTCCCCAGCTTTACTGCCCCTCCACTCTTTTCATTTATTGTATTTTAGTTATAGAGGCTCAGCATCATTTGTGGGCATTGCTACAAGCTTCTGGCTTTCAGAAACCTATGTATGGCACCCTTCCAGCCCCTCCCATCAGCCTATATCTATGTGTTGATCTCACTGGGGCTAAAGTATTTTTATTAGCATGTTGTCAAGAAACCAATGAAGACATGAAAAGACAACTAACACTTTCTTAAAGTTTACAGATCTCACTAGATTGCATCAGACATTTGAGCCATATTATTTGACCGTTCCAGCACATAGCAGATACTGTAAATTGGGTTTGGATCCACTTTTCCCTTTATATGAAACAATAAGCAGAAAGAGTCCCTGAGTAGTTTTTCATGATGTGATGTAAATTTCTGATGCAATTGTCTAATACTCTCTTGAATCACTTGGCAACCTTCCACATGGGAGATAATAAATATAAGTTCAGTGGAGAGTAAGTCACTGAAAAAAGCACTACAACCATATGTAAATTTGTGGACCATAATGATTTTGTGTTGAGTATGCTGTTAAAACAGCAGGGTGTTTTTACTTCCCTGACAAACCGCAGTTTCACTGGGTCTCACAATAATGTACTTAAATTATATGTAATATGTTTTTTTTAAATGTCATGCAGGCTGCAATGATTACAGATCCAGTGACAACTCCACTTACAGTCAACCACAGTTAAGAACTGTGTCTGTATAGGGTTCTGCTCTAGGACATACACTTTCCAGCAGTAGTCAGCTGTCCAGTGCTTTCCATGTCTGTGATAGTGTTACACTGCTGGGAGATAAAGACACTACTACTTCATGCTGGAGTCCATTGTTACCGTTCTGGTGACATGTGGCACTACAGCTTCTAGTAGTGTTGTGAATCCTTGATCCGTGCGACTCACAAGCCTTACTTGTGGGCTGCTAGTTTGGGACTTATACAGTTAATCTTTATCGTGCAGAAATTGTGACAGCCTTTTTATTATTGCTATAGGATCTGTACACTTGTATACACTACAGTAGCTAAAAAGAACATCCCACATGTCTGTGGGGGCAGTGGTATGATCTGGGTTGCTTTAGTTGGTCAGGTCTAGGTTCAGCAATGTTATGAGGTTAGCTGACTACACAAATATTTTGATTGATGGGGGTTTTCTATGTGTTTAAATTGTAATAGAATTGTTCAGGGAGTATAATTTTTACACATGGATTGGCCCCTACAGAGTCCAGACCTTAACCCCATTAGGAATCTTTGGGATGTGATTCTCAATACAAGAATGCATGCCATAATCAAAGCTAAAGACAAAACAAAAACATTTTAGTGTGTGACTGTTTTGGTCTGGCACTGTATGTATACTTATAATGTAGTTTATGTACATGAGGGACAGGATGCAGATGTATGTATTTTCCTTATCGAGTATTTGTAATCTATAATAATGTGTTTGATTTTTAGGAGCAGCATTTGGTGCATTAAATGGTCTGCGTCTCGGATTAAAAGAAACGCAAAATATGATGTGGTCCAAACCCAAGAATGTTCAGTGAGTACAGTATGACCAGGATATTGTTGTATAGTTACTTACCTATAAAAGTACAGGGTTTGCTTTAAAGGTGGCAATGTCAGCAGTCAGTTTCAACGTAATAAACCCTATACAGGCTGTGCAGACACCCACCTTTGGATTGTGGGAAATTGAAGGCAGTGTCAAACTTTTCCCCAAATTTATCTGCTGTGTGACTGCAGAGGAAGGAATGTAAATTAAGTAAAACTTGTTGATCCCGTTTCCCTTGAAGCAAATCCTTGCTCTACAAATGTAGTTGGGTACTATGTTTTTGTTTGCTTTTTTTTAACCCTTTCCTACCACTGCAATATCCCTATATGATAGCATGTACGCAAACTCTTGACCACTATAGTGTTCAGGATTTTTCTTTTTACCATTCTACTTACAACCTATTACATAGGAGTGGGCTGTGCCGATACAAAGCAGCACAATCACTCCTGTAGTCAGTGGTGGTGCCCTGGCTTCACCACTTCTCCTCTGGAGCCTGTTACCAGATGAAACTTACTTACTTATGGTAAGATTTAGGGGTCTGCTATACTTCTGGTATTTTTATAAAGTGAACATGCCATTGCACAATACTATTACATAGGTGGCTTTTTTAACACCCTTGTGATGGTAAAATGTCTAAAATTCTAATTAAAAATAATAAACTTGACAAAAAAATCGTAATGAGCCCTTGTCCCTGTGCACGTATGTAATTACTTTCAAACAAAACACTTTATAATGCATTTTTTGTGTGAAACCAGCCATTGTGTAACGGCACATGCTAATCAGCTAACCACCAGCAGGTGGCAGTATAAGCCTAGTTTGTCCTTGAGTACAATAAATGGCCTTCAGCAAAGGTTATTCTAGAATTATTCCAACTTTTAAAACTGTTAGTTTTAGATATTTACGCTTTTAAAGGAAACATGCAGCTGCCATAGTGGACCTCTTCCAAAAATGCATTTTTCCTCAACGGCCATACAGACCTCAGCAGAGCTCAAAACTGTACTTGTTCCAGGTCTGCAACAAGAAATGTCAATGCATCGGATATATATATTCCTGACCTAGCTTCCCTGTATATATTGGTAGGTATGCCTACTGGTTCCTGATTTGTAACTCACTGTGATGAAGCTAAAACATGTAGAGTGGCTTCCATGGCAGCTCCCATATTTCTGTCTTTGAATGTTCACTTCTAAAGATCACTTCTTAATAATTAATGTGTAATTGTGAATTAGATCCAGCGGTAGTCAGCTGTCCGGTGCTCTCCAGTGCCTGTGATAGTGTTACACTGCTGGGAGATAAAAGCACTGCCATCTAATACCGCTTGTCACATTCACTGTTCTGGTGACGTGTGACACTGGTATCTGGCGGTGTTGTGCCTCCTTGAGAGTGCGCTGACCACCTTTTTTCCTGTGGTTTGGTGCTAGTCTGGAAGTATACATTTGTATTTAAAGCCTTCACACTAATTCCTGTGCAAGGTTAGTTTTGTTATTTCCACAGAATAATTGTGCACTAAATTCTTAGGTTTTATGTAAATTAGGTATTAGTTTATATTCAAATGAAAAAAAATATTTATTCATTTTGGGAGTGGAGGAGAATCTTGTCTTGCTTCAATCTATGTTGCTCAAAGCTGACAATTTTATTTTTAGTAAAATTTAGACCTAATTTTTCTCCCTGTTTGTGTGCAGGGTTCTGAATATGGTCACAAAACAAGGTGCGATGTGGGCTAACACTTTGGGATCTTTAGGTAAGTCAGACAATCTTACTTTCAGAGATTTGTACTTTCTGCCAGCGGTAGTCAGCTGCCCAGAGCCAGCCTGTGCCTGTGGCTGTGTTACACTGCTGGCAGATAAAGGTGCTGCCCCTCTATACTTACTGCCATGCTTACCGTTCTGGTAGTGTGGCACAAGTATCGGGCAGCACCATGCTTCCTTGAGAGTGCGCTGAATATTACTATTGTTTAGTGCTAGTTTGGAAGCATACAAAATACCATACCACTTCAAAGGACTATATTTGGTCTACCATTTGTATTTGTAGTATCATCCAGATCGCACTGGTTACACCTTTGCACTCGGAATGACCCAGTGTGATGTCATCATCATTGTCCTAGGACATGCTATGACCATTTCACCACCAGCTGTATTTGGTTAAGAGTTTTGTTGCGACAATCTTCTAATTTGTTTAGTGCTAAAGGTCTTTTTAAACTACTGAGCCAGCATCTCATTGATAAATCAATGTTTCACCAGGCTGTTTTTTTTTGGAAAATATTGTGTATTTAGAAAAGAAATGCTGAAATAAATGACAATGTGAGTTATTTATTACTATATTCTTACTATATATATATATATATATATATATATACTTTAATATTGTTTGTTACTATATTTTCAGCATTATTGTACAGTGCCTTTGGGGTCATCATTGAGAAGACCAGAGGAGCAGAAGATGACCTGAACACAGTAGCAGCCGGCACAATGACAGGAATGCTGTATAAATCTCCAGGTACTTTTTTTTTTTTTGTTTTTTTACTTCACTTGATTGTGGGTGACAATTACATTTTTAATAGTTTAGAAAATTTGTAACTACAGATTTACTATTGAATACATAATTCAGCATTGCTGCATGGATTGTTTAGCAATTATATACTATGACTTGAGTATTTTCTTGTCAGTAGGATATCAGAAATATTGATGGACTCCCCTGCTATATTAATGATGTTTTGAGAATGATGTAGTTCTTTTAATAGCCTGAAGATTATTTTAGTTTTACTCAGTCTAATGAGCTTTCCAGGGGCTTGTGTTGATACAGTGCACTTTGTTACAGGTAATGAGCAATAGCTGACCTGTGAAGGTCCCAGTGGTAGTCAGCTGTCCAGGATTCCTCTGTACCTGCGATAGTGTTACACTGCTGGCATAGAGATTTGAGGCTTGACACTGAAAATCACTGTCACTGTTCTGTCGACTTGTGACCTGGGTGTTTAGCTGATCTGTGCTTCTCTGTAACTGCTGACAGCTTGCTATTGCTGTCTGCATTAGTCTGGATGTACACAGTTGTTTCTTTGATTTAAAGCAGCATTAAACTCTTGGGGGAGGAGGGAGCCATTGGTTGCAAAAGCATTTTAGGTATGCAAAAAAAATGTTTTAATACCTTTACACATGAAGTAGTTACTATCACAAGTTTTCCATCTGCAAAGGTTTTAGAAGAATTTCTATTTTGTATTCTGGACTGATCATCTAGTATTTGGCTCCCCGTAAAATAACATTTAACTAATTGGAAGTGGATTAGTCCTAGTAACCTAAAGTTTTTAGTGCTGTGAGTCAGTTATAAAAAAGTAGCCAAGTACAAACTCAAAAGATTTGCCTTTTACTTTCAATTCACAACATACAAGACAAACTTCTCCATGGTATAGTGTAAAAAAAAAAAAGAAAAACTCTAAATCCTCAATCGCTCATAATTGGAAAATGGCAATTGCCTGAAAAGACGTTGTAAACCCTTTGGTAAAGTCCAGCAAGTATTAACCTAAATAGTTGCACACAGGTGTACTTTTATAGTGACAAAGCATTTCTATATAAGTGACGGGAGAAGTTGTGTGTTTTTTGTTTTTTTTCTTTCTTTTAAGGTCTACAGAAGCTTAGTGTAGAAGAGCTAGTGGAATCTGTCAGGGGAACTTTCACAACAACTTCCCTTTTCAATCCTGTACTGTGTTTTAAGACCATATATCCTGTCTGCTAAGATTTCTGCAGCTCACACTTTTTAATTCACTGTAACCTCAGAATACAAATGTCTGCTGGGGTAAACATATTAAAAATGAGGAATATATATATGTATATATATTTTTTTTTTTAATATACTTATGCATAACGCAATGAAATAAATGCAGTAATAAAAAAGTTTAGAACTGCAAAGCTGACTGCTGCAGAGCACTGACTTATTAGTGCTACAAAGAACTCACCTATGTTGGTAAAGTTCCTGCCCTGCAGTATAGTAGAGTTACGCAGTTCTAACAATTTTCAAACATTGCTTAATAGTGTATTGCTTTCACAATCCTTTTAAACCTCCCCAGCGGTATCTTCGAGTGTGACTCAGGGTAAAAAAAACAAGCTGAACACGGTAACCCCAAGCCACACTCGGGGTAGCTAAAAAAGTAAAAAAACAAATACTTACCCGTTCCCATCAGCGTCCTTCAGTGTCCGGCCATCTTCAGGGGTGTCTTCTTCGTCGATCTGTCCCCTGGCGAGTGCGCTGACGTTCCCCAGGAATTTCCCGGCCGCCGATAAGGGCACAGTGAGAATTTCAAATTATTTTGTATTGCATTCAATACAAAATAACAGTATTGAATGCAATACACTGGATTGAACTTTATCATAATATTAATAATTATTAGTGCTGTACATTAAATAGGGGAAATTGCATTAAATTGCAAATGACAAACACAGACAGATCTTACAATCTAAGAGTATCATAAGCCAAATCTGTAGGGGCAGGGGTAAAAAAAAAAAAAAACATCCCTCTATGAATTTCTATAAAAAACGCCTTTGTGAAGTTGCAAAGTCATAAGCTCCTAAAAATAGAAAGGTGCAGTAATTTCATATTTATAAGGAATGTAAAGGCAAACTTTTTTTTTTTTAATAGCTTTTGGTTCAATAAACCTGTTCCCTTAATTACATTGTTAAACGTTTAGAACTTGACATTGAGTAACATAGATGGATTTTCCATTCCTATGAACTGCTGTCTATTTGTTAATAAAGCAGGGTAGGGCACAGATGACTTTCTAACAGCAACTTACTGCAAGGAAAAAGTGATGAAGGTGATAACAGTTCTGCAATGAATGCAGTGTAAGCAAAATATTCTGCAAGTTTACAACATTACCCTTTTCAACTTGATAGGCAAAGTGTTCAAATAAACTCTATATGATGCATGGAGTTAAAAAAAAAGAGTAAGCAAATAAGTGTTTCAACATATGAACATAAAGTTATGAATGCTACCTGATTTATCAGAAATGTTATAAACCCAAAAATCTTCCTGTTTCATTATGACAAAGATGTCACTGTCTTCATCAGTATTACAGAATATAGCAAATACATTGTGTCTGCCTTATAGTAGGGTTGAATAGGGAGAATGTTGGTTTGTATTTACAGAGTAGCATGTACATGTTAACGCGTCATAACAAATCTTCTTGGTGTTTGTTTTTATTTACCATTGAGATTGTCACTTTTTCTTTATATGTCTTGTTTGCAATATCTTTTTCCTTTATATGTCTCGTTTGCAAATTCTTTAAAGTGTTGATTAACCTAATTGCCACGTTATAAATTACCATCTAAAAAAATGTTCCCCAATGTGGCCTACGGCATTCTATACTTCTAAACACATTGGTCCTGTTTGGCACTTGAAAAATGAATATGAATGAAGATATTGCCATACCTCACTTCTAAACTTTTTAGAACAAAACCTTTTCAGAGTATTTTTATCATCCAGGGTATTTATTACATTTATTAAAACAGGTCCATAGGATTGGATAAATATTGGGTTTTATTTCTATTTGGGACTCCCATTAGAGAGATTTTCCCTTAGTTTGTAGGGGTGACAGTGGGATTTTCCAAAATGACAAATTTCCAAAAGCATCGGACGAAACATATTTTTTTTTTATAGAAAATATTAGGCAAAATCCCCTTAATTGTTTCCCTCTCTGTAATCTGGAGGTCCAGATAGCAGTAAAACCTGGCAAGAAATCTTATCCTTTCCCACTGTATTCAAAATGATTGTAAATGATTGAGGCACAGTGGGGTGCATACAGATGTACTAAACTAAAAGCCAAAAGTGATGATTCTAATAGAACTTCACAGGACCAGGGTTTTCTGACCGTTGCATTGAACTTTAGGGGTTTTTTGTGTTAAAATGTAACATTCCAACTACTTAAGACTGTTAATAAACATGTGTTTTCTTCCTACAGCTGGATTGCGAGGAATGGCACGAGGCGGTCTGGCAGGCTTGGCTCTTACGAGTATCTATGCTTTATATAACAACTGGGAACACATCAAAGGGTCTTCTACGCGGCTATCAGTATGAACACCTTGAACTGTCTGTGATGAACTATTTTCAGCCTTTTCCAGACATTCTAGTCATGTGAATTGCAGCACTGGAGCCCTGAAGTGGACAATTGTTTGTTCAAGGAAAACAAAGGATTTAGTGGATGTGGTCGAGGACCCATCAAAACACTCAACTTATGGTCAAAGACTTTAATCAATATGCACCGCCCACTGAGCCCTTATGAGAAAAGATTTAGATGAGAGGGATTGCTGTCAGTTTTACCATGAAAAAAAACATTTATTTAATGTTACCAAATTCTATTTAATGATTGCTGTATTGTATTACTAGCTACCTTGTACTTTTAGGTAAATTAAAGCTGACCTGTTATGTGATTACTGTATTTTCTTTTTCTTATGTATTTAACTGTTGTGGGGGAGAGATATTAAATGAATCACCATTCCTGATTTCTCTTGTGAAAATTCAGTTCTCTGGCTTCAATATTTTTAGTTGCTTACCTTGATTAGTAATTTACACTTTGTTGACTGCATGCTTTTTTTAGTTCCCTGACTCCGAAGGTCTTGAAACCAAAAAGCCAGGTGCGAGTACCAAGTATTTTTATAACAACAAATTGTTTAAAGAAAGGCAGAGGCAAGTATTGAATATAAAGGTGTAATATTAAAACACTAACTATATATAAACCTAGACTCTGACTTAGGGAAGAGGTCCTGTGTAGGAATTCCACAGCCAAAACTAAATATACATTTCACCATGGAAACACTAAAATTTGGGACAAGGTGCTTATACTCCCTTTCGGTGATGATTCTGCTCCTGCAGAGAATAACCATAGAACGAGAAACTGTTAAAAAAAAAAAAACGGCCATAAACAGGTTTTAAAAGGCTACAATGTTGTAAATATTGGTCTAAGAGAAACCAAGCTTTGGCCAGGTTTACCATAGATCAAAGTTCACAATTTTATTTACTTACTGGAATTGCAGTACCAATACCAGACATTGCCTAACATGTCTGTGCAGAACTATTTGCTAAAACCACAAAAGTTGGAAAAAGCCATCTGTTCCTTTATAGGGACATAGAATCTAGAATATAATTTAAGGTAGATATAAAATTACTGCAAAGCCAAAACATGAAACTGAATAAATTGTTGGCAGATTTAGTGCAGAGGGGAAATATACTAAATCTGCCAATGGGGGAAACCATCTTTTTTTGTACGTTCTTGGCATAGCTGGCTGTCTGCCCTGTCTTTGTTTGGATGATCTTGACATCAAGATTACCCAAGATCCTGAACTGGAAGAGGACTGGTTGGAGATACCAGTGATGGAGCATACAGGCAGGTAAGTTTTATTGCAGAGGGGAGGAGAGGCTTTGTCTCTTCTACAATAGAATAAAGAACCTGCCTGCTTGTAAGTTTTTAAATACAGATTGTGTAATTAAATGACACTCATCGGCTCTCTGTTATGGGTAGTGGCATGTTCTCATCCTGGTTAAGAATTTTAGGTTATCCTGATTGACCAGGCTGAAATGATGTACCTTCCATGTCAATCCATTCCCCCAGCTGTGCATGAGCAGTTCAGCATACAGAAAAACTTCTGAACACCACGACGAAGTGGTATGTTACTGTAGAAAGAACATGGCTTGAACCTTTCACAATAAACAACCCGCAAGTTTGCAATATTTTTCATTTACAGTAGAATTCCAATTAGTTTATCAAAAAAAACTTTAATACTGCTCCATAAACACCAGCATATCATCCAACCCTCTATAATATAACAAATGTTAAAAAATAGGTAGTCCTAACCTAAAGGGTATTTTCTGCTCTCAATTTAACCTCACATACTCTTTCCAAATGTGTTTATGTTCCCCTCTAATGTTTATATCGCTTGGTAGTCACAAATTGATCAGCTTCTACCTAAAACCTGTATTGTACTGTATTTACATATTTCCTGTAACTACATCCAGTAATGATATTTCACACTAGTGAAACCGATAGATAAATTTGAGAAGATTCTCAAAAATTCTTGCCTGTTCGGCAAGTGGCTGCACTGGCCTTTCTGAGTGATGTATGACTAGTATTCCATTTCTGGTTGTATCGGGTATCTATTTTCCTGCCGTTTGCTGTGGTTCCTCCAGCCAGTCCCCAGGACATAGTGATGATGTAAGTTGCTGAGAAAACTAGCATGTGGCAGAGTAACAGATTTTCATCTCACCTAGATGTGTTACAAACCAGTGGCAGGCATTAAACTGCAGAGAGCAGTGTGCGGAGCCAAAACCTCCTGCACAGATAAGTATTCTTTTATAGAATGCTTTTAAAGGTAAACTATACTTCCACAATTACAAACTAAGAACAGGCAACATTTTTATTGCACAAGGGAGAGACAATGCCACTTCTGCAATAAAACCTGCCTGTAAACTTTTTCTACTACGCTGGGCTGCTGATACTGGCCAGGCTAAAGATTAGCAACCCAGCTTAACACAAAGCAAAGATGCCAGTATCTGCATATGATCAAGGACAGGTGAGGCAAATTTAAAAAATGTGATCAGACAGGCAAGTTTATTTTACTGCAGGAGGGTTTTTGGAAGCAATAGGGTAACTTCCAGATCCATCCATCTTTCAATTTTATACATTTATTCACTTTGTTTATCTTCTTGGGAGTGATGGCACTCCTCTAAATAAAAAAAGCAAGATCCAGCAATAATTTACCTGCTGATCTCAGTAAAGTAAAATAAAATGATATGACTTTATTGTTCCAGACAGAACGCACATCCAAGCCATGTTAATGACCCCCCTAGCATTACTACTTTCAACTTTTTGTAGACAACCACTCTCATTAAGATGTGTGTAAATCTAGAGACTGAAGCTGAAGAGGTACTTTAAGGCCTTCAAAAAAAAGGTCAAAGTTCACCAAAAGCTTTACAAATGTTTTTTTTTTTTTAAAGTCTGTGTTTGCCTGCTGAAGTCTGTATGAAAGAAGCAATAAAGTGGAATTGACCCTGAAAAGCAAATCATTTTTGTACACAGATTTTTTTTTCTAGGAAATGTAACCCTTGCCAGTCCTGTGGCTAGAACCGAAACTGACCTGTTGTTCTTGCCAGAGATGCAGTGACATCACTATAAACTAAAAATACAGCGTAACCAATATTCTCTATGTTTTGTAAACGAAAAGTCGCATCAATCGAAAAGAACAAAGTCCAGCCATGACTCCTTGCATAGATATCATGGAGAAGTGAAGTACAGACACAAGAAAAAAAGGGGATTATGCAGCATTACTAGGTAAAAAAAACTTTGAAAAAATAGCATAGTAACGTTTGGGGCTTTAGTTGTACTTTAATGTATGTGCAGCCCCAACCACCCATTGTGAACAAGGTTGGCCATTCTCTATTTGGGTCAATCTTTCAATTTCATTTAGAAGTCAATTTGGTTATAAAGAGCAGAACGTCTTTTGGTCAGGTCAGAAACTTTACAAAGATCATACAAGTAGACATGTTTTTGAGACTTCTTAGTTGATTTTGTTTAATCACATATACTCATTTTCATTGAGGAATTAACAAAGTGAAAATGGATTTGCATTTTCATTGATGACAAAGAATTGATTTTGAAGAATCAACTGTGCATTGACTGGTGTGGCAATACAATAGATTCATGTAAATGTGAAACAGATTGAAAATCAAACAAGCTGATCTAATTGATAAACCAGCACATTATAGCTGATTCATTAGCTTTAGATCCATTTCAGCCATGACTAAGGATTGTCCCGAACAGTTCTTGGTATTGAGTGTAGCAGTTACACCCTAGTGAAAATCAATAAAGTATAAATGCTATGATCTGCTTCTCTCCTTCACAGGGTGATCTTTGATTTGCACATGCCGTTAATAAGAACAAATATTTTTTTTAATCCTTTTCTTGGAGTCCATTGAGGAACATGGAAATCTGGTGTCTTTTGTGATACTGCTGCCTACTCAAATGTGGGCACTGGCCAACAAAAAAAAATTGAAGACAGACAAGGATAACTTGTACTCATGACCCAATTTATAGCAAGTAGTACCAGGATCGTGTACATAGAAACAGGGGGGTGGGACCTGGGTCCTTCTACAATGTTTGAGCCCATGAGAAAATTTTATGTGAACAGATTACAAGGGCAGATCCCAAACTTAGATAGTGCTGAAGAAAACTGATGTTTCTGGTTCAACAAATCCAAGATCCGTTAAGAGTTCAAAAGCAAATGTTTAGGGCCTCATTTAGTCCTTGGAAACACGAATCCGTAACCAATTTCATTGCAAAGCTATACTCAGAAACCCTTCCATTGTACTCTTACAAAAAAAACCGGATAAAAAGGCAAGGAAAGAAAGGCCTACATCGTGATGCCTCAAGTGGGGTCACAACGGCAGAGATCCAAAGGGAATAACGCTGGTCCCAACTGCCCACAATAGACTACACTGAAAGTGACTACCCATGCAAAAAGGAACAGTGAACATGTTTGTAAGGAACCTTCTAAAACTAGAGCGTAAGGAGTATGTCCAAGAAACCCACACAAAAAATCCCCAAAATTTATTCTGCTATTCAGAAAGGGGAGGAACAAGGATGTTAATTTTTTAAAGAGAGGAACCACACTGCCCTTATACCAATCTATTGGTACCAAGCAATTGATTAAAGGGTCTCAGAAAATTTGAGATGGTAGCTTTAAAATAACAGAACTTTAAAACAGTGGTTGCCAATCTTTTCGGTCCTGCCAACCACTAAAATCACCGGCTCCCGACCGAGCATGCGCAAAGGACCTGGGTGTCACCGAAAGGGGGCGAGACCTCCCCCAGAGTTACATCATTATGACATAACCCGCCCACTCTCCCATCGCAGACCTGAGCCTGCAATAGGAAAGTGGGCGGGTTGTGTCCAGGCACACAGCCTGCCCACTTCCCCAAGCCTGGGAATTGTTCGGGGGACGTGGTCCGCGGCTCTGGCAGGTGCATCCCCCCAGCGGAGTCCTAACCCTGCTCGGGCGTGCACCGACTAGAGACGCTGACCCCCAAAATTTTCTTGCGGACCACCGGTTGGTGACCACTGCTTTAAAGGACACATCTTGTGATGTTTTATTAACCTTAATTTTGACAAACTGTTGCTGGACCATATCAATTTTGAGTTATTGTGGGTAACTTAGACTATGGCCATACTGTTTTCATTTTGAACTTGAGCTCCACCAGTTTCTTTTCTTTTAGTAAATTTGCCTTTTTTTCCCCAGCTATCCTATAAGGGGCCTATGTGAGACCTGATCTTTTTTTTACTAATAATATATTTAAATATGTTGTGCGTTTTATCTTACTCTTATTTTCTGTTTGAATTTTTGCATTTTTATTGCCTTTTTGTGTCTTTTGTTATTTTTTTTACAACTTTTATCATGATCATGTTTTTTTGGAACGCCCTTTTCCTATTCTTTATTACTTTTTAACATTAAACACGAGCCACATGGAAACATATTGTGCAGTGTGTTTGTGTACAATTTTCTGTTCTGTGTTGAGAACAAAAATCCCAAGGAGCAGCACTGCAAAATGTGCTTTCTTAAAATTCTGTGTTTTCATCTTTCCTATTTGTTTTTAATTTAGGCTGTAAAGCTCAATCATATTGTAGTCCCTAAAAACTCATATTTTATTTTATATAAACAGTTGTAATAGGCGTAATAAAATTGCCAGGTCCCGGAGAGAATTATTTATAAGGTGGTTATACATATCAATAAATAGATGGGTACAAATGTAGATGCAATATATAATAGCCTCCAAGTCATATTAATACTTGGAGGAGTGCCAAAAAATTTATTTTTATTTAATATTAACACTTATATAAACCCAAACTGAAGATTAAAAAAAAAGTCTTATCATTAGAGTAAGGCTTTCAAATCTAATTCTATATCTCACCAACAAACTTAGGCTTTAATTCTTGGTTATTCGTAATTGCACATTCCTAAATATTATTAATTCTTCCATCTAAAAGGGAAATTCTCCTAAATATAACTAATTGCGAGTTTATCTAGAAGCTTCTATCAAACCTGTGAATTTAATCACTTCTCCTAATCAGTAAAATGAAAGAAAAGTGAAACAAATGCCATTTAAAAGTGTCAGAAACTGTTTAAAACTGATAGTGAGGAGTTCAAAGCACCCACAATGAAAAATGAGTCTCAGAAACAGTCAGCAGTTAATTATCTCAAACACACAACTATTGTGTTTTTTTAACTCTCATGTAGTTCCAGTCCATTTAGTCCACAAGCTATATGTGAACAATTCAATCCACATTAGTTGGCTGTATAACCAAATGTCCTTTATCCCTCAATAAATGAGAATACATGTTTTGAAATAACTTTTGTAATAAAATGAATTTACTTTAATCTTAATCACAACCTTTTTTATAATGTACACTGAGCTGCATATGCGCAGCTCAGTGTACAGTCCTGGCATAGATGGCGGCCAAGAATGAATGAACTCTATTCATGGGAGTTATGTCATTCCAAATGGGTTCATCAACATGGTCGAAGATCTCAAATCCAGAGAAGGAACGCATAAACATGTCAGTGCTGGTGAAGGAACAAGGAGAGGTGA
Organism: Pyxicephalus adspersus; assembly: GCF_032062135.1. Lineage (NCBI taxonomy): Eukaryota > Metazoa > Chordata > Amphibia > Anura > Pyxicephalidae > Pyxicephalus > Pyxicephalus adspersus. The sequence goes on from NC_092867.1 coordinate 46,716,757, forward strand.
GTTTATTTTATTGTAGAAGAGCCTGTAAATCTCTTTATAATCAGCAGCAACAATAATCACAGCCTTGGCTTCCTAATTGGTCAGACTTATCCATAGGGCTTAAGCTACGTACACACTTCCAATTATTATCGTTGGTAAACGAACGATGAACGATCCTGCACAATAAGTTCCTATTCTCCATTGTGGTTGACAGCTTTTCTGGAGATTTCTTTTTTATCATAAAAGCAAAACCCAACTAAAATTGTGCTCACTATAAATATATAAAAGCTCAATATTTTCCTACATGGTGTGCCAGCACACGTGCCAAGCAGTGTTCATCTCACCTCATTTTCGGCATGCTAAGAATAGATCAGAGTTTAGGGATTTTAAGACACATGCAGAGCAGGTGTAGCATCATTGACTACCCAATAGTGGAAGTGGCTAGAAAGATGTCTTAGACCATTTGGAGGATGGCACACTAGGAGGTACATCATACTTTCATATCATGGCTCCCTTTACTTCTTAGCGTGCCATATTTGCTCCTCATTCAGTCAAAGTTGAGCTTTAATATTTTTTTTTTCTCACTGCTGTGTGTGCACTCCTATAGTTTGCCATAGTTCCGCTGATCTGTCTAACATTTAACTAAAGGAGACTGCATGGCAGGCTGGCACGGCTGCTGCAATGGTAAAGGAAAAAGCAAGGACAGGCAAAAACTCCAGGTCAGCAACAAATCTATATAACATACCCTGTTTCCCCGATTATAAGGCACTCTCTTATATTTTTTGAAATGCCAAAATATGCCCTGGGTCTTATTTTCAGGGGATGTCTTATTTTTCCATGAAGAAGACTACAGTACACATTTATTGTTGAAAGTCACTCATGTGCCATTGATTGTCCCCTTCTGATCACTCATGTTCCATTGATTGTCCCCTTCTGATCACTCTATGCCATTGACTATCCCCTTCTGATCACTCTATGCAATGATTATCCCCTTCTGATCACTCTATGCAATGATTGTCCCCTTCTGTTCACTTACCGGTAATTAAGTGTAGGGATCTCCGTTAGGGCAGGGATCAGCAGCTTGCTTCCTGGTGCAGAATGCCGGCTTGTTACTTTCAGTTTCACTCTGCACTGCAGCCAGGAGGAAACACGCGCTGCAGCCAGCATCAAGGAGACACACACAGGATCGGATATGGGGGGATGTCTTATTCACGGGTGAGTGTCTTATTTTAATTATTTTTTTTCAAAAATCGGGGGTGGCTTATTTATTGGGGATGACTTAAAATGGGGGAAACGGTAGTGTCATGAAGACCTGATGGAAATCATACTGAAAAATAATTTTAGGTGTAAACAAGCTTTAAGAATGTTTTTAAGTAGCATCCAGTGATGGTAGAACAAATGAGTTCTGTACACACAGCATTGTGCAGTTCCTTTAAAGAGGGGAGGATGGAAAACATTCATTGGATATCACAGCAGTCATCCTGTTTGGTCACCACATTGGATCGCTAAACAATATCAAGGGAATACTACACATGAGAACGACTGTTATCATCTTGGGCAACAGTCATCCAGTATGTGCACATGATGAATATAACCATAATGCCAATATGGTTATGGCAAATTGTTTTCCTGTGCTATACAAAAAAAAACAAAAACTTTAGTATCACTGTTTACAGACTGATATGTCCTCCATATCAGTGCTGTGAATTTTTACTGTAACAGCTGAAAGCTGTAACCTTAATCACAAACACACATCTTAAAACCAGCCCGAACCTCAGCAGTATGCTAGGTTGGGATACTTATGTCCATGATGATATGCTTAGGGGGAGTCATAAAGGTAGTAAGTGCTGTTTGAGCATCAGTTTAGTTATTTACTGTATATAGGAAATTGAGTTGGCTTTCATATTAATACCCTTTAGTCTAGAAAGCCTCAGTGGGGAGACTGGAACAGCAGGCTTCTGGGTACATACAGATTTAATGGGTGATGCAGGAGAGGAAGCTTTGGACACATCACTGCATTTGTATTGCTGTACAGTATGTTCAAACAGATCTATAGAATCAATGTTTAATGATAGCATTTCCTATTATTTACAGGAATATCAGTGTGGAGTTTAAAATATCCAGGTGTATGAATGTTATACGCTGTGCTATTACTTACCAATTTACTGGGTTTAAGATATTATACATTTACATGTTTGTGGTGTACTTATGTTATCCAAGCAGTCTATTCTGCTTACAATAATTTTTGTACTGTAAAACTGAGAAACACTTTCTATGATGCATATTATTGGTACAAATTGCTGTATGTGATGGTATGTTGAAAGCTCCTGTGAAATAATTGAAAAAATGAAACTAACCAAATAAAGCTGCAGAATGCTTGTGTTCTGTTATTCACAACTGATTTTGTCTTACACTGTCTGAAGGATAAGGTTGCAGTCTAGGTACGCTGTAAAAATATCTAAAGTTAGCAAAGAAATGTGACACCTGAACACATATATGTGTCACTGAAGAGTCTGAAACCTCAGATAGAAGCTGCTGTGCCCTTTGAACTAAAAAGTGGATGCTTTTCAGGTTTTTTCTGCAAGGCATTCTCACCAGCAAACTGAAAGAGACACCTTAAAGAGATTCTGTTCAAAAGTGGGGCTGGCTGAAATTAAAAGTGCACATTGCTAATTTTAAAATAGAATGTAAATGATCATTTTTGCTACATATATGTAACAGGAAGACAACTCAAATATCGGCAAATAGTAACTTGGTTTGGTGCTATGGCCTTATTCTCAGAGCACACGCCTTAAAGCTGAATTTAGGAATAACAAAAATGTTTTCCAGCCCTCCCCCTCCTTGTCTGAAGCTGACCCCTGAAAGAATTTGCTTACCATTTTTTTTTTTGCTCCGGTGACATATTCGGAGGGCTTTTAAAAGTTCATTCTTTGACAGCAGCTGAAATTTGCACGGTGTCCTAGGCCAATTTTGATTTTCATAGGCTCCCAAAAGCTCTTAGCCTCTTGGCATTTTATGGGTTGGTTTTGGAAAGTATGAAGGATTGCCAGGGAAAGGAGTCACAACAATGTTAAAGAGGCAACTTATGGTGTCTACATTTATTTTCAAATGTAAACCAGTTTTTATTTTTATTTTGGCATTGTTTTTTTCCCTTAAAGGACAAGGTGATCAAATGTATATGCATACTATATGTATACTATCAATCTAAAACAATTACATTTTTTGTCTGTTTTGGATTGAAACAACATATTGCTTTTTTGCCTAAACATGAGCCTAAAAAATGTCCCATTGTGGACAATTGAAGACATTTGTGCCATAGTTAATTTTCAGTAGCATAATTTAGCTACTAAAATTGCCTGTGAAACTCATGAATTTGAACTATGTAAGGCAACAAAAACATAATATATTTAGGAAAATGTCCAACAGACTAAGTCACTAATGTAACTTGTTTGGTATTTTTATCAAATTCTGCTGAACACTTTCTAAGCACCCACAAACACATTCGGTGTTGCATGACTGTAAATTAGCGGAAGCTTGTCTTTCTATAAATTCAGTGAATTTTTCTTGCTCTCTTTCTCTCTATCTGGGGACATGTGTTTATGATCAGCAGTCATGCAGACTGCACCATAAAGGTCAGAAAGTCATAGCCTGTTGCAGGCATTTCTGCTGGCCTCTAAGTCCCTAGACGTGTCTCGAATCTATGTTAAATGTACATGATGAGTCAGGGATAGTGCACTGTGAGCTCTTATTAGAAACCTTTAACCCATTCATTTTAGCCCCCAGTCTTGGTGAACAAAGTCTGCTTTAGAATTGTGAGGAAATAAAATACATTTTCCTGAAAAATGACTTGTATTGGGATTGGTAACCTCTGCCCAATATGAATTCTCACATCAATGTATGTATGATTTTTTTTACAGGGTTATAACAATCTCCAAAAGAGATTTAGCAATAGTTAGCCCACATTTGTCTTATTTCCATAAAAAGTTGTGTGTGAACAGACCTTCCCTCAGTCTGGTTCAGCTGACACAGATATTTGTATGCATATAAAAAGATATATTTATGTTTTTTTCAAGGGCTTTTACTATTAAGAACTACAGAACATACTGGGCACGAGTTAACGATTTACTATCTGTGGTAGTTCAAGATCAGATCCCATTAGACCCCCTTTCTCACCTCCTGGGTCAACCTCTCTCCACCCTGCCGAAAGTGTCTCGCAAGCTGGCAACCCATGTTCTCGTTGCAGCTCGAACACTGATTCCTGTTAAATGGAAGACGACTGTGCCTCCTTCTATGAGTGATCTTCATGCACGGATCCAGGAGATCCGCCTAATGGAGTATCTTACAGCACTTATTAGGAATACAGTGGAAAAATTTGAGGGGATCTGGGAGGCCTGGGACCGGTACTATGATCATTTGTCCAATTGATCTACGTGTATGCTCTCCATGTTGGTGAATGTCACATTCATTTCATTGTTAATACCTCCTTATTATTTTCAATTTGTTAAAAATATACATTTTGTCTGTAATATGGTTATTGCATTTGTCTTTGAAATTTCAGTTGTGGTATGTATTGCTGGTAATTGTTGATTCCCCCTTGCGTAACTCCGCTTCTCTTCTGTACCCCCTTATAAAACCATTCAATAAACATACAATTTCAAAAAAAAAAAAAAGAACTACAGAACAGAACAATTTAGTAGTTACAATAAAACCACACAAAGTCACAAATATTGCTCAAATTTTTTATTTGACCATAACAGAGGAACATAATTTTATAATGTTACCCATAATGACACATTAAAAGACATATTTAACATTAGTTTGCAATATATGATGGCACAACCACAAAATGTGTTCCCCCCCGTATGACGCATCAGGGCAATTTGGATGAAGAGCCACTGAGAGCCTTCTAACTACAAATACCAGTCGTCAACTGAAGAGCCAGTGGCCACAAACTAATACAATTTTATTTCCTTCAAGGTTTTTCCAATTGCAAATGGGTAACAATATTATGAGTAGATTTAAACTTATAAGATTTACCTAAAATAAAAGCTTCCAAATAATAAAAATATAAAGGTTAATTTGTTAATGGAGGATAATTATGGAAGCAATGAAAACAAAGATCCTAAATAAAGTGTTAAAAGACAATGGTTTTAAACTAGATTGCCTTTTCCCATCATTCTGTGCAAAATGCTAAAATGAAAAAGAATAAAGAATGTTTCCTGCTCAATTAGGTTTAGGAAATTTAACGTATTATTATACCTATCTTAAAGAATTTAAAGACAAACAAAAAAAGTCTAATGTACACTTTTGGCTTCCTCAAATCAGTGGTTTACTATAATGTTTACCACTCAAATAAATGTTGCTGAGGTGTACAATTCTTTTTCTGCACCTCGTGACAAGCACATGAATGTTTTCCCTGTTCATCCCTGGGGTGTTTTAAGAATAGTGAGATCTGTAGGTTTTATGCAAAAACCATCAATCACTGTGATAGAAAATAACATGCTGAAATGCACAAGTTTAAGTTTAAAGGATACAGCAATGTAACCCAACAGGAATGTCCCTCTACCAAAGACATAATACTGGTTAGAACTGAACCATTGCAATGTCCTTCTATGCTCACAAGGCATGCTCTGGATCCGACCATAGAAAACTAACAGCTGACTTAAGTGCATGTGATGATCGCAGCCATTGTATTCTTTAGCCAGATGGTGAAAATTTTCTCCTGTTAGATTCTAAATAGGTACTTTTAAAGTTTTTTTCTATTCTTATTTAATGAAGAATGTGATTACCCTTTTAAGTGTTAGCTCAGAATGAACTGTTGCACAGGATCATCACAAAGCACCACAAAACAAAGAGAGTCACAAGCATCTGTAGATGTTAAATCATTGACAAAATACAGATGACAGGATGAAGTTCTACCTTGTGTGAAACTCCTAACAGGAGCTTGTAAAACAGCACCAAAAATGTACTTCAAGTGTCTTATAAACTTTAGGCCCAAACCTGCGTGCAAATGCATTCTGGGATTTCAAACAAAAATCATGTGAAGAAGATATAATGTGAGATCAAATCTTTTACTTCAGACTACACAGGCCTTTGAATCTACTGGCAGAATGCACTGCTAATAAGAGGGGTAGTTATGTCTGTCAGTAGCAAAGATTACATAACTAGTGTAGCCGTAGCCAAAATCTGTTCACTTTTATTATTCTAAAGTGTATGGGACACACATTCAGCAAGAACATAAAAAGTGCTTGCATATCTTCACATTCACCTATCTTCACACACACTCATGAAAACAAAAGCCCAGAAATGTGTAGTATGTATATAGTTAACTTAATTTAGGAGTGTGTGCTTAGTTATGCCCCCTCCTACCTCCCTAACAGTCCATCACTATAATAGACAGTTTCACTGACTGTTAGTGAGGAAGGACAGATGGAAAGGGCAGGGCTGAAGCAGTTTTGTATTAATTGCATCTCTTGAGTTTTACGAGAAATATTGTGAAGAATTACATGCAGGCATCTATGGATACTTATTGCACATGAATGCCTACAGGTTAAATATTTTAAATTGAACATGGCTGCACTTTAAAAACAAGGCTGCACAACAAAAACAAAAACAAGAGTTCTTTTAAGCCATACTGTGTTTTTTCTTAAAGAAAAAAGCAGATCCAAGAAATGCTTAAAATGTCAAAGGCTCCATTGTTACAGCACCGTATCACGGAAATACTGTTCCTGTTACTGCAGGTTAAAGGGAATTTTCCAGAAAAAGATTACATTGTAACCCAAACAGTTTAGTTAAAGATTAGCTTAAATGTTAAATTTAATAAATGTCATGAGCCAGGAAACAATCATGCAGAAATTAGCTGGCAAAGCAGACAAGTCTTTTCCATTATGATTTCAGTGTGCGTGGTTGAATAAGGTTTGGAGGTGCTTCACATCTGCAATGAGATATTTTCACAGATTAATGATTTTTTCAACACGTTTCCTTCACAATAATGTTTGCTATGTTATTTGTTGACTGGCTGGGTAAAAAGGTTTCAAAAGTTTGAGTTATACAAATATTTATATAAATAATATATAAATAATAAAAATGTCCACTTGCACTCATAATGGCTTCTGGATCCAAGATACAAACTTGCTCCACAGCAATATTTCCCAGTCATTCACATTTACCTCTACATTAAAACCATTACCTTTACCACATTTACCATCTACATTAAAACAGAAGTAAACATATCCCATTGCTGTCTCAAAAGTGCCAAAACTTTGTCTGGTGCTTTTTTAGGTTCACCATTTTTGGCCAGTATAGACTGGGTCAGAATGACAAAGCCCCCCATAAAAGTGCATAAAGTATATTAATTCTTGGACAAAATCTGATTTACTGAAAAAAAAAAACTTAGCAGATCTATCTTGCAATAAAGTGATTGTCAGCTTGCATTTTTTAAATGCAAATTTGATTGAATATAACAAGAACAGACAATTAGTCTAGACAAAGATTCACAAATCTGAGCAGGCCTGAATCAAATGTTGGGTTTCCTTTACAGTATTCTCCCGAGATTTTAATAAACTGGGTGAGAATAAGCAGTAGGCAGATGGTGGCCCCTGTATTGTGACCCAACTTTTTTAACCATCCAAAAACAGCCAGGTGGTGCTCCTGACCAAAAGGGCCCGGGGAGAACACTGCTATATATCTCAGTGGGGAAATATCCCCATTAAACACATACTTGGCTTTGCTGCAACTGTGGTTAGTGATATGCTTATTCTGGAGACATGATTAATTCAGGAAGTCATCAGGTGAATCAAACAGTGCCCACCCAAATCTGGAACATGTTTACACCTTAAGCATGGAAATGGTAAGGCTAATATTACACAGTAAGTAACCCCAAAAAATGTTGCATTGCAATGTACGCTTAAAATAAAAAAATAGGATGTGTGCATACCTGTAAGGGAGTGCGGTACAGCCACTGGTCTTTGTCTGCTGCCAGCTTCATGCAAGCAAAAAGATCACAAACACTGGGAAGGCCATAATATTCCTAAAAAAAAAAGGTCACATTACAATCAAAAAGTTGATATAAATTATTACATTTATGGTAGTATTTATAATCAATATACATATATAAATTAAGCATTTGAAATTCTGCTCAATATCTTAACAAGTAATCAGATATGCCTCAGTTCAGTCTTATCAATATACTTACATGTGCTTTTTTACGCAAGAGCCATTTATCCTCCAAAGCAGACTGTCCTGGCTTTTCTACGTTATCTGTGTTCTTAGAAGACAACACCCAGTTACCAGTGTCTAGAGGCAAATTAAATGGAGACAGATTCTCTACAGGGTTTAACTTCCATTTGCTGTCTGTTGTTTCTTTTTCTGCCTTCTCTGCTGTAGGAGATTCGACAACCCAGTCAGCCAAAGGTGTCTCAAGTAATGTTTTAAAAAGCCTAATAGAGGGATCAAATTCTTCTGTATTCTTGGTGCAAGTCTGGTCACCAGAATTTCTTTTGCATGGATGCAGCCACACATTTAGGGAAGGTCTGGACTTTTCTGGTTCTGTGTCTTTGGCCTTGTGTTCAGGATTTAGGGGAATGCCATTTTTGTCTTTTCCTTCTTTTTTCAAAAGCCACTTCCTCAGGGCATCTTTCTCACAGCTTTCATCACATACACATTCTGATAGGGTAGAACAAGGCTCATTAGCTTTGCAGATATCTTCCATTCTAAAAACAGGCTGAGATTCCTCCTTCAACAGCCACATCTCATTTCCAGCCACAGATGGCTTCTTCCCTCCAAGCTGCTCAGTTAAGCATCTTAGGTTCCCAAGATTTTCTATTTCTAATGCAGCTGTATGCCCACCACAGCAATTACTGCAGGACTCTACTTTGTGGAGCCAATCACTCATGTTGTAGTCCTGGACAAATGGTTGAAAGATGAGCTTCCACTTTTCTACTTCACTCGCAGACTCCTCAGAAGTAGCTGGGGAAATGAGCCAATCTGAAAGATCCATCTCTTCTTGATCTTCCAAATCAAAATCAACATCATCAACTTTTTCAAAGGAGAAAGAACTTGACTCTGAATTGTCACGTGTGCGCACAGTTTTTACAGGAGAAGATTCTTTGTTATTGGACTGTAGCAACCAATTGTGCAATTCCCCTAGCTTACCCCAGACTTTCTCCATATCAAATGCGGGGGGTTCAAGGATTTCTGAACACTGTTAGGTAGGGAAAAACAGTTACATTGATTACAATGTTAATGTTACTTGGCAACTCAGCAGAACAGTCATTTAAAAAAAAAAAATAAAAAAAAAAAATATATATATATATATATATATATATATTTATTTATTTGGTAAGCTGTACATGACAAGTTCAACAATAGTGTGCTCACCTAAATCACTGCTGCCATAACGCAAGACAGGTCTGATCATAGCCGGGCTGTTGTAGACCACTACTCCCAAATCTTGCCTAGTCACGCTGCCCAAGTAAATAGTCTATGATCTTATCTGCTCAAATGTAGGTTTAAAGCTCAAGAGTCTTGAAACATGCGGCACACATATTATGCAGCTTTTGGACCTGAGTTTAGCTCTTTACCTGTCCATTATAGTTCAGAAGCAACAGGGAGCTACAGCATTGCTAACCTAGCAGATTAGATTTGCCAATATAATGGTTTTTATACTGAATAAGTAAGAAGTGGTGCAAGTGCATAGCTGGCTATTTCCATTTGGATAGGTAGTCATTAAATTAGGATAACTCTAATAAAAAAAAAAAAATATATATACATAGTATGTTTTATGCAGTACTTACCTTAGTAGGTCCAGTGATGTCTGATTTTAAAAGCCAGTCCTGTGGAGAAGTGCTTGGAATGTAAAATGCAGGACATTGGGAAATGTTGGCGCCTTTGCTTTCCAGCAGCCAATCCGATAGAGACATGTTCAAAGTCCCAGAATAAGGTTTCTAAAAATAACAACATTTCCATTTCTTAACGAAAGTTATCACACAATTTAATGCAAAACCTTACTGAATAAATTAAAACAGTCTCCTATCAAATATTTAGTCATGTGGCCCATGTTAAAGAAAAATACCACCAAGAAAAAAAAATCCAATTAGTGATTGGGTTAGAAAAGCAACTTTCTAAACATTACATAGCCATGGTATGATATTGTTTTTGTTTGCTTTACTCACTTTTAAAGACTGCCCAATAAAAAAATAAGTTTCTACAGGAACATTAGAAGATCTGTTCTATGTGGGCACCAATCTGCTATTATGTATACAGCCAGCACACATGGATTCTCATAGTAAACACGAATATCTCAGAAAAAATGGTTTATGTACAAACAAAAAGAAAAAAACTGTCTGAGCCACATGACACAATGTATATCAAAGACATCACTGGTTTTATGCACAATCCAAGACAGGACTGTCAACCTCATTTGTGAGAAAGTGGTAAATCAATGACTTGACAATGAACAAAATGTGTCAGCCTGATCAACCAAAGAAATATTTAAATTTTTTAAATGAAATTAGGCAAAGGATGAACTGATGTACCTGTTGATCAGCTGGAGGAACATAACAATGGTTGAGAAGCCAGGGATTCTGGCTAACAAAACTACATGGTGCAGGGCTAGCAACCACTGGATTTTCTTCACAATTCTTGAAATACAAAAAAATAAACAAAAAAACAAATGAGAAAAATTACCACAAAATAAAATAGCAAACACTAAATTTTATTAGACCCAAAGGAATTATGTTACTTTTCGGCATGACTAAAAAGATCTAGCACTGTTTAATGATTTGTTCATCTCTGCCTCTTATCAAGGAGTCTGTGTCTTTTGTTTACTTTACCAACTTGTTGACAGCACATACTATATATTCACATGCAGACTACAATATACGCTGCTAAAGGTGTGCTAACTCCACAAATCCGCATGTGCAAAAAACACTTAAGGACAGAAGTTGTCCAACACCCCACCACACAATATGTTGCTCTTACCACAGTTTTAATTGATCCAAATTTAGTAATAGCTTTCCGGAGAGATGGAACATCTGCTTCAAACATGAGGGTAGATGTTTCTTCTGGTTTTAAAGCAAGGCTGCCCAGTCTGATGGGGAAGACAAAAAAAAACTCATGAAGCAAAGTAAAGGATACTAGTGGTACAGGAAGGATGGTAGGGGCGCACACACACTACAATTCCATGTTTTTGCCAGTCTTGCTATCCCCACCCACATTTTCCTTTCATTCCTACCATTTTTTGGTGTTTTTATAAGGCCCAGTTAGAAAACAGCTTGAAACAGAATTCAAAGCAAATAGATGGTTTGAGTGGAGGACTATTAGCAGAACCAGAGAAATGTAGCTCATTTTGTTAGTTTTATCTGCAATACATGCTGGTAGAACATCAAGCAGACACCATATTGGTGTACAAACATACTATCAAAGCCCCATTTACCATTATAGACTAACATTATACACTAACATGCTAAGGGTGGAAATAATTCTCCATATTGATGTGAAAGCTGCTGACATCTCAGACAAATATACACTTACTACATATACCTAAACCCCAGAGTATGAAAATTTGATAAAAAATAAAACCAAAGAAAAAATAATTGATGTCACAATGTATTTACATGATCAATTTAAAGTGCACCTATGCTAGAAACAGAATACCTGTAAAGCAAAGCAGCTAGATATTCTTTGTAATAGTTTTTATTTACAACCTTACTATTCACAGATTTTTGTGTACTTTGGAAATGTTCAAATTTGCTAAAAACCATGGGGCCCTCTACAGCTTTAGAAGTTTCACATAGATTATAAAATATGTTGTAAAAATTATTGAAATGCCCAATCTGATCCAGGTTAGGGACATTACACTTACCAAAAATTGTACAAAGAATGAACTATCCTTTACACAATTTCAGCCATTTAGAGTTATCCAACTTACCTCTCTAAACAAACTGTGATCTGATTGGCAAGATCATTGCTGTGCGGGGTCTCTAGTTGGTGAATCAGGCAGTTGAACTGTCCCAACAACTAAAAACAAAAATAAGTGCATTAGACAAGAATAAAACCTCCAAAACTAAGTACACTTTGAACACATTAAGGGTGATAACTGGAAGATTTACCTAATTTATGATGAAGACTGGTAGGAGATCTGCCTATCCAGGATGTATACCGCCCAATGGACAGATAGGGTATAGGTGTGCTAAGGTTTAGGGAGCCTTTACCATTCATTTATTTAATCTCTCCTTAACCTCTTTTTTTTTTTTGTTATAGTCAAGTGCAAGTTACATGTCTGACTGTTCAATGCTGAGAAAAGCTAAATATTTTGAGCCATGAAAGCTATCCTTCCAAACGCAAGTGTCCAAATCCTATCAGTTCTATCACTACCAATATAATAAATGTGTACATGGTTTAATAAGATGCTGAAAAAATACACATTGAAATGAAGTCTATCCAGCTTATAGTCAAGTGCAGTTATCTTTCAGAAAAGAACTGCAAGTTGGGAGATTCATACAACTGCACCTTAGGGAGAGGGTTGTTCAGGCGGTTCTCAACATAACGTACATTTTAAACATACAGGAAGTGGAGGAGCTACAGAGCCAGACTGAACAAACTGAAAGAACAGACTGTCACTGTTACATGTCTGGCTGTTCAATGCTGAGAAAAGCTAAATAGTTTGAGCCATGAAAGCTATCCTTCCAAACGCAAGTGTCCAAATCCTATCAGTTCTATCACTACCAGTATATTATATGTGTACATGGTTTAATAAGATGCTGAAAAAATACACATTGAAAAGGAAGTCTATCTAGCTGAAGCCATGGTACACTTACCCAATACAGCTGCTGGGTTTGCTGTTGTAAGGCCTCTTCCTTCAGCTGCTGAACCAAGTCCACCTGCTCCAAGAGCCAAATTTCACGGCTGCGCAGACACTCCAAGTTTCGACTTATACAAGACTGGATCTGAGCTTTTACCTGCAAGGGACATTGTTAAGCATTACATGGATCTTACAGATCTTATCTATAAGATATAACATCAGAAAATCTAAATTCTGCATAAACAATTTTATCATCAACATAATATTAATAATTGTATTCTTATTTTACAAAAGACAATAATGACATTTTTAAATTGTAACAAAAACCATACATGTCTCCAAAATGTATTTCATCTAGATTCCATTTGAGAACCTGTCAAGAGCAGGATATAGCTAGATAACATAATCATAAAAGAAGCAGAACTCTCCTTTACATTCCTCATGTGTTTCACATTATGTAATGGTTTTAGCATAGAACTGTGCCAGGTTAATTCAAATAGAAGAAAGCTTGAGACTCTGAAACTATGTTAGGTCACTGTGTATATGCCGGTACTAACAGAATGCTTTTAGATCAGTTTCATGTAATATAATTAGTATTGGTGGATGCCTGAAAACCATACCTCTCTGCCATTTTCCTTTACTTGTTGTTCTGTTTTCAGCAATGCTTGAATTGCAGTTTCCAATTCCTTTTTGGCCTGAACACATTTAGAAAGCGGATCTCGGCCGCAGGAAACATCTTGCTTCAAATCCATTTCTTTTGGCACGTCTATAAAAATAGGAGGAGAAAAAAAAAAAACAAGAAATGAAAATGCATATCCTTCTGCATAATCCAGGTTTGCAAACTCAGCACAATGATACGACAGACAGCAACTAAAAGATAAGAACGGGTCTGGATATCGCAAACATTCATATCAAGCTTAAACAGCTGCAAGTGACACTGAAAAAAGTAACAGGCTGCAAATTGTAACTACCTCAGCAAAAATACTGAGATGGAACACTGCAGGAAGGAAAATACTCAGCTTGATATGAATAAATTCTAACTGAACTTTTGCTATTAGGATACAGGGCAAATAACATTTTATGTTTATATTACAGTGACATGGATGATCCTAGGACTGGCAGGGTGATCGATGAGTTTCCAGCTGTGCAGTCTGGGGCCCCAGATAGGAAAACATTCCAAGCAGTGCACACTGCACTTCTCAAGTGAGAGAATAATGAACTTCATGTACATGGGAAGAATGATTGAAAACGCTTCATCAGCCCTCCCTACCCCCCAAACTAAGCCAAGTCTCAACTTCCCCACCTAGGTACACATTCACCTCTGTGACACAGTCCTCTGGCGAACACAACCTTTACTCCAATATCTTGCACAGGTACAGACCAGAGAAGGCCATTGGGAAGATAAGCACCTGGGCTGAAGTATATATCAGGTAAGGGCCCAGGGAGGAGGGACTGGAAGGGGATTTAGGATTTCTTAACTTGTTCCTTAAGGTAGAAGTAAAAATTGAAAATTCAGCCGGGTTGTTTTTTGCAGAAGGGATAGGCGATGTTCCTTGCCAGGAATATTCGATTATTATGTCATTCCCACCTGGCCAGTCAGGATGGCAGAAGAGGTGAAGATGGCGACACAGCGAGGACAGCCGAGTTTAGGTAAAACATTTCAGTCCGGCAGGTATTTTATCATTGTCCCTTCTACATGAAGCCTACTCACAGTTTTGATAAGTTAGCTTTAGTTCAGCTATAAGTTTACAAGAAAGAGGCCCAAACATCAAGGCATCATTTTAAAAGTTCGAATTTCTTTTTGTCTTTATAAACAGATTTGACTGGAAATACAGAGCCCTAAAAAAAAAAAAAAAAACTGCCCAAAGCTAGAAAAAGTTTAAAATTTCAGTAAATAAGTCACAAACCAAAATATATTTAAATGGCATAATATAGGTGTGATTGAATATAACAAGCTGGTGTACATGGGCAGAGTTTGCCCTCCTTAGATCTGGGACTATAATATGTATGCATATCAGGCACTGATGTTTATGTACAGGAGAGGGCTGGGTGTGAGGGGTCTGCACTGTGATTGCCACCAATAAACTATAGGAAACATTTTTGAATTTGCTAGTTGCACAGAAGAAAAAACAAAATGACAACAAATGCATGCAAAATCTTAACCAGACAATGACATTTGTAAACACCCAACAAGTGACAGATCAGAGCCAATTAGCTTTTATGATGATAGGAAAACAATAGCAGAAAGTGGAGCCGCAGTTGTCATCAGGTCAATGTCACTGCACAAGACACAAGATCACCTCCATTGTCTAGCAATGACCCCACTGACAAGCTCCTCTATAATGGGGGAGGGGT
>NC_092867.1:46731981-46733223 GCF_032062135.1 Pyxicephalus adspersus
GCGCCCCCTGCACACTTAGCACGGTGTCCCCGCGGCCCCATACCTGGCTCCTGAGGCTGCCTCATGTCCCGGTTACCGGCACGGAGAAGAAAACGGCACCACCGGCCGCCAGCAATATAAAGCCTACGGTGACGTCACAAGAATGTGGGCGGGGCGCAGTACTTGGAGGACGCCACTAACAGGGAGCTAGTGATCACGTACACAGTACAGAGCTGCCGGGTGATGTGGAAAGTAAGGGGGGTGCGAAGGGGGCAGCGAGGGGCGACAGGTCGCTGCAAATTGACAGCTAACTTTAAGGGGCATTCTATGGCAGAGCAGAGTCTGGGAAGCATGGAATCTTTCTGGGTTTTTACTGTTATTGGGTCACCATGAAAGGAATCTCCCTTCTCTTCCTCTCCTGCTGACAACTTATTAGACAGGAATGGAGATCTACAAAAGGGACAAGCCTGGAAAATAAGACAACAGACTGGACTTATAGGCTACCTCTAGTCTACAAAGGAAAAGATTTTTGTTTGTATTTTGATACTGTATTAGAGACCCCTTCATATGCTTTGTATTTAAACATAATCAGCAGGAAAGGAATTAAGGGGAAATCTTTAAAAAAAATTGAACTATATGCAACATTTATTCTGTGGCCCTATATATTTGCCACACTATTATTGTTACTTGGAACAGAATCAGTGCGTCATGAGGAGAATGTTTCTTGATGTATAGTAATTACAGTGATAATAAGCCTGGAAGATTTCCCTGACATGTCAAAAAGAAAATGTTTTATTCCTGAGACATACAGCTCTTCCACTGAGAAGGAGATGACCTACAGACAACATGGCTGCCTCTAGCACCATGACACATCTGCACTGGCATGGCTTGGATATCTATGTGGGCAGTAAGGAGCCTGGAGAATTATCATTGTATGTTATATCACACGATAATTCAATAATTGTGGAACATTTTAAAGATGAGGTTGGATCAAGTAAAGCCTGTCCAGCCTCAAATCTCTCCACCTGTAAACTGACCAAAAACTGCAGAACCCAAAAAGGTAGCTAGGGGAAATGGGCTGATTGAAACATTGGGCTCCACAGAGAATTGACATTCCAATAAACTTTCCGCGTTTTAGAAATAGAATCTCTAAACCTGACAAATTTCTTTCACCTAGTACCGTGTTTCCCCGATGATAAGGCAGGGCCATCAAATAAGACAGCCCCCCCTTTTTAGGGAAAAATGAAAAATAAGCCCCCCCCC
>NC_092867.1:46734491-46749326 GCF_032062135.1 Pyxicephalus adspersus
TGGCAGAGACTCCTTTAGACAGAGGAAAGGACAGTCCTGACCTCTATTGCCTTGTCTGTTGTGAGTTTCCCACGCGTGAATAAAACCTTGATTCTTTTACTATACCTCAGAAGTTGTCGTGAATAATTGTCAACTTACCATTGACACTACCCATGTAAAGAAAACCCTTTGCCGTGTTAGAAGCCCTGTTAGGGTTTTATTGCTGTGTCCCCAATGTGGGCAGTCAATGGGGACACATCCAGGATATTTCCTGTCAATCCATCTGGCCAACATAACAGGAACTGAGCACAATAAGAGATCCAAAACTGTCACCAAAGTATAAACACAGGGAAATCTTCCAGGAAGGACACTTGTTAAAGGGACAACGTCCTCTAATGGTTGGCATGTTTCTCTTACCTACTGCTATGACTACAAAGTGAAGGAAATTCCTCCCAACTGGTCACTAACAAGTGTTTTCTTTAAGGTAGAACTCCGGGACAAGTACACAGTGTCCCCCAATGTCACCTCTACTCCCCGAGGTGGCTGAGCTCAGATTTGCTGATCATCTTGTACCCAGCCAGCTTCTGACAGCTCTGAAGTGTTAACCCATCACATTGCTTACATTCTAGGTATCAATATCGGACAGAGCTCCAGTTCCACCTTTACACTGTGATTCTGTGAGATGTTTTGGCAATAAATGGCTGCCTCATGGGAGATGTGAAAATGTCCAAACACCATGAAGAGGGGAAGTGAGGCCTGGAGCAGGAGGGGGCACTACTAGGAAGTCATATAATTTAATACAGACCCCCCCCCCAAGTAATACCCACATGTGTCTAAGCTGGCAGAAAACTGAAATCCAACTAACAAGAGCCAGGACAAGGAATTCCTAATTTGATGGAGCACAGATTAGTTTACAACTGAATAGTCAATCAGGGTTAAGGAATACCTTGGTGCCGTGTCTTTATAAAGCGCCCCAAAAGCAGAAGATGTGTTTCACACCAGTCTGAGGAAACGTCA
Source organism: Pyxicephalus adspersus (assembly GCF_032062135.1). NCBI lineage: Eukaryota > Metazoa > Chordata > Amphibia > Anura > Pyxicephalidae > Pyxicephalus > Pyxicephalus adspersus. The sequence continues at coordinate 46,735,488 of NC_092867.1, forward strand.
GAAAACTGTACACAGGACATTAAGCGTCAGATGATTGTCTCTAAAAACTATTTTTGGTGATCAATTCCAGCGACAACTGAATGAACAAGTGCTGTACACACAGAACCATTCTGTTCTATGGAGAGGGGAGGGTGAGCGAGTGCGGAGTTGTTTCCAATCAGTCATTCAACAATCTATAATGATGGATTGATGAACATCGGCAGACTGCTGTACATATCAGATCATATTGTTTCAGGTGACAATCATATAACGCAGTTGTGTTAAACTCTGGCCCGGGGACCAAATCTTGCCCTCAAGGTCCTTTTTTTGTCCCCCCAAAAAAATCCGAAAATGAACTACATGTGGCCCGTCCGCCCTCGTTACCACCTCACATTATCATTTTCAATTTATGCAATACATAGACATTATGCTGTACACCCATCATGTGACACAAAACCTAGGCAGTGATCACATGGTGCCTGACTATCGTTTCAATCCATTAGAGACTTCATAGTGTAATATTTAGTGTCAGAAAAACTTGTGATGTGAGCGGATTAACATCACACAGCCTACAAAGATAGATAGATAGAAATTAGTCTTTTCAACCCTAAAGTGTGCGTAGACGGGTTTGTTTTTGTTAGTTATGGATGAAGTAGTAAACTTCCTCAATTTTTTCAAAAATTTTTTAAGTTTTGCTTAAGTTTTTAATTTCGTCCCTCTGTGTATTTGAGTTTGACACCCCTGATCTAACATGTGCAAGCTTTAGCTTTGGACACTGATAATGCCAACAAGAATCTATCATATTGAAGCCAAGAATATGTTTCCCTATTTCAGCAGATCACAATCCCCCTTCTGATCGGACCTCAGTCATACAGAACATTCCATAAAAGCTGTGTTTTTGTTTTTACACATGTGTGGTAAGCCATTGCAGATTGTGTTTGGCTCCTCAGTAAATCCGGAGGACAAGTTTTCTAAGAATAGCTACAAACTGAACATATGAAAAAGAAAACAAGGTCAAGTCCAACAGGTTGTAACATGAATGATGAAGAATGTCAACTGCTTTTGAAAACCTCAAATTATGGTGAAAGATCTCTCAAAATACAATTGGAATGAGAATAATATACAAAGAGCCACGAGGACCTTCATCCTACAAAAAAGATAATTACCTAAAAAACATATCTGATAGCTGAATCAGTACGGGACAAAGAAACAAACAGACCAAATCCCGGGGACATTGTTCCAATAAAGCCACCAACGGTGACATACAAATCTCCCCTACAGACCGGGGATACCTGTGCAGATAAATCACTAAATCAGTGGGGTCTATTTATAAAGTGAATCTGACATTCATACAAGCATTCCCTGGCTCCGAACTTTCCAGGTCTATGAATTTTAATGGCAATAATGGATTCTCCACCAGGGAATGTTTCAGTGAATGTCAGATTCACTGCTTTATAAATAGACCCTGGTGTATTTATATATTCAGCACGTTTTTGTTATCATGCTTTAAGCCAGGAACAGACACAATTTAGTCATTACGTCATTATGAATATTGGAAATAACTACCGGGAAACTCAGGACAACCCAATTAAACAAATCCAGGGTTGCACTGCACCCAGTCAGGTTAGAAATGTCATAAATAGCATCTACTCTGCATACTTATCACCTGGGAATTTTTAGATTTTCCCCTTTGATTGTCCCCCAGGAGCCCAGAATTACTGCAGGGGAATTCAGAATAGGAAGCAGAAGGCAATCCGGCACCTCCTAGGTGGTGATCTCCAGACTGGATGAACTTGGAAGCTCTCAGAATACAGGTTCACAGCTACCAAATCAGTGGTCAGGTGTGTACAAACCATGGGCCTGGTGTCCCCAATCTGCATTGGATAAAGACAATATTTTATTTTTATTGAGCTATGCCATGTCTGTAAAGAACATTTATGTGGTATATTAAGATTTGCATGATTAGGCTGGTAATTCTTCCAGAAATGGACCGGCAATGGCTTTGGGTTTCTGCTGACAAAGCCCAGTTAAACAAGCTTTGGTTGCCCTTTGGAAACTCAACAATCTGGACTTCCCTTGTGTGTGCTGGGATGGCGTTACTGGCACAGCCAATCAAGATGCCCAAACAACACCAAGAAAAGGAAGAGGGCGACTTGAACGCAGTTAGGTTGTGTGGATTTAGTTCCGCTTAATTGATCACAGAGATGTGGCCATGTCATTGCTTATCTCGAGCCCTAGATAAAATGTAGAAGACCCCCAACAAATACATAAACATAACCAGCAAGGGGGTCTGCCCTTTGAACCACCACCACCACCATCATAGCAAGCAGAAGTCATCAACTCATTCTCCTTTCCCAAGTTTCCTCTTCCATACAACTGGACTCAAACTTCTTCATCTCCACCAGTAATAGACCCTTCAACCTCATCATATACAATGCAGACCCAGCAATCTGCCATTATCCGGAGGAAGTTGATCACCTGCCCACATAACTGGGGTGCAGGCCTGCCGGAGATCCATGGGTGGGACATTTTATACTGCCCCCCCCCCCCCAAATAAAATAAAAAATTTAACCCTTTGCTATGGGAGCTAATTGGAGATCAGTGTGTGATCACTGTGCAAGCAATGGGCAATCTATTGAAATGAATGGTGTACTCTTATACAACACACATTACCATGCATGCATTTTATTGTGCTGCAGCAGATTGGTTGCTTTGCATTTAGATGCGATGAATGGAATTTGTCCTACACATTAAATGGCCTTGATTGGTGTTTATCACAATAATCAAGGCCTTCAAGCCTTGATTATTGTGATAAACACAAAGCTTAGCAGCACCACACTATGACTTCCATTAGATACATACAGATAACTATTTAGATTGTACATGATAAGTATGGCTGCCATTGCTGATCTCCTAAGCAATTCCAGCTTGGCCATTTCTGATTCTGAATACTAAAGATTCTGATGAGAAAAAAACACACAAAATGAGGATTAAATCCAAGGGATGAGCAACCTAAAAATTAATGCTTTCAGGGGAAGATCATAGCAATAACAGATTCTTATCCTTAATAATCTTCATCATACCACTAATAAAACTTGCATTTCTCTAACCTAGCACCAACAGCAGAATCAAACCCCATTCCCCTGCACCACACCAGTACAGCCTACCAGAGATAATGCAGCTGCATTGATCGCTGCGCACATTACAGAACTCCTAAAGGGTCCCCACAGCTGGTAACGCACATGCGCAAAACACACAAAGGCAGGAAGTGCAAATGGGTCACCCTTTGTACAATGTTAGCACCTCGACAACTCCAGTTCAAAGAAACGCACCAATTCCATGAATTAGTAGCGACATACCGTTCTGTTTCTGTTAAGTTCTGGAGTCTCGGTGACCGATAAATTTCTTCCGCTGGCCAGGAGCAGGCCTCCGCACTGCTCGGTGCTGCGCAGACACGCACAAAAGGGATTGAAAAGGGTCAGCTGAAATCTCGCGAGAGAGTCAGATGAAGTCTCGCGAGAGCAGCCAATGCCGTTTGTCAAGAATAGCCGCGACTAGCGCCATCTGGTGATTGGGGTGATACAGCGGCGTAATAACTAGTTAGTGGCTGCTTCTTATTATTTAGCAGCGATTAGATTCCTTTGAATGTAGTTTTTGTATAATTTGTAGTCAAATGTAATTTTAAATAGAGTACAGCTGCCTCCTACAATATAAAGCAGGTTATATTTTACTTTTGCATCTGGACTTTGGATGCAAATATTGTGTACGTAAATCACCCAACCACTGGACATCCTTAACCACCTGAGCGTTACACTGAGGTCTAGATTTCTGTTCCAAAAGTGTTACAGGTTTTCATGAATTTTTTTTTTTTTAAATTGTAGACCTGTAATTTACAGAAATATGTCAGAACAGGGTTCTTCTAGTAGATACCATGAATATAAAAAATGTTTGAAACACACAATCATGTAAAAAAAAAAATACTTTTATTAAAATTAAAATACACAAAAATCAGCCTAAACAAGAATACATAAATAAATGAAAAATACTGAAAATGCGATAATTCGGTATACTGTATAATAATATATTTTTCTAAAACAGATATATTAGGTGGGGATAGTTTCAGGAGTTTATCGAAATTATTTAGTCTAAATGTTTCTGCAAAGTTAAGGACCAGAGATTGGAGAAAGGACATAGTTTGATAATAGTACAACGGGTGAAGGGCCCAACTAGGAATACCATAGGTCTCCCGCACCTCAGTCAAGGAGAGTTTTGTTGACCCCTCCATATTGAAGAGTCCCCCAAAACCCTGTAGACCCTTTTGTTTCCACACCCTGAACGCTGCTTGTGTTTGTGCCTGAGGGAACATAGGATTATCACAGATTGGCAAATACCGGGATAAGCGTATTGGTTGCCTAAACCGTTGCCTGAGGACCTTCCAGGTGACTACCGTGTCTCTGATAAGAATATTATGCCGTAAAAAGATCGGAAGGGAGGAAAAGGTACAGTGCAGCAGTGCACAGAGGTTCCAGGGAGAAGACATAGCGCTCTCTAATTGTACATTGGAATAGTAGGACGTAGTGCCCAACCAATCAATAACATGTCTGGCTAGTGCAGCTAAATTGTAGAGTCTGATATTCGGGAAACCCACTCCTCCTTCTGTTTTTGGCAGATATAGTTTTGCCAGGGATATTCTGGGGCGTTTACCCGACCATAGGAATGTTACGAATGCCTTATTAAGAGCATTAATATCAGTGTGTGTCAATAATAAGGGCAAAGTTTGCATTGGATAAAGCAGTTTCGAAAATGACATCATCTTGATGAGGTGGCACCGGCCCAAGAAAGATATGGGCAGATGACGGGTTTTTATCCTTTTTTAGAAGCAGTTTTATATAGGCTTCCCGGCCTGAGCCAAAGTATATACCCAGTTCCCAGAGTTTTGAGTAAAGTGCATGAAGATCGTCTACAACCTCCTCTCGGAGCATTTTAAAAAATTCTGCGGTAAACCCATCTGGGCCAGGAGCTTTGCCATTCTTCAGGGAGGCGTAAGTGGGATTTTAATATAGACGAAAAAGTACGGGGTTATCCATCGTTGCAAATATTTTTTGCACGAAAAAGTACGGGGTTAGCGGTTGGGAGGTTAATATAATAAAATTTACCATATATACTCCAAGATTTTTATTACCTGAAATTTCATTTGAAAATGGATCTCCATTTATACTTAGTTCACATCACTAGGTGGCGCTGGGTCCTCATTTAACAAGTATCACAAACTCCTGCAGACATTATTAGAGTTTGTTACACGCTTTATGAGGACACCGAGCCATAAACTGGTGGCCAACCACCATGTACAAAAGATCATTTAAAAGCAAGCAATCATTCATAACCAGACCAAGATAATGTCATTTTAATTTTTTCCCTATTGGGTGAATGTTTCAAAAATACCTCTCAGTGGATCTATTTTGCACGTTTTTTGCCACTTCTATTGATTACTGTAATAAATGTTAGTAGTGACTGCTGCATTTAGTGCCCCAGGTTTTTATTTGGATCAAAATATTTTTACTGTTTTGTTCAGGTAAAGGTAGGTACCTTATTTTATATTTAGTTTGGTTTATATTAGAGTACAGGTAGTCCCCGGGTTACATACGAGATAGGGACTGTAAGTTTGTTCCTCAGTTGAATTTGTATGTAAGTCACAACAGGTACATTATTTTAATGAATGTAATTAGGACGGATGTTTGTCTCAACATATTTTTAGGCAGCATGGTGTCAGTTACTGTATTAAATCCTCACTGTGAGTTATTCGCAAACAAAAAAACAAAAGCAAAAAAAAAACTTTATGGAGCCTAGTCGTTCATTAACTTCTGGAGCAAACTGTGCTATGATATACAAAAAGAAACAACTGTGTTTAGCAAAAGATTTCTTCTGCAAGTCATGCAAACCGCCCAAGCCCGTTTGTATCTAGGAGTCATCCGTATGTTGGATGTCCCTAACCTTGGGACTACCTGTATATAAGGTACATAATTACAGTGTAAGCCAAAAGTAATGATCATTCGTGAACAGCTATTGAACCAGATGTAATAACATATCTTCTTTTGTATTATTTGTCAAAAATTCATATTCCAGATCAGTATACCAGAGTACGTATTACACACTATAAACGATAGGTGCATAGGTTACTGAAGAATGATTGGCTGTGCAAATGTCTTTATTTCCCAACACATGGTCAAATGAAGCTACCAGTTCTACCCTACCCTGGTTGGAGGTTGGAGAGACATGTTTGCATCTCTGCATTCCCACCAGATATACACAACTTGAGTATATGCAATTCTATACTGAAAATGCTTGGGTAGATCATTATATCGGTGATGTCCCATGTCCCTGCAGACTTCCATACTACACAATGGTTGTCTTTTGTGACTCCTGCTATCTGACCTTGCCATGCTAACATCCAGATGTGATGTGCTGTTTATTTCCTTATCCTCCATCTCCTCAAGTAGTAGTCAAATAGTACACAAAGAGTACACTGTTTGGCCACTTATGTTTTGATGGCACTGTTCTGCAGGAACAGCTGTTAGGTCTTGCTTGCTACACTAAATGCACATTGAGACGTCCCTGCTGCCTGCTCCCTGGAACTGTGCAGGATGTCCGCGCGTGCGGCGAGAGGAAGGTTGGCCTGTGTGTGGAGGTAAGTCAAACCTTCAAAAATCCAGAATTTTTGAAAATCCACCACTCCTCAGGTCCGGAGGTTGCTGGATTTTTGATTGTCAACTATATATGTAAAATTCAACCATTTTATATGTATGTTTTTCATTAAAAATGTGGTTTGTTAATCTAACTGATTTAGGATTCATTTCAAACTGGATTTATAATTCATACTCTAGGCCAGTTTAACGTCCCGTCAGTGGAAGTTTTTTTGTGTTCAGATGTGACTATTTATATTTCATCAACTCACAAATTGCTCTGAAGCTATTAAATCATCCCTAGGAAGCCTCCACCCAACTGTTGGTGGCAGTCACCATAAAAACCCACCACAACTCCCCTCTCATGGACTTCAATTTCACTTTCGTGAGCCAGAGCTCGTTGTAGATCATGATATTTATAATGGAGAAACCATCTGGCCACCCAACCAATAATATCAATATAAAAAATAATAACCTCTGGCGAACCTCCCACCCCTACTGTCTTATTGCTGTATATGGAGCAAGACACAAATGGGGTGATTTAAATCAAATCAGCCAAAAGATTTTGGGGGTCTGAGGCTCTGGTCAGTGCAGTCAGGAGAAGGACCCCGCTGGGGGGACGCACCGGCCAGAGCCACGGACCAGGTCCCCCGTGCAAATCCCTGGCTCCGGGAAGTAGGCGGGCTGTGTTTCATGACACGATCCGCCCACTCTCCCATCGCAGGCTCAGATCTGTGATGGCAGAGTGGGTAGTGTTATGGCATTATGACGTCACTATGGGGGAGTTCCTCCCCTTTGATTGACAATTGGCTCCCCGTCCATGCGCGGTCAGGAGCCAGTAATTTTAGTTGTCTGCAGGACCAAAAATATTGGCACGGCTGATTTAAATAGAAGAAAAATAAAGGTTGGTAAATGTGGTGATAGCTCACTTTACAAAAAGTCAAATCAGATTCATGGAAATTATAAAAACAAGTTTTTTCTTGCATCTTATTGGATGATTGAAATTATCATAGGTTTATCTTATTTTCTAAGCCATGAAAATATGGGTGCCCAGAGTGCCTTGTATTTTCTGAATGACCAGCGATTAGCCATGGAGAGAAAGGGGTGAACAAATGACAGGGCTTTTTCAGTCACTGATAAATTTACTCTGTCCTGATTACCAGAGTGATGGGAATGAAAGTAAGAGTAAATCCAAATTTAAATGCCATCAGAAGAGGAATGGAGAAGAAATCTTCCAATGAGGACACTTGTTCTTGTGACAAGGGTCTATAAGGGGATTGTCCTCACATTGGAAAAATATCCTAGCACTTCCTGTTGAGTTTACAGCACAGGAAGTAAGAAACTCACTTTCACTGACAGTTGTCAATTGTCACCAGGACAAATAGATCAATCTTCCTAATGGGGCAGAAATACATTCCATAGCCATGTAATGTAAGGATGCGTTGTAGTATTTTTAGAACATACCTCTGTGGCACATTCCCTTGTCCAGTTTTCTGGAAGAACTGGAAGGGAGTTAATATTTTTAATGGGTTGTATTGTTTTAAATAAATTTGGAATGTACCTACATACGCTTTGGAGCCAGAGGTCCTTCCCAGTTATTTTTTGACTACTCATGCTCATATGTTTGCCAGGTAGCCAGAGAGCAAACAGCAGTGATGTGATTAAAATAACAGTTGGAATGGTGTCATATGAGTCATGATCATATTTGTTATCTGTAACACATGCAATAATGTCAATAATTAAAATTCACTTATCCATGAGGATATGGGACTTAGTCATGAAATTTGAGACAGGGCCATAAAGATACGGGACTTTCTGCAGATATGTTTTCTTTTTGCAGCCAAAAATGTGCAGCCTAGTAGTGATGATGTAAAAGAGGGTATGAGATGGTGTTTCTCTATAGGACATTGAATCCACTGTTAGTTTTTGGAGATTTTTTCACAAAACCATTCAGGAAGAGTAAGAAAAGGAACTTAACTGGAGAAGAACAGACATCGATTCATTACTATTGTGGGATTTATGGACTTGTTGTTTTGCAATGGGAAACTGGACTTGATTTGAAATGCAGCCATACACTAGAGGGGGAAAAGAACAGGGGCAATGTGGTTTAGGTAGGGATTCTCAACATTAGACCTGAAGATTTTCTTCAGCTTTTATTGCTTTAGCGTATATAAGACTGTATTTGGGAGGATTCATTAAACCAGTCCCAAGCGCATCATGTCATTTTGAATTGTTCCGTGCGATCCTTATCCTCCGCCACCAGCATTTCCATATGGCAAATATTCTCAAGTTCTGAGACCCAATATCTAATAGAAGGAACTGTGTATTGTTTCCTTACCTCAGGATCAGAGCCCTGGCTCCCGTGAGAAAATGGCGAAGTATGCCTTTTTTATTATTTTTGAGTGATCCTGGGATCATAGAAAGAAGAGTCACCTTGGGGTTATTTGGAATGGTGAACCCAGTGCATTCATTGTATAGAGGAATAATTCTCCCCCAAAAATTGTCCCCGGAATATAGTAGGACATTCCCACAATATCTGAAGCAATAATCCTCTTTGTGTGTGACAGCGCCAGCATGTATCAGACTGCTGGGTGGATATTTGATGGAGATCTACTGAACAGCAGTACCATCTAGATAATATCTTGTAATTAGTTTCCTGGGCTTTATATGTTAGTGCTAGCTTGTGGGTGAGTATAAAGGATTTCTCCTAATCCTCAATGGTTATCAACCAGCCTAAATCTCTTTCCCAATATCGTGTATACACAGCTATGTTGAGATTGGATTCCCGAATGATCAACCCGTATAGCAGTGAAATAACATGGGTGGGGTGTGTAGGGCCCATTTCTTGACTTTGGTACCCAATCAAATCACAGAACTGCTTTTTAATACAGGTGTACGTCGCTGAAAGATCCACTGCCATTTGCATGACATTGTTCACTTTAGTAATTGAAACTTTCATAATATTTTCATCTTTTTTTTTGCTTCCCCTAACTTCCGGTTGCACCTCTGGGATAGGAAATGATGATGCTACACAGTGAGATAAAAAAAGGATAGAGGCTTATTTACTTATCTATCCAAAATTGAAAAAAAAATGTTTGGGCTTTACATTTGGCATACACTATAATAATGTGAAATGAGCAACAGTAGCAGTACCAGAGAGTTCACTGACATCTTTTTTATAGGCAGTCACACAGACATTTTATGCAGTTCAAATTAACAGAAATACAAATGTCCTGACCAAACTCAAGGTTCAAAACTACAATTCCATACCTGTCAAAGTGAAAAGTGCTTCGCTCCATCTAAAGCTCAATTTTTATTTGTCTACATATTACTTTCCCTGTCCTTCCCCCCAGCAAGATAAAAAGGGCACATGTTTACCCATGACTATATTTGTCTAAAACTATCTCCCAGCACAGTTGCAAAGTTTCTGGCCTCTCACTTAAGTTATGCGGCATGCCAGAGAAATGCCCCTCTACAATATTAGGAGAATGAAACACACAAAGCTCTGAAGGTTGCATATATCAATTTTATTAAGCCATATACTGAACGGGCAAAACCTCAGTCTAAAAAGTTTACATTTTATTTCCGGACTTGCTCATCAACATAGTGTGTCCAATCTAATTGGTTTTCTGTTAAAATATTAAAGTGTTTAATTTCATTATTTGGTGTTATAAAAATATTCTAGTCAGAATTAACAGCAAACTTAAAAGGTTTAAGGTGAAACAAACAACGCACACACAGTAGTAAACAGCCAAATACATGTAGGTAAGAAGTGATGCATAGCACCGGTAATGTCATTATATCACGTGCCTTTATCCAGGGAGCTACAAGTGCTAAGTCAGCCGTTTTCTAGGTGAAATACAAGTGCAATTCAACCACAAGCAAAATGTCTCTGAAACAAGGTGAAAAGACTTAAGCTGATCACTACTTGACTTGATTTGAGTCATATGAAAAGCAGTGTTTTGTATGGTCATGTTGCTACCATAGGTGAGAGTAAAAAACTTTTAATAAATGTGCCCTTTTCAATGGATCAAGGGTGATATAAACTATGCAACTTTAAACTATGCCACTTTTGTGACAGGTTATAGTTTAATTGCATCATGGCTAATAGGATACCTGCAGATACTATGTTTTTACCCATTACTCAATCAAAAATATGCATCTTTATCTTATATGCATCAAGTGCATCTTTACCCTTTTTGTTGTTGTTCTGTATATAATGGGTAAGGGTTAGAATCCATGGTATGTTTTTCTGCTATCCAGGGCTTCAAGAAATTACCCCTTGTTAGAAAGATTTTCCCTTACTTCCTATCCTGGGGGTGAGTTTTTTTTTACATACAGAAAGTAAAAAAAATCTTTCAAAACATTTTTACATTCTATGTGAAAAATGGGTACATTTTGAAATCTTTTTTTACTCATCGAATTTACTATTGTTTTCTATTGTTTTAGCTACCCCGAGTGTGATTTGGGGTTACTACTTTCAGCATCTTTTTTCTATCCCGAGTCTCACTTAGGGTTACCGCTCAGGGGGTTAATATACTAGTGAACAAGCCTCTCGGTGGGATTTTCCTTCACTTTTTCTCTTGATATGCATCATTTGGACATGAAGTGAAGAGATATTTGTCTATTTTTCTGTTTGGTCATTAAATGAAATATTTCCCAAATAGAGACACAGACAGCAATCCAAAGTTGACAATGGTTCCAACACTTTTCCCCAAAAAGTAGGCTTTATTATTGCTTATAAAAATTTAAATACAGGGCTTGATTTACTGATTGATTCAAATACCATCTCAAGTATTATTCTCTTATTTGATTGAGAAATCACTGTAGCATGCCATAACAGCTACAAAAGTCTTATAATTCCAAAAACATGCTGTAGGGTTATTGGCCTACCCCCAAATTAACCTTAGCCTGTATTAAAGACATTTGACTATGGTAGGGGTATTGGATTGTGAGCCACTTTGGGGGACAGCTAGTGACAATACAATGGACTTTGTAAAGCGCTGTGTAATGTTGGTGCTAAAAAAATTCTAATTAATAATAATAATCAGGCCCTTTGCCTTTCTATTGTCGTGTAGACTATTGACATAAAGCTGTGGTATCATCTTTGCACTTGATGTAGATAACACAAAGCAAAGGATTTGAGTGAATGCCAAAGTGACCATTTCTAGAAACAACATTTACAGGTGAATACAGAACACTACATTAACAGCAACAACATTCTTCTGTGAAAAATGTTGTCACCTTCTACACTTCATCTGGGGAATAGAATATAAAAATAGCCTGGTAGGTAAGATTACTGTTCTAATATAAAGCATTCGTACAACAGGTGTGAGTATTCGATGTGCACAGATTAATGTCACTTTAGCATTCTCCTTAGAAACAGGACATTCTACAGATGTAAATATCTATATACTGCAGATCTGTGATCGGTCCAGAACAGAGTACTGCATTCATTTCACCTTTGGGACAACTACACGTTTCTGTCTCCGCTGACTTTAGAAACAAGTAGCTATTGGGCTGCACACTAATCTAACAATGCTGAAGATGTATGCACAAGCTGTGCCATGTGATCAGACTAAATCCCTGCTATGAAGAATAAGCATAAATCCCTTTTACAATCCAAGATTTGAACAGCTGCCACATTTGAGCTCCCGCTTCTGCCTTTAGTGTAGGAAGAAATCTCGAATTCTTGTGGCCTCAATCCAAGGAATATAGGTGGAAGTTCTAGTGAAAACGCTGGGTTTGTTCTCCACTGTGCAACCAATGGGTCCAAAGCTGACTATTCCATGAACTTCCCATCTCTCTCTTCCATTTTGACAGACAAGTGGTCCTCCAGAGTCTCCCTGCAAATAACATTAGTCAATTGAAGTCAATCAAGAAGTCAATTGGTGACTTTTAGGGGTTACTACATTTTGGATATATAATCCTGAAAGACTTACAGTATATTTGTCCTGAATTTTTTTAATATCCAGAGTAGCCTAATAACTTGATTAAAATAATATTAACATTGGTCAAAGTAATGTGTTACCAAAAAAAAAAAAATCTTTAAAATCATTTGACAAAGCTAATCTGAAAATTAAATTGAACTACAACACATTACAGGTCATCATTGCTTGTGCTTTTTTAGTAAATACATTGACAGAATGGCAAATGTTCATGCTCTAGACAAGTACTAGAGTGAACTCCACTTTAGCCATGCTGAACCCTTAGCACCTTTTTATGTCAAATTATTCAATGTGCAATAACTACAGTAAAAATATCAATGTTAACTCTTTGGTGGCTTTGTTTTTTTATTTTTTTCATGGTACACTTTTTTTAAGTTGGGTGATTGTCATTGCAGTTAAAGGGTAATTAAATCTTGATGGTCATCTACAGAAATATCAGCTTGAATGGATGCTGGAAAGAAAAGCTACATTTTCTAACTTGCTTACTGTTCTTTCTTAACTTTCCATATGGAGATATGCATGAGGTATAAGAATGCATGAAGTATATTTATATGGGGGTGTGCATGTGTTCTGTGCTGGCTGGTTTGAAGGTACTCGGTTATTCGGTTTCAAAGAGACAATCATGCATCAAGCTCAGGAATTGGGTGACTTTACAGCATAAATGTGCCTGGTGCATGTTTCTTTGGGCAACTATTTTACCATTTTCCCAGATTTACTGTATGTACTTAGGTATTAACCCAAATTCTTTTTGGACAAGAAAATGACTGCTCGAAAAACATTTTCAGTTGGCACTCAGGTCAGCTAAAAAAAAACACGGGAATGCAATATTAGTCTGATTCGGACTTTAAATCCATTTTCCTCTCCAATTTGCAGAGAATAACTGGGAAAGAAGACACAATTGTTTTTGCTTTCAAATTAGTTCTCAGGAAGTTACAAGGACACAACACTCCTTACAATATAAACAGATATATATTTTTTGCTAATGTTTTAATAATGAAAAATAAAAAATGATTCCAACCTCAACCGAGGACTGTAGGCTACAAAGTTTTTTTTAATTTAATGTATGAATAGGAAAAACCTGATGATCAAGCATGCTATCTTTAAATACATTTCTAGGCACATCACGTTATCATGTAACAGATAAACGAAAGCTACGTACACACTTCCAATTATTATCGTTGGAAAACGAACGACGAACGATCCTGCACGATATCTACGAACGATCGTATAGA
>NC_092867.1:46751066-46883182 GCF_032062135.1 Pyxicephalus adspersus
TGTGATGTTGGTTTTTAATGCACATAAAATATTTTAGGACACTATTTGTTTCAGAATCTTTTTTTTCTTCATTTCCCTTCTCTAAAAAACTGGTGCGTCTTATGGGCCAGTGCGTCTTATGGTCCGAAAAATACGGTAATAAAAAATAAAGAAATAATAATAATAATAGAAATAAAAAAAAAATACCTTGGCCACTTCATCTAAGGACTGGTAAGTTTTGCTTTTGATGTTAGATACATTTTTTGGTATGATTGTAAAGAGAACAGAAAATATGTATGCTTGGCAGGTTTATTTAACAATGTATGAAGGCAAACAAAACATTGGGTGTTTTAAACTTCACCCTACACGTATCCATAAATATGTTATTCATTATTATATAACCGTAATAACTGATATTTCCTAATGTGTGAAGAGTCATTATAATTATCCAAATGGCTACCATAAATCAAACATAAATTGTGTTCCACCATACAGACAGATGTGTCATAAAACAATCTCTAGGGGACATTTTAAATAAATTAAATCAGTCCAGAAAATAAAAGTCATATTTAGTTACCTGACAAGCAGCTGGAGGTCCTCCAATGTCTCGGAAACCTGCACAAATCATTGATTCCCGTATTCTTTCTCCCCAGAATTTTTTCTGCTTGCAAGTCTTGTTGTCAATGATGGGCAGCTTGGCTTGGTTAAGGACTTCTGAAAGTGTCAGGTTTTCCTTTCCACCTTTAGAAAAATAGATGCGAGAATAAATAGGTACATTTCTTTCTTTCAAAACAGGAAATATATATATATTACAGTTAGGATTGTGTGGATAGTGGAGAATAAAAAATATACTATTAAAGCAATGTTTATGACCATTTTGAATAATGTGTTTAAGATTACATATAAGCAAAACATATTTAGTGTGGTTTAGGTTCACACTACTAACATTTTCCAACCTACACAATTATAGCTGACACTACACTTAAACAGATTACATTGATTGATATATAGCTGCAATTATTTGTTATAAAGCTTCTTCAGCTATTAATGTCCAAAAATGTAGATGTACAAAGTTTATAGGGGTTAAATAGGATTAAATAAAATATTCCACCCTGTTGATCTGTCATAATATTTAGGTTCAAGTCCAGGAAAATATTTTCCAATTAAGGCTTTTAAGCATACCTAACACTGTAATTAGTCAAAACATATATTGGGGCCTTTCTTGTTTTAAAATCAGATTACCTCTGGTGTCCCCCCATCCGGTTACCCAGCAGAAATGGCCTGGACGTAGAGTGATTTCTTTCTTGGGAAGGCAGGCATACTGTATAAAGTGAGTAGGCATTATATCCCCCACAGGCTTGACTAATGCAATGTCGTAGTCCAACTCATTTAATTGGGGATAGCGAAAGCGTTCGTGTCTATAGATGCGCTTTACATCATAAATTTTTTGCGTAGGTTCCGTATAGTTGAGGTGATGCTTCCCAAGGACGATCCTCCAGTTGGCTGCATCCTCTGCTTTCCCCCTAAGAAACAGATGTGAATGGAAAAAAGAGTTAAATGAATGTCTTATTAATACAATCATATTTTCATTTAGGGAAATCCACTCACAGTTTAGAAGACATTGCTTTGATCAAATCTTGAGCAAAATTTGAAAGAGTCTTGGGGACAATAGATGCATTCCTCCTACAATTTTGTCTTTTAAAAGCAGTGGAAGGTTGGCAACTGTACTTTAGAGGTACCTGACAACTAGAGGTACCCACTTCCAGTCATGGTTGGAGAGTCAGAAGGAGACAGCCCAAAAATATTTCATATACCAAGGGTCATAAAAGATCTGGAACATCCAAGTGACTGGATCGCAATCTGGCAAATGCATGAATCATGTAATGGCGATAAACAAGTATACCCAAAAAAACTTGAAAAAACAGAAACAAAAGAAATAGGAGAAATTTGTGGAGTAGTTCACACAAGGAATGTGTTGGATCTGGGTCATTCTCATTTGTTAGGGTGTCATTTAGGGATGGAAGTACAAAGATTGGATTGAGTCTTTCCCCTTTACTTATACAGTTATTGCCTCTGACTAAATATGGAAATAAATAACTTACTTTTGAAAACAGTGGGCTGCAGTGAGAACCCAATTTTTGTGAATGAGCGTCCCACCGCAGATGTGAACATACTTCTTACTTCCTCTAGACCGAACCTTAATATTAAAAAAAAACACAATTCATTAGATTCATATCGTGGTGTGTTATAGTAACTCATAAGTAATTGCAAATTCTGTTTTTGTGTGCCAAAATAAAGTACTTTAATTTCATATATTCAAAATAAAAATATGTATATATGTGTTGTAGAAACAACCAGCTGTGAAGGTTTTTTGGAAAGGGGAAAAAATTTGCATGTAGACATGCCAGATTTATATTACAAAATATCGAAGGAAACCAAAAGGAAGTACACTGGCTGGAACTAAAATTCTGTACACATAGGGCCAGATTTAATAAAGTTCTCAAAGCCTGGAGAAGATGGGCTATCATGGGAGAACCTGGGTGATCCAGCAAACCTTGAATAGATTTCCTAAAATCTTTTGCTATTTTTTGGCAAATGTTTTCAATCCTGGATTAGATCAATTTCAGGTTTGCTGGATCAGTTTTGCATCCTAAAATAAAGACACGCACATAACCTTTTTTCATTTTTATTTTTCAATGCTTCTTAGAACATATATAGAACAAAGATGTAATAGCAATAGGTCAGAAAAAAGTAAAAAAACAGAATCAATGAGATTGATAATAACCCCCCCCCCCCCAAAAAAAAAAAAAAAAAATATTTGAAGGAATATATGGCAGAGATTGTATGCATGTGTCAAGAGTATTACAAGTGGCCCATGAATGTGGAGTGTTTGGGAGGGTTACAAGGAAAAGACCATTTTACATGAAACAACTAATAACACTAGGAAACAATTTTGAACACATTTTTTGTTGACTTCAATTTTTAAGCTTATTTACACAAAAAATAAAATAGGTATGCTGATTCTGAAAGTGAAGTTCGTTTTCTTCTATCACGTCAGGTGTTTTTCTCTACTGCTTATAATAATGCCATTACTGTAGCGTGGATTTGTATAGGCTATTCATTTACATGCAAGACAGTGTGTTCAGAGGTTGTGCACTGCTCTACATAGTGAATAGGCAAAATGTATTTTTCTACTTACACACGTATTTCCTTTCTTTCAATTCATGTCTGGCTTTGCTGTTTTTCGTCGTAAGTGCCTAAACAACCCTGATTCATTTTGCTATATTTGTGGCAGTTTCACCTTTCCCAGTCAATGGGCAAACATCAGCACATTTGTAGGGCAAGCCTATTTGGCATATTTCAAAATTAAACTTGGAGATCAAAATAAGTCTTGGGCCCCTCATAAGGTGTGCAAACAGTGTGTTGAGGGTTTACAGATATAAACAAAGAGAACATGTGATAAGATGCCATTTGGTATACCTATGGTATGGCGAGAGCCAGGAGATCATTTCAGTGACTGTTACTTTTGTATAGTGAAAACTTCAGGATATAACCGGAAAAATAAATGTAACATAGAGTATACTAGTCTACCATCGGCTATACGCCCAGTGGCTCAATCAGATGAAATCCCAGTGCTGGTTTTCATTACACTACCCTCTCTTGAAGAACATGATTATGGTGATGAACTAAGTGACAACAATGATGAAGAATTTGAAATTTAAGAGGACTCTGTTCATAAGGGATTTGATCAGCATGAGTTGAGTGATTTGGCACGTGATTTGGGACTATCGAAGAAGGCTTCGGAACTCCTAGCTTTAAGACTGCGTGAGAAAAACTTACTTGAAAAAGGAATCAAGGTATCGTACTTTCGAACCAGAGAAAATGCATTTCTGCAGTCATTTAGAACTGACAATGGCTTTGTGTATTGCCATAACATACCTGGTTTATTGGAGGAATTGGGAATTCCAATCTATAACTCAACTGAATGGCGACTATTCATCGATAGCTCAAAGCGGAGCCTAAAGTTTGTCCTCCATCACAATAGCAATATATTTGGGTCAGTCCCAAATGGCCATTGAGTTTCTCTTTGTGAAGCACATGCAGACATAAAGAGAGTCATTGAGTTGTTGCAATTTCACCAAAACAACTGAGTCATCTGTGTTGAATGAAAATGGTATGCTTCCTACTTGGTCATCAATGCAGATACACCAAGTATCCCTGTTATTTGTGCATGTGGGACAGCAGAGCTCGTGAGAGGCATTGGGTGGAAAGGAAGTGGCCTCCAAGATCTGCCTTAAAACCAGGTAATCCAAACATTCTACATGAGCCACTTGTTGTTAAGAATATTATATTTCCGCCTCTGCACATGAAATTTTGGCATTTCCTAACCTGTCATTTGAAAAATTAAAGGCCGGTGTGATGGTCCACAGATTTGGCAGCTCATCAAAGATGAACATTTCGTCAGGACAATGTCAGAAGTCAAAAGGAGAGCATGGTTATCATTATTAGCCATTGTCAAGTACATTCTTGGAAACATACAAGCAAATAATTACACATAAATTGTCCAGAAAACCTTGGAGTACTACAAAATGCTTGGTTGCAATATGAGCATCAAGGTGCATTTTCTGCATAGCCATCTTTCTAACTTTCCGGAAAACCTTGGTGCAGTCAGTGATGAGCAAGGTGAACGATTCCACCAAGATTTAATGGTCATGGAAGGACGGTATCAGGGTAGATGGGATGTACATATGGTGGCTGACTATTGTTGGAGCATCCGGATGGATTGTCCTAACACTGAACACTCCAGGAAAAGCTATAGGCATAAATTTTTACTCTAACCGCTTCCCAGATTATTTTCAAATGTTAAATAAAATGTCTTAGAGTAACAATAAATCCTTTGAATAAACAAAAGAAATTTAAATAAACAGTACATTCAAGTTATTTAATTTTTTTTTCATTGTATGTAAAATTTGTATGTTTTTTGACAAAAATGAAGGATACCCTGTATCATAAAAACTGGATGTGATAGCAACAAACTGGGGTCATTTCTGCATTCACCAATCAAAAATTAGTGTAAGATATGACTCAACAAAAATTGTGTTCCCCAGTGTATTTCCCAAGTGAGCTTTGACAAAAATCACCTTGAAGATTCTAAGGAAGTGATAAAAGGTGCTATGGGCAATTCAGATCAAAATAAACTATATGGCCCCAACCTCAAACAGTACATCTGACCAATAAACTCATCCTCCAATAAACACCTACAGTAAAGCATGGAGGTGATAGCACCCTGTTGTGAGGTTGTTTCTCTGTAGCAGGGACCACTGGAGAGGACAGAAGAAAAAATGAATGGGGCTAAATGTTTGGGTTAAACCTTCTCTCTGTCAGCAAAACTGACCACCCATTGACTGAATAAGACAAAGGTGAATCTCCTTATGTGGCCTAGTCAGAGCCCAAACAAGCATCATGCTAATAGAAAACAAAATAGGCACATACATTCATTCAGCACTTTAACTATACAATTATGGTAAAGGAATATTTATAATGACATTTGCCCTATTTATAAAAAGATTACATTAATTGTACCTGCAAGGAAACCTGCCAAGGCCAGGAGAACGGGCGTACTTCATTTCCAGATACAATCCTTCCAGCTGTGTTCTGTTGAAAAAATGCTACTCCACAATCTGCTGGCCAATCTGAAAAAAAAAATTTGCTGAAATATGGGTATATCCCAAAAACATGCAGTTAGGTTAATTGGCTTCCCCCAACATTGATCTTAGAATGCGTTAATGACATATGACTATGATAGGGACATATGAATATGATAGGGACAGCTAGCGACAAGACTATGTACTTTGTGCGTAATATGTCGGTGCTACATAAATACTGTGTAATAATAATATTAATAATGATAATATTAATATTAAAATCTCCACACTTCTCCTTTCAGTTCTAATTAAAACAATGACTCGTTCTGCCACCTAGTGGGCAATCATCAAAAGTGCACAGCTGTCAAAATAGGAAATAATTAGGAAATAAATATTATGAGCTAATTTAAGGGGGAATTATTTATAAATAGAACCCCAAGTGTTTAAAAAATACTTGTGGCAGGTCCACCCCCATCCAACGAAAGTTTGGTGAAATGTTAGCAGACACTCAGGTGACCCTGTACAGTATTTCTCCTTATGTCTCCCTAGGCAGCTATATAAATAATACCGGTATAAGGGGAGGCTGGGCTAGTACACAGAGTAAGTAGACATTGCCAGAGAGAAGAGGGCTATGAACATATAATGTTTCAAATGAATAAAACAATATTGGAAGCCATTTTAGTTTTCTGGTTTGTTACTGTTTTTCCAGGACATTTCTAAGTTAGCCAAAACAAGGTCTAGTGTACAAAGTCACTTGGGTCATATTAAATTGTACAGGGGAATAAAAGCAAAGAACAATTTGACATTGCACAAAGATAAACAATTGCTTGTGTCAATATTTATAATGAAAACCTCCAGCAGCATAATTATGTATTGATACTAAGTCCTCTGCAACACCTCTGAGCTCATAATGCAAAACAAGAACACCAAAAAAAAATGGCCAGAAAACAAATATTCCTAGCACTTTGCTTTGGTATACCCAAGCCTTACTCTGCTGTTAAAAAAGCTTAAAATGAATAATAAAGTTAGATGAATATTAACCCAGGCTATCAATGATCCTTAACTAGCAAGATAATAAAAAAAACTCTACATAACTAAAGCGCCTAAACATAAAGACTGTCATGTTTCCTTCCAATACAAGCAAAATGTTTTCACAGGCACTTCTAGTCAGCAAAGCCCCCCATCCTAGCTGATTTATTAATAATATTAATCATAATAATAATATTAATATTAGGTATAATAAATAATAATAATTGCAGAGCCCTAGCTTTGACTCCCTGGCTTTTACAGAAAAAAAATGTAACATTATTTTTGGTTTTAGCATAGCAAAAGTAGCAATATTTTTGGTAAAAATCAAAAACATTTTTTTCCCAACATAAAATAAAAAAATAATGCATCTGCTATTTTTGATGATTGTTATGTTCCATATTATGAAAGGACATTGTCTGCCTCTTTCTGCAATAACAAATAGGCAGAAAATAAAAAGAAACAGGGCCAGTTTTACCTTAATAAAATTAAAAAAATTATAATAATAATATATTATCAATGAGACAACAGCTACAAATCTTTTGCAGTTGATTGATAGTATGTAGGCATCTTATAGCACTCACTTTTTGGCCCTAGAACTATGATCTTTAACTTCAAAATCTAAAACAAGGAATGCTTTTGCATTACCAATAATATCATCCTACAGTCAGTGATTAAGTGATCAAACATTCATGGCTTCCTATTGTCAACATTTGCAGGACTATGGTCCTGCACACATGCATCTAAGGAGAAGAATAAAAGAGCTCATAAACAGCCCTTGAGGACCACTGGCTGCTCTGTACCTGGAAGAAGGAAGTAGAGGAATAGAGGACTAGGCCTTGTCAGCTATAAAAAAAAGCCCCTGCAGGTGCTGTGGTTGTATAATATGTCCATTGTGAGATTGAAAAGGAGAAAGCAAGCATGTCCTGCTAGATCAGGGGTGTCAAACTATGGCCCGCGGGCAAAATCTGGCCCGCAACGTCCTTTTTTTTGGCCCCCAATGGAATCCTTTATATGAACTGCAGCTGGCCCGCCGCTACTACAATTCCCATCATCACTTGTGTCGGTGAACCAGCAGGCTCTCTGCCTATGCGTGGCCCCAAATTTTACTTTTTTATAGATGCAAGTAATTTTAGTAGCGGTGCTATTTCAATGAAGTGGGAATTTCAGAGGTGGGCCACTCATAAGATTTAGCTCCGCATTGCCCACGTCTGGCATTTCCAGCACTCCCCTCCAGCTGTACTTTTCCTTGCTACTCCAAGGCATGGAATGGTTGGATTTTCATTGAAGAAAATTGTTATTATTATTGTTAGCCTGTGCAAAAAAGGTTACCCATGAAATTTATTTTAGAAGGCTACAAATAGAGAAAGAGGCATATGATTTTTTTCTTAAAAAAAAAAAAAAAAAAAAAAAATATTTTGCCTCTTTCTCTAATATAGGCTTGTTCCAGATTAAATGTGAAGCAAAACATATTTGTTTCCATATGAAAAGGTTTTATATCTAATGAGACAGAAAATTGTCCTCAGTTTGTTCAATAAATTTCAATGTTGGCCTGCAGGTGTGTGTAATTGAGTGTGCTTAAAAAACAAAAAATGATAAAAGATTAATATAAAACAGGCAATCTGACATTCACTCAGACATTCCCTGGTGGGAATCAATTACTGCCATTGAAACACATGGCCTACAAAAAGAGTCCTATGTTCAAATAGTTGTTTGTATATATAGTGCTATATTAGTAAGTTTCATTTACATATGTTAGGTTTTAAATGACAAAAACATTCAACTTATTTTAACTAACAAAAAAAAAATCAGCTTCAATATTACAAAACAATATGATAAGAAAGCCCTTTTTTTCCTGTAGATTACTAAAATTTGAATGGAAAGCAAGATATTGAAATTCAAACAAATGCCTTACAGAATTGTAAAAACTGGTTTTGTAAGGTAGAGTGTGTAGTATGTTGGTATTTGATTGGCTTATATTACCTTCTGCCTGGAATTTACATGCTTAATTTCTTTTCACCCTATTTATAATGTGAGTAGATCGGAAGATTGCTAGAAGCAGATCAGACACACAGCACACTAAACATATGGGGTTTCACAATGCTCACCCATTATCTCCCACACCTTATCTAAATCCGTATTTCTGTGAACAGATTAGGCAATGTATTATGCTTGTGTCATTATTTACATTTAGTCTTGTGATTATGTATGTCTTCACATGACCCTGTCAGCAGACATAGGTCAATAACTAAGCACTCTGTAACAAAATAAAAGTTTGTGTTGCAGCTATGTAAGTGCTTGACCTCATTAGATTTTGAATCCTGCCAATCTTTGGCTAATAAAACATCTCTCATCTCATTGCCAAGACTGAGGCCTGCGGAAGCAAAGTTGCATTTCTGGCACCACTCAAAATGAAATAATTGGTTTTAAATAGAATTTTTATTAATTGTTCTCACATCAATGCTGGATTGACATAGGCTTCAGTCTAAGGTGCAATGACTTCTGGAGGTGGTATCTACCTCATGAATTGACCGAGCTGAATTCACTGTTAAACCCTCATCTACTGATTTATATAAATCCCAACATCAGTGTCAGCAAGGCAGACAATTGGGATGTGTGAGTATCCAATACCCAGACAGTGCTAAATGACATTGTGCTACTGGACCAGCAAGGGTAGAACAATCATGGGTGACACTGGCACAAGGAGGGCAGTGCCACTGCAAGCAAACACCTCACCAAGAAAAGTGTGATCCATCTACTGACCCGCCCATATTTACCTATTCAGCACTACTTACTCCCTGCATAACCCTTCTTTCCAATCCTACTTGACCAGAAGACACAATATACAAAATATACATATTGTATCCTAAGAATAAGAAACTGCAGAGGCTCCAGGTTTCCTACCATCATACCTTCTCTCTCCATTCTACACATTTCCATCAATCCATTTCCCATCCAGCCCATCTTATCTGTCCCCAATTACCAGCCCTCATTTTTTTTTTCAGAGTACCAATAAACCAATTTTCACTCTTTACCCCTTTACTTATATAATATCTAATTTTAAGCCTCTCCTCCTTACCCAACTGACATTGCCAGTTGCACTCATCAAAAACATCACAACGTTATTCAATTAGGCAACATTTTTCCTTCTTTATATCATAAAGATTATACTGTAGATGTTGTATGGAGCATTCAGGAATATATATTACAATTTACATTTTAAAATGATTTATTACATGTTTGTTTTTCCCATTGACTACATCTGGACACTGATGCTGCTGATGAAATTTAAACTTCTTTCCAAGCAATTTTGTTTTCTTTCTGGTGGTGGGGCATTTTTTCTTTAACTGATGCAGAGGCTTTACCCTCTCACTGATACAAGAGTTTCTTTTCCTATCTCTGATGCAGGTGAATTTTTTTTCTGCCATTGACCACAGATACTGGGGCATTCTTCCTCCATGGAGCAGCAAACATTACATACTCTTAAATGCCTTATATCTTTAAACCAAAAACTCACAAGGGAGTGTGCCAGACAGAGAGAGAGACTCAGGCGATGACACTGATACCCTGTGAGGGAGAAACTCTGGATATTCATTTTTTGTGAATATTTTGGAGTCAATAAAAGTGGGCAGAATGGTGTAAATTATTAATTGGAGTTGGGACTACCTATTACAATTATGCAAAGAGTGCACTTGATGCTAATCCCTCAAATTATGTTGTTTAGGAGTGGTCATATGTATGGACCCAGTAACAAAGAAAAGAGGCCCCAAAGTAAGATGTAAATAAAAAATGAGCAGCATTTCTATACTGAAGCATATGGAGAAAGACTATTATTCTGTAATTATTCCTTGAATCAAAGCTAAAATTTATAATTTATTGTTACATTTATATAATTATATACTATATTTATATTTGTAGTGGAAGCATTATATAGGTCACCTCCAGTCATCAACAGATGGTTTAGCTGAAAAAAGGACATCTTTTCCCATCAGTGAACCCTTAGGGATCCTTTTCCTGGAACCTTCTGTCACTACAGCTACTACAAACATTCAATGTTAATTCCCCGGGAAAAGTTTACAAAGCATCTTTATGCATTATGTATCTGTGTTTGATAAACAAATACAGTTCCCAGATCGGTAACAATGAGTCAGAATGCATATGAAATATTTGGTTTTCCAGAAATAGAAAAACATCAGATGTACTAATATTTCTCTCTTTATTTCCTTTTTAATTTATGCTAATTTATATTTCTTTTTTTCTCTTCTCTTTCTGTCTATTTTACTCCTATATTTCTAATTGTCTGTTTTATGCATGCTCTCTTTCTCTTACTCAGTCTCTCTCTCACTCATCCCTCCCCTAGCTTTCTCTTTTACTTCTGTTTTTTTCCCCCTTTTCTTCTCCCTTTCTTTCCCTCTTTGTTTCCTTCCTTCTCCCTTTCCTTCTGTCTTCCTATCACCTTTTTCCCAACCTTTCTTTTCCTTTACACCTTTTTTTCTCTTTATTTCTGTCCACCATTCTCTTACCCTCCGTCCCTTTTTTTCCCTTTCTTTCTTTACTTTTATTTGTTCCTTTTCTCCTTTTTTAATTCTCCCTTCGACTTATATTTTTTCTCCTACCTCTCCCAACTTTGTCTCTTCCACCCCGACTTGCCCTTCTTTATTTCCCTCTAAAACAAAATACAACCACAGGCTGTAAATGGCTGAAATAAAGACACTGGCTCTGCTGTGCAAAGCCATCTGGATTTACACAAATGCAGTTTCCTATCATTAGCAAAGATCTTCCAGAAAAAAAAAACTATCAAGCTACATTGCAAGCCACTTACCTAAGTGTAGAAACTTGGGGTGGATGATGTGCTGTGGCGAGGTTGCCTGTGCCAATGACAGCACAAAAAGCTGGATAAGGAGACCCTTTAAAATCATTTCCAAGTGTGTGAACTGTGGTAATGAGGACAGCGTTCGTATTTATACAGCAGAGGATGTGTCATGATGAGCTTTACACAGGGGACAGAACACTAACTTTTGCTGTTACCAGGGTCCTGATAAATGCACGTATAACAATACCCCCAGATCAAAACACATTGGCCTGGATGGTTCTGTATGTTCCCAGCTTTCTGCTTGTAAACTGACCACTGGGAATAATATCAGCAGTTTTAGAATGGCTGGCAGAAAACAGGCTCAGATGGGAGAATGTGAGGTTTTACTGCATGGCAGGCCAGAGAAATAAATTTGAAAAACCTACAGTAGAGTTTGTAAAGACCAAAGAATTTCTTATTGTGTGTGGCTTCTGATGAAAGAAAATAAACTGCCCAGTGTTTAGGAGACCAGAACAAAAATGAGTAAACTTTAATCCCTCTTTGCAATATTTGCTTTATTTTGATCCAATAAACATGATGTCTCATCTGACCAGAATAGGAAACAAATCACATGGACTGTTCAACCTCCTATTCTTTTTGACATTTACTTCCCACAATTAATTCTGTTTACTCAGTACCTTCTGCGTTTTTTCTCTTGGTCCGTGTTATATAAATACTATTTAAATTGTACATGTATAAAATATCTTTAGATGAAAAAGTAAGGCTCTATATTTGTGGGTGTTGTTTGTTGTACAGGGCCAGACATATTGTAGTGCAGCTGCATGAGGGCCCCTGCAGCAACTCACACAGTCCTTGCTTGCAAGCCTGTCCTCGGTTGACAATTTTCAGCAGGAGCTGTACAATGAAGTTGTATGCTGTAAGCTGGCAAATGATGCCAGGTTTGCATGCAAGGACCATGCAAGCTGCTGCAGGGGCCCCTGCTTGCTAATGACTGCATACTCTTTGTGTCTTTCACTTGCAGAACTGCAAGTATCAGCTTAGAAATTGGGGTGGTGGGTTTGTGGGGGGGGGGGAGTTAATTTCATACAGAGATTTATTGGGGTTGTATCAACCCACTGTTGTCATTGTGTATTTTGCATTATAGCCACATGCAGTTAATACATGATTACACCGATTCAGTTATGTGTGTTTTGCCTGAATACAATCAGAATAAGCAAAAGGGAATCTTCATCAAATCTCAACTAGCAAAATATCTAAAACTGAACCTGCAATGTATGTAACACATGCAGGCATGGGCATAAGTGTGCTTAAAGTATAGATTTTTAGGGAGGCCACCCATATACAGTGGTACCTCAGTATAAGTCCGCTTTGGAATAAGTCAACTTGGTATAAGTCCTGTTTGAAAAATTTTGCTAGGTATACAACCTTTGTTTGGTATACAACCTTTGTGCTAGAACTTGTATGGGTCAAAATGAGTCATAACACCGCGTGCTACCCTTTTTTACCTCTCTCGAGACAAAGCCACGACTGGCCACGAGCGTCAATACACCAGTTGCTACCATTCAGCCAACCCGCGCTATAACTCTCTGTGAATTACATAACATCTCCTCCCTTCTCAGCACCACTCTAGTAGGCACTCGACTCTTCTCAGCAAGGTAAAGTGAGGTTACATTTTCATTTATTTAATCTAATTGCTTTTGTATTTATGTATTTTAGTATTGAGCAGTGTTTAAATTATTTCATACAGTCCCATCAATGTATAATATGCCAATAACAATAGGAATTTTTTTCATGGGAACGGATTATTCATTTTCCTTTTATTTGTTATGGGAAAAATTTGTTTGGTATCAGTCCTGTTTGGTATAAGTCTAAGGATACTGAACGGATTAAGGATTTATACCAAGGTACCACTGTACTTCCTCTGCCTACATTGACACTGCAAGGCCTAATTTGATATTGTAGCATTAGTAACTGGGTATATTACCAATTTTGTGAAAAGATGCTATACAGTTTATTTAGCCATGAATAAATATTGAACAGGATTCTGACATTTTTGTCTCCATGTCATACATGTCTCTGTATCTCTTAGGGCTAATTTAGGATATAGGCTGGCTTGGGGCAGAATCTCAGCATTATGTTTTTATGATCTGAGAGCTGGAATTGGAAAAGCAAAGTTGAAATACTTACCTTTCCTGGAGATAATGGTGCTATTGGTTCATTCAAATGCTAAACACACATCTAAACAAAATTTGAATATTTGTTGGATTTGTTTATATGACAAGAAACAATTAGGGTTAGTTGATACTTCCTAATAGCTTTTAAATGACTAAATGCCTAGGATATTAGTAGAACTTTCTGGTTACGTATCAAATTTCCAATTTTTTGATTAGGCCCATCAGATTCACATATATCTGTATATTTTTAGTAAGGTATTCTTGAATAGCAACACATAAGACATCTTCTCTGACTCAAATTTGTTGCTTTAACCCCATGGCAATATTCCCGAGTGTGGCACGGGGTGAAATTTTCTTTACAGAAAACAGTAACCCCGAGCTACACTCTGGGGGAGATGAGGACTTCCCTGATCATTAGCGAGCCTGCGGCGTTCTCCAGCAAAGCTGGCCTGGCCTCCCATTGGCAATGCCCGGCATCTGCCTCCCCTAGCCTCGCATCCTGGCGTGTGAGCATTGGGGATGCAGATGTTGGCTGGGTATGCAATGTGTGTGCGGCCAAGGCCACGTGCGTCTGGGGGGGGGGGGAGTTGTCATCAATGGCGGGAAGTTTAAACTTGGAAGTATTTTTACATGTCAAATGTACCGATTTGACATGTAAAAATACAAAATAATCATACCGCCAGGGAAGTTAAAAGAGTCGACTGGTTCAATTTTCTGGTAATTTTTTGTTCTAGAACTATATTAGGAGATCTATGTTTAGTTCTTATATAATGTCCATTTAATGCCTTGTAAAAAAGGTGGATATTTACCAAGGGATTTACAAAGGACATCATAATTCAAAACTCAAGATAAACTCCATTTCTGTCTTTAACCTGTTTATAGATGTCTATCCAAAACAATACCCTAGGCTGGAGATACATTCACAAATATCATCAGCTTTTGACAGACACCTGTACAGCTGGCAGCTCTCAGTGTTAGTTGTCACTGAGAGTTTTGTTCCCCAATGACCTTGAGAAACCAATCACTGGTCCTAATCACGTGATCAATAATCATATTTAGTTAAATACATTTTTATGCATTTCTCTATAATAAAACAAGAGGTCATGATTTTTATTTAAACACTAATAAATGCCATTATTGACCTTTAAATAAATGATAATTATTTAGGTATCTTCAAATTAATCAGCTCATGCCAACGCTGCTCAATTTGGCATCTAAATAAAAGGGAGGCATGAAAGTCTTAAAACCATGGAAACACTGCAATTTCCTGAAAATTCTGCTCCATAGAATTACAAGTACCTGCAAAGCTTATAATTTTATGCAGTAGAATAAAGACCTAAAGTGTATCTGTACCCAAATTAATTTTTGCTATGCTTGGTATTTGCCCTATATGCAGATTTCTTAAGCAAATTAATTTTCTAAAAATCTAGGAAAATGTTGTGCCTGGAGATGCTACCAGTAACAGTACTTTATGTTGCAGGCCCATTTATTATATCATTTTAAGACATTAGTTGACCATATACAAAAAATTCATTTAATATGCTTTGAAATACATACATAAGTGGATTAAAAGATTTGATATGTTTGCCAGGAGTTCTTGAATTCTGATAATCAGATCAGAGAAGAAGCAGTATTTAAACAGCCACTATATTGTCCAGTAGCAATAGATAAAATATGTTTTTTGACAACACATGGCCTTAGTCAACAGAGCACAGCAAAAGAAGAAGCAAGAATATATAAAATACTAATAAATTAAAAATATGTAATCATTACTAACACACACCCATCATGGTTTACATACTGAAGTGAAATAGACACAATTAAAAAAACTGTCTTAGGAATCATACTATAGGACATAGGAAATCATCTAGTAACCCATCTAGTAAATTATCTGGTATCCCAGTAATGATAATAAAAAGGTTTATAATACTGCAGCTTATCTGTTGACATATTTCACTGGCTTCTCTGATTGGACATGATTGTTGTAAAATTTTGCCATATTGGAAAAGAACATTTTAATTGGTGCTGAAGGTAAAAATGTAATAGTTTTGTTTTGTTTTTTCAACTTAGCTAATTATGTAACTAAGGTGCATAAATAGTTTTTACCATAAAAAAAAAACTAAAACCTAAAATTACCTTTAACAAAGCTTTATTTTATTTTGATTTGAGTGGCTGTTTTGAGATAGAGCAGATAGAAATGTATGTTTAAATTTTTTAGAAGTTTTTGACTTTGCCAGAAGTTTTTCTTTTAGTAGATAGTCAGCATGACTTTTCATGTCCCAAGCAGACCAGAGGGGATATGAAAAAGTACTTTGTAGGAAAGATAAGTGGATTGCATGAGGAACTGCCAAGAAATTTTGGAGCTTTCAACCAGAGAATTAAGGGATTAGATTTCAAAAGGGTAATTACCTAGAAGACAGAACTGTCAAAGCTGATGGTGAAGAAAATAGAATTTGTTGTTAATCAAAATTAAAGTTTTGCAGGGCAAAACAACTTCATGGTAATGGTGTCCTAGTAACTGTTTGTACTCTCCTTTTATTCTCCCACTGCTCCTTTGAGGTTGAGATTTAGAGTTTATGAGGGATCCCTGTTATATGGGTGGAAGGGATGTGAGCCCCTGGGGAATAACCCACAACAATCTTCAAAAGTCAACTTATATCTGGTGTAAATATAGTTACCAAATCATTGTGGATAACATTAACCCATGATTCACTAACACGTACTACTTGATAAATCCATATTACCATTGCTACTGTGATTAAATTGTATGTCAGTAGAAATGATAAAAATATATTTTTCTTGTTAGGAAATGTTTGTCTGTCAGGAGATTCCGTGCTGTGTGCCATCGCAGTATATTCTGCCCGGTGATGTCATTTGCAGCAGCCAGGAGAAGTAAGCAGCAGCCCCCGCTTCCCTTTAGTCATGCAGCCTGATGTATTTTATCAGCATCCCCAGCACCATTCTGTGAGGCTGTGCACAACTGAAGGGGATCTCAGAGGCAATTGGCTCCTGACTCAGTCCTGCATTGCCATTGGCTACTGGGACTTTATAGCTGCCTGTCTGGCCTATTGCCTGTAACCCCGACTCTGATTTTGTTTTGCCCCTATGTACTTCATCTAGTGGATGGATTATCTGTTATGATATCTGGCTCTGAATTCTGGACTTCTCTATTGAAATCTTGGTACTTTTTTCTGGCTTGTTGCCAGCCCATCTCCAGACACCATCCTTTGTGCAGTAATTCCTGGGGCAACCGAGTGCTCGGAGACGCAACCAGTCTCCCGAGGCTGAGGGGGCTTACTAAAGGCAAAGACTGCAGTGTAGATTGGGGGACTGGTGTCTGGGGAATACTGGTGCGTTGTACCAGTATGTACCAGGGCCTTACATTTCTACTGTAATAAATGCTACCTATTTAATTTACTACTGATCTGAATACTACTAAGGGCATTTTCACTTTGCTAAATGCATTGGCACACATTACAATATGCCATTCATTTTTTATGGGTCCTCAATGAGCTTCAACAGCACAATAAACCACAACACTGCACACAAGTAATACCAATGTGATGCAATAAAGGTTCAGTCACCTTGTTAATTTTATTAGAAATAAATAGGAAAACACAATGGGCATGATTTTTGAAGACTCCCCAAGACTGGAAAAGAGGAACTATCATGGGTGATCCAGCAAACCTGGATTGGATTTTTAAAAAATAATTTGCAATTAGTTGTCAATTTTTTTCTATACCTGGACTAGATCTATTCCAAGTTTGCTTGATCCCCCTAGTTCTTCTATGATGGTCTATCTTTCAAAAATCTGACCCAATGTACAGTATGTGTTCAATGTGCATCATTAAAATACACTAATATGTATTTCCTAGTATAAACAAAAATGTCAGCTGACCAATTCATTTAGTATTCTCATCAGTAATTGAATACCTGGAAATCACTGCACACATATGTGCATATGCGATTTGGCTTGTTTTATACTCTTCCATAGATTGAATTGATCAATAATCATTGATTGGATGTACTAATATGCATGATGACTTTTGATCAATATATGGCAACCCATCAGAACTAATCAAGTCTCCTATTATCATTTGTATGCTTAATTTTCATTCAAAATAGATTGTTTTGTTAAACCAAAATCACACAATAACACAAGGTTTTTATACTATATATTTAAGTCACAAGCTGACTTCTGCTATAATTATCATTTTAATTTCTTAGATTTAACTATAACAGCACTTTTTTTGTGATTGCTGCTGTGTCCATGTATTTTTATTTATCTCCAAAAAATTGTATGTATCATACGTGTATCAAAAAATGTGAATATAAAAAATATATTTATTGGCAGCACTGAATAAAACTATTCCTGTAAATGTAACACTTTTTTTCTTTGTGACCAAAATTCATTCTAGGTAAGTTATATAATCTTCTAAGACAAGGGTGCTCAACCGACAGCCCTCTGGCCCTCTTCTCATTCCCTTTCTGCTCGTTGTCTTGTGGGGGATGGGGCGCACGCATATCCTATGTTTCTCCTATGTTTATTAGATCATGCTGCCAGGAGAGGGAGCTTCCTGAGCATGCTCAGTGTGAGCTCCATAAGAGTGGGCGTGTACTATAAACCTAGCAATCATTTGTGGCTCCTCCCAGCCCACCTTGTACTGTGAGATAATCCCAGCAGCAGCATGAGAGCTGTGTCCAATGCAGCTGTCATTATCCCCATGTATAAACCTTCATATCTCCCACAGCAATTATCAGCAAATATCATTTTGAGAGCTGTTACTAAACCAAATTTCAGCGCCCTAAACATAACAATTTGCAAGATACGGGGTCAGAAGCAAAAAATTCTAATAACAATCAGGTATCTTTTTCCTTTAAGGGGGGCTATTTCAAGACCAGGGTCTCCAAATTTAGTTTGCATGTTAGGGACCCCCAAGGGCCACTTCCATGGCAATGAGCATTAGGGTAATGCCAATTCACTCTGTTCTGTGGTGCCCCAAATATATACGTGCTCACTCACAAAACTTTAAGGCTGCGTTCGGAATGGCGGCGAGGTTGCAGTGCGGTTACCCCTTCCTTATGCCATAGAGCCCTGCCCAACAGGGGTGTGGTGGGGCGGGCACGGGTGGGCATGCCGTAGCCTCAATTTTTTCGGGAATGAGGTGTTTACATAACAATGATGCACATGTGCGCTCGCCATGGCTAGTTACCGTGCCCCCTCTTTTTTTTTATGACTACACCCCTGCTGCCTAGGGGGAGACGCTCAGTACCGCTCACTGCCACCTGAAATCAGATCTGCAGACACTGCGGTGTGAGGGACTGAGCGGCTGATGGGGTGCCTAGTACACAAAGCTGACCAATTACCTTATTTAAACCCTAATTTCTCAGGAACAGGGAGATGTAGGGACCTTTATTTTAAATTAAATTGATTCTAGTTTTAACACAACATAAATCTTTAATGTTTGCATTGTGGCCCGTGAGTTTTATCTCAATGTCAAGGGCGGCCCCCAGATGAAAAAAGGTTGGGCAACACTCCATAATCACCTGGAACAATCAATCTGTTCTAATGAGAAAAAGCTGAACTAGTTGCATCCCTTTAGATGAGGAAACTGTTTTAGAAAAATTAAAACTTCCATTGCAAGACATGTCTAAAAAAGACTGATGTCAGTGTAGTCTTTGTACTAACACCACCTCCTATGACAAGTACACAGCCAGTTCTTATATTGCATAATTTAATATCCAAGTTGTGAATCCACATAGGTTGCATTGTTCTTATTGGTAGTTATGGTCTGCCACATATTTACAAAGATTTCAAGAAAAGATATTTTAAAATATATTTGTATTTCCCAAAATTATCCACAAGATGTCACTCTTCTACACAACTGAGCTATTAATTATTAGTACTTATGTATTAGTATTATGACCGATATACAGGAATTGGTGTCCTAAGTGATTTGGTGTTGAGTGTTTAAAGCGTGTCTCCAAACATTCTTTTATCATTTATTTAGGAAAATGGACCATCTGTTAGATTTTTTTAATTTGCATGTCTTGCCATTGGGGAGATACACTCCTTTATTTGCCCCGCTAACCACTATCATTAGGAAATAAAGAAGAATCCAAAATTTTAGAGTTGTCCCCAGGATAAGTGCACCTATTCTGGGGAAAAGTCTCAGAATGGAATTTTCTGCACCTTGCGACGAGAAGACGAGAATTTCTCTGCGACGAGAAGCAAGGGAAACTTTCCCTCAAGGTATTAAAGCTGCAAAAAAATAATTAGACTAAAAAGTAAGTATTGGTTATAAATACACTTTATCAATTCTATTTTGGTATCAAATGATAATGGTGAAAGAAAAGTAAAATTCCTAGTTACTGTTAGTTGTTTTATGCCATTTCTGTAAAAGCCTACAAAAACAAACAATACTCCACTCAAATTTAAATGTGTTGCATCAGGAGTGCCATCTATGGCTGGTACTACTTTTGTATTTTTGGCAAGAGTATGACAGACTCATCAAGGGTCCCAATGCAATTACATCAGATGCCTTTAGGCACCATTTATGGAGTTTCCATATATGATGCAAAAAAAGCCACGTGGCATGATGGCACAGAGGGTTGGGACCGACACATAGAGAACTATTTTGTGCACGGAGCGTTAGCAATACAGGGCCTGAGGCTACCTTTTTAGCTGACTTAAGGACGTGATGCCCCTGCATGCTCTAGTGTGCATGGAGAGGAAGGTAGATGAAGTTTGGTGTTGTTGAGTTTTGACCCGGTTGTGCCCGTGATGAAAATCCAGACTGTATTTGAAAGCTGATGATATTACAGCTCTTCAGAAAAAAGAGCCTTTGTAAGATTGAGGGTGGAGTGGAGCTGCTGGAGTCCAAAGTAATGTGGGGGTCCCAAGAAATTTACCAATATGAGTACCCCAAAGCCAGCTCTGATGGTTCCAAGGGAAAAAAAGGAGAAGCTAGTAAGAGAGAGGAAGAACAGACAGAAGGGCTTCCTTAATTTAGGAGAAAGCCAGATGCAGCCACAAAGTTTAAGCCCGAATGATTAGTGATGGGTGACAACTAATTTGGTTAATTTTTGCAGTTAGAAAGACAATATAAAAATTTTAATTTATGCTAAAAACTTTATAACATTTATATTTTTATTTAATAGGAGTAAAAAATGCACAAAGAATATATGTAATTTATTATGATAATTGATGTACCAGTATGTTAGTCAAAACTTTAGAAAATTAAAAATTAAAAATTGAATAAATATTGATGTAAATCATGTTTACAAAACCAAGCTATTTTTATACACCATGTTTCAATTTTATGTTATATTACCACTTATAGGATTGGATACTGGTAAATAAAAATTTTGTAGACACGCTGTTAGAAAACGTGCATCAGGCCAGCGATTCCGTGCTGTGTGCCACCGCAATATCCCATTTTGCCCAGCAATGTCACTTGCTGCAGCAAAGAGAGTATAGAGAAACATAGCGGCCCCTGCTTCCCTTTAGCCATGCAGCCTGATGGATGTAATGGCATCCCCAGCATCCACTGTTAGGCTGTGCACAGCTGAAGGGGATCCTAGAGGCTGATCAACTCCTGACTCATTCCTGCACAGCTATTGGCTGCTGGGACTTTAATGCCTCTCTGCTCCCAGTCACCAGTGCCTGTTGTAGTGTTAAGCTAGGCTGACTTAGTGTGTTTTTGTCTGATTTACTGTTGCTGACCTTTCCTGTTCAGGACCTATCGTTTGTACGCAGCCTGGGCCGAGCTTTTGCCTGTGACCCCAAAACTGCTTGTGCTTTGCCCGTTTACTTAATTTGTTGGATGGATATTCTGTGTATGACCTATGCTCTGTATTCTGGACTTGGCTCTGTTGAAATCTTGGTAGTGCTTTATCTGTGGGCTCCTGGCTTGCTGCCAGCTCATCCCCAGACACCATCCCTTGTAAGACCTGGGGGCAACTGAGTCCTGGGAGACGCAACCAGTCTCTAAAGACTGAGCGGGGGAATACTAAAGGTGAGAACTGCAGTATTAGATTGGGGGACTGGTGTATAGTGAGGACTGGTGCTGACCAGGGCCTTACACAGGCACAGCACATCCCACATTACCAGCATACCTTAGTTTGTAGTGATAAATATCAAAGGCATGTTCATAAAACATAGAAGGGTGGTGATTTTTTTCTTTCTAGTCCACTGAAGGATATAGGAAGATTTTCACATCTAAGGCATCCAACTAAGGGATGGGCGATAGCAAAAAAATATTAAGTTGAAAACTGCCTGTAGTCTGAAAAAAGTTAAAAACTGCCTGTAGTCCAAAGCTAGCATCAGATGAGGCCTGAACCATTCTCCTAGAGGAACTTGGAGAACTTGTGAAAAGAAGGTTGGATGTCAGGTTTGCAAATCTTTAGGCTATCTTAGGTAAGAAGATAGTCCTTGGTTTTAACATCACCTTGTCCCCAGTAGGACAACAAAAGGTCACCAGTTTGGACACTTTTTACACAGAATTGGTAACAACAAGAATACAACTTTGTGGGCATAAGTATTAATAAACTGCAAATGACAGACAGATACGGACAGTGACACAGGAATAGGAAAAGGACCCTGCCCAAAAGAACTTGCAATCTAAGATGTGGGGTAAGTAGCACACTATAGGAGGGGGGATATGGAGTAACCTTTTGCAGATGTTTGGTGTGATTGTTGTGTCCGGGTTAGCAGGATGGGGATGTCAGAAGTTGACAGGGGAAACTTTATCCAGAACCAAAGAAAGAGTGTTTGAACTGAGTGGAAGCTTTTTCTGGAAATGTGATTTTAGAAAGAGTGGGGGTTAGGGATGTAAGGCAGTTTGAGTATCAGTGGTCAAGAAAAATGATGGTCCTGGTTACAGATATCTCTCATGTCCTGCCATTGACAGGTCTGGGATGTGGCAAAGAGGGGCAAAACTTAGAGAGGTGAGGTGAGGAGGTTGTGGTCAAAAAGGGGAAATGGTGGGTTGTCAATGAGGAGGTTGCAGAGTTTTGAAAATACCAGTTCTAATGTGTGTGGGGCTGTTTATGTTCTGTGTACGTCCAAAGGAGGAGGTAATGGAGAGCAGTTTGGATGAGGAAGGATGATTGGAGTCATTAACTGCAACATTAAAGTCACGATGATGAAGGTGGGGAGGTCATGGGAAAAAATATATGAGAGCCAAGAGGCAACGTTGTCCAAAAATAGGGAAACTGGGCCTTGGGGCGGTAGACAACAACAACAATGAGGGGTAAGGGTCAGAAAAGACAGATGGAATGTGGTGAAAATGAAGGTGGGTTAGGAATGACTCTGTATATACAGTTACCCGGACGTTCTGGAATTGTCTTCCATATTCTATTTGGCTTGCTCCTACTTATTGCTCATTTAAAAGAACACTTAAAACCTATATTTTCAAACTTGCATACCAGTCTTATTCTATCTCTTAAAACCCTCACTACTTACCCACCATTCCATATCCCTCCTACCATTGTGTGCTACCCCCCCCGCTTAGATTGTAAGCTCCTCTGGGCAGGGTCTCTTCCTCTACTCTTTCTGTGTTACTGTCTGTACTTGTTTGTCATTTGCAACCCCTATTGAATGTACATCAGTGAGTAATATGTTGGTGCTATAAAACATTGTTTATTATTATCAATATTAAAAGCCTAAATGTTAGTAGTTCATGAATGAATTGTAGACTCAAAACCCTGTTACCGTCAGAAGGCATGTTTCATGCAGCCCAGATTTCTTACAAGAGTGGTAAAGTATGAATGGGAGTAATAATAATAATAATAATAATAATGGGAGTCACCTAGTAGAGTATATTAACTAGCTGTCAGTGCTTGGCCCCATCAGGCTACTCACTTAATGTCTTCACAGACAGGGAAATGCAAAGGCAATGCCATGGTGCCCTACAGCTAAAATGTTTTCTGGACATGCAGAACCCAGTGCTTAAGTGTCATGTAGAAACTATAATTAAATAAAAAATGGAATGTTAACATTGAAACAATAAGACATTGATTCACCTAGTTAAAACTAATACATGCTGGTAGTAGGATGGGTTTTGGGCTGAAGTACACATTTTCTGTAACTCTGTGTCCAAGCCTCCTGTAGCAGGAAGTATAACTAGAATGTGAAAGATGTTTATGAGACCTGATATGAGGGCCGTAAAAAGGTAGTATGTGTATTACAGACTTTATAGATAGAACCATAATTTTATTATTATTTATTTTATTTTTTAGCTCATTCGGAGATGAATGTCATATCAATTAACAAGGAGTTATCTGAAGCCTACCACCCCAGCTGAAACTTCATTTGTTAAGTCAATACCTCAAAATCCATGCAAAATAGAAAGAGCCTTTTGATTTTCTTACAAAATCTATATTACAAATAATATCAAATGACTATAATAAAATCTGAAACCATGTCTTAAAAACAGAACTCTTCTTGAATCAGAAAAGCCAACCCATTCTTTTAAAAGCCTTTACTACTAGGTAATAAATACATCAATCAAAATGCTGACATTTATTGCACTACATAAGGGAATGCACAGTGCAAAAGAATAAAGATCATATAATATAATGTAAATTGGTGTTTAATTGTGTAAAATATTGTGAAGATTACAGAAAACTAGCAAATACTTTTAACAACAGCTACATATGTTTTAGTTATCACTCAGATGCTGAGTTTGTCCTCCCACAACATTTAGATTGTCCTAGGGAGCGTATGACAGTTCTCAATGACCTCCTCTTCCCTTTAGGAGGTTGTTCTATTTCACCGGACATTTCAGAAGGCTGCATATGTTGTTCTATTTGGATCTCTAAATGCTTCTGAATGGCTAATCCTAGAACTTCAGGGTCTACTGCAGCTCCATAGACTTCCCATGTCATCCCTTCATCATCCCACCGTACCTCACGTACAGGGGTTTGTGGACATTGTAGGTTAAAGCTTAGTCCAGTCTCAGGGTGTAAATGGGATTGTCCAGTGGTCTGAAGGCAAGGAACGGTTGACACTGATTTATTTTCCATAATAATGATAGTTTGTACTTCCGCATCTTTGCAGCTAAGTGGGAGTCTTTGCTCTGTTGATACATAACTCAAAGATGTCATTGTCCAGTTATCTTTCATCTTTACACCTGGATTAATTTGCAGACCATCTTCTGAATTGTTCATGGTTTTAAGAAGAAGGTTATTGTTCCCCTTTACAGAACTGTTTAAATGCAGCTCTGTAATTGACTGAAGAGGCTGTGGAAATGTAAACTGTCCACATCTTATTAGCTTCCTAGCATCAAGTCCAGATTCACTGGCAGATGATACTAGTTTTGGATAAGCAAACTTTTCAGAAAATGTCAGTTGGGAACACAGTTGTGACTGAGAACCTGAATCTCCGACCGAATGTTCCTGTCCAGCGGAGAGTTGAACAGATGGTATAGGCATAGAGTGGCAATATGCAGCGATAGTGTCATCTGTTTTTATCATGGGTTCATGGCTCCTGCAGCATTGCACAGAACAACTATTGTGAATAACCATCGTTTGGGGAGGGAGCTTAGTTTCAGAAATGTTATCAGAGGACATTACTCCAGGTATATTGTAGTGTGACTGACTATACACATGTTTATTTGAAAAACCATTGGCAGAATTTCTTGGTTCTAAAATCCCATGTTGATGTGTTCCAGGCACTGCATAAACTGTTATATTGTGCTGAATGGAACTGCTATCCAAATGACAAAGGGGAATATTGTGATCTCCATCAGGAGAAATGGCATCCATTAGGTTATTCTGAATATTTGATAGTGAGTGAACTATTCCAGAGTCCTGTGTTACATTACTGAGATTACAAGTCCTATCACTGCCAGACCCAGAAGTACTGCTAGATGAGGATAATATTGAATATGTGGCACTGATTTTATTGTGCGCATTGACAGAACGAGGCACTGATTTTCTTCGTCCACAGCAGTAATCTGAATAGCTCTTTTGGACCATCGTGCTTGGGATGTCCAACTTTTCAAGGCTTTCAGCTTCATATATTGATGTTTCTGAACGCCCTAGCATTGAAATATTTTCAGAAACATTGTATCTGACAAAACCTTGTGTGATCTCTGGCTCTGTAATAGCCAATGAGGAGTCTGCAGATAAGTAGTGATTCTTTTGCTGTGACTGCTCTTCTGCTTTTTCTCCTGAAAGTTGATTGCAGCTTGGTTTGATTTGACACAGATCTGTTGCTGTGTCTTGAGTAGAAAACAAGTTGGAGCTTTTTGAATGCTGAATGCTGTTCTCATCACACTTGGGCACACAAGGAATGCTGTTAAGGCTTTTATGCAATTCTGGTTTAGTTTGTGAACTTCCAAGACTACTACAGGGCACAGCTGAAGAACTTTTTGTCAAGGAATAACAGCCAGGAACAGTCTTTTCAATGTACATTAAGTTCAATGCTTCTTGGCAGGAAGGAGTGGAAAGGTTGTGAATGTTGTTTGCCATGATGTATGCAGTTATCCTGGACCTGAAAATTAAAACACAAAAACATGGTTATTAACTAAACCCTTGGCTGTTGAATTTTTAATACATATTTTTGCTGCACAATTCCATCCTCAAATCCCCATGGACTTTTAAGCCACCTTTAAATCAATCCACATTTTCTAAATATTTGTAAAATATAATTTTTTATTTAAAATGAACATGTAAATAGACAATATACATATTCATTTTTTCTGTGATCTGCCACCAAATATCATATAGGTCAACTAGCCCAATCTAGTTCTGTGCAGGACTCTTAAAGCCCTAACCATACAGCTTTTCCAACAAAGTCTGTATCTTTCCTCATAGTTCACCTTGGCACTCCTCCCAGCTCACCAGCCAAGAACAGAGCCACAGGAATAGGCAGGCTGGGAGTTTATATCCCCAGCCTAATTTCCAGGATGCATTTCAGGTGAGACAGTTATACCTGATCATACCCAGGCCTCTCTAGCTCCCCCACCTGGCCAAGAAGCTCATTGTCATTTAGCCTGGTACCTCAACCCCACCTTCAAGTCAAAAGGAAAACTGTCTGACTAAACAGAAAAATATTCTGCATAACTAGTATCTCGGGCAAATGTACGTGTCATTCTGGACAAAACCCTGTGATTTCTTTGGCCAGCTGTTACAATATGTATATTGTCCATTTAGATGTTGAAAATGAAAGACATATTTTATTATTAATTGACTAATATTTTACAAATATTTAGACGATGTGAATTAATTTAAAGGTGCCTAAAAAGTCCATTGGAGTTTTATGAAGGAATTGTGATGTGGCACCAATATACAGCTGTCCTTGATATATTAATAAAAATACATATTTTTACTGGTCAAGAAAGTAATAATTCAACTGACAAGTCAGTGGGTGAATTAACTTACCATCCCCGGCCCAAATAAAAATATCAGTTTGGGAAGGCCATATGAATTTTTGCATAGGACTACACAGGTAATATTTTTCTGATACAAAAAAAATCTTTCTAAAAACTTAAAGTGTATGTAAACCCAAAACTTTCTCTCACCACATGTGCCTGTGAAGATTCAAAAACTGTGACTTTTTTATTACTTTGTGTGCTGTAGACATTGGTAGAGAGGATATACTTTCAAGAGTGAAGGATTCAAAACATTTGCTAACATCCATTCAGGTTTGCTGGATCACCCAGCTTCACCGATGAAAGTGTATCCTCTTCAATCTTGCAAAACTTTAATATATTAGGCCCATTGGTTTTAGCCCTTCCATATTTTATCCCAAAAAAAAAAAACACAGTAGGTTACTGGGGATTTATGGCCTAAAGTATTTTTATTGCTTGTATATTTTTCATCCTGTGGTGGATTTATTGGTGTGTTATCCTGAATAGCCCACTCAGACAGTATACACTAGTGGTCCAGAATGACGTCATGATGCCAGAACATGCCCACCCCAGCCCATGCCGGTGCGCCCCCCAAGCGGGGTCCTTCTCTTGACCCCACGG
The DNA here is from genome assembly GCF_032062135.1 of Pyxicephalus adspersus. NCBI lineage: Eukaryota > Metazoa > Chordata > Amphibia > Anura > Pyxicephalidae > Pyxicephalus > Pyxicephalus adspersus. The sequence continues at coordinate 46,778,683 of NC_092867.1, forward strand.
CCCACCTGTCAGACTGCTGTGGCCCACTAGTGGGATGTGGACTGGGGGTTTGGGAAACTTGCCTATCTATCTTTATCTGTTATTTAACCTATTACTAATTAGCTATCTTTTCCATATCCCCCTATTGTGTACTTCACTCCTTCTTTGTTTAGGCTACTGTGTGTACAGACATTTGTGTTCCTGGAAACAATAATTTATAGCACAACTAGTGCAAATGAGTACTGTACGCACACAGTTGTTCAGTACTATGAAAAAGGCAGTGGGGAAGACAGCACTGGGGAACAATTTTGAACAAATTTGTTATTGACTTCAATTTTTAACCTTATTTACACTAAAATAGGTATGCTGATTCTGAAAGAGCAGTTAGTTTTCTTCTATCATGTCAGGTTTTTTCTCTACCGCTTATATTATTGCGATACTGTAGCGTGGATTTGTATAAGCTATTCATTTACACGCAAGACACAAATATGGTCAGAGGTTGTGCGCTGCTACACGTAGTGAATAAGAAAAATGTATTTTGCTACTCACACACGAATTTCCTTTCTTTCAGGTCATGTCCGGTTCTGCTGTTTTTCGTTGTAAGTGCCTAAAAGCCCTGATTCATTTTGTTATATCTGTGGCAGTTTCACCATTCCCAGTCAAAGGGCGAACATCAGCACATTTGTAGAGCAATCCTATTTGGCATATTTCAAAGTTAAACTTGGTGATCAAGATAAGTCTTGGGCCCCTCATAAGGTGTGCAACCAGTGTGTCGAGGGTGATAAGATGCCATTTGTATACCTATGGTTTGGCGAGAGCCAGGAGATCATTTCAGTAACTAGTACTTTTGTATAGTGAAAACTTCAGGATATAACAAGAAAAATAAATGCAACATAGAATATCTCAGTCTACCATCGGCTATACGACCAGTGGCCCATTCAAATGAAATCCCAGTGCCGGTTTTCATTACATTACCCTCTCTTGAAGAACATGATTATGGTGATGAACTAGGTGACAACAATGATGAAGAGTTTGAAATTGAAGAGGAATCTGTTCGTAAGGGATTTAATCAGTATTAATTGAGTGATTTGGCATGTGATTTGGGACTATCGAAGAAGGCTTCAGAAGTTCTAGAATCAGGACCGCGTGAGAAAAACTTACTATCGTACTTTCGAATCAGAGAAATTGCATTTCTGCAGTACTTTAGAACTGACAGTGGCTTTGTGTATGTCCCTAACATACCTGGTTTAATAGAGGAATTGAGAATTCCAATCTATAACTCAACTGAATGGTGACTATTCATCGATAGCTCAAAGGGAGCTTTAGGCATGTCATCCCACACAATGAGAATATATTTGGGTTAGTCCCAATTGGCCATTCAGTGAAGAATATGCAGACATTAAGAGAGTCATTGAGTTGTTGCAATATCACCCACACAATTGGGTCATCTGTGTTGACCCTAAAATGGTATGCTTACTTCTTGGTCAGCAACATGGCTACACCAAGTATCCCTGTTATCTGTGCATGTGAGACAGCGGAGCTCCTGAGAGGCATTGGGTGGAAAGAAATTGGGCTCCAAGATCTGCCCTAAAACCAGGTGATCCAAACATTCTATATGAGCCACTTTTGATAGAAAGAATATTATATTCCCGCCTCTGCACATGAAACTGGGCCTGATGAAGCAGTTCCTTAAAGCTTTGCCAACTGAAGGAGACTTTTTCAAGTACCCTATGTTGGCATTTCCTAGCCTGTCATTTGAAAAAATTAAGGTCAGTGTGTTTTATGGTCCACAGATTCGGCACCTCATTAAACATAACATTTCATTTGTACAATGTCAAAAGTCAACAAGAATGCTTGGTTATCATTCAAAGCCATTGTCAAGGACTTTCTTGGAAACACACAAGCAAATTATTACACAGAAATTGTCCAGAAAATCTTGGAGAGCTACAAAATGCTTGGTTGCAATATGAGCATCAAGGTGCATTTTCTTCATAACTATCTTTATAACTTTCTGGAAAACCGTGGTGCAGTCAGTGATGAGCAAGGTGAACGATTCCACCAAGATTTGAAGGTCATGGAAAGACGGTATCAGGGTAGATGGGATGTACATATGATGGCTGACTATTGTTGGAGCATCCGGCGGGATTGTCCTAACACTGAACACTCCAGGAAAAGTTATAAGCATAAATTTTAACCTTAACCACACACTTGAGTAGTTTTCAAATGTTTTACTGAAAAAAAAAAAGTCATAGAGTAACAAAAAATCCTTTGTATGAACATAAGAAATTTAAATAAACAGAACATTCAAGTTATTATTTCATTGTATGTAAAATGTGTATGTTTTTTGACAAATAACCCTGTATCGTAAAAACTTGATGTGATAGCAAAAAACTGGGGTCATTTCTGGATTCACCATCCAAAAATTAGTAAAAAACAAATGCAAAATCTAACTCAACAAAAAATGCGTTCCCCAGTGTGCAGTTGAAGATCACTCTGATGTGTCCTTCTCTGTAAGAAAGTACAGCATTTGGTTGTTCACTGATCTGCCAAGACTTATCAGTGAAGAACATCTGGGAACCACTGTATAGGCTGCATAGGCTTAGATTGTAAGCTCTGGTGGGCACGGACCTCTTCTCCCTCTGCCAATGTTTTGTATTTGTTCATTGTGCAAGTTTGTCATCTGCAGCTCCTTTTTATTGTACAGTGCTGTGTAACAAGTAAAGGTTAATATTAAACAGTAATATCTTACCCATTGTATGATTGTATTACTGTAGTTAGACATTAAGTCATTGATTAACATTTAATATTTTAAAAAGGGTTTTACAAAGCATTGGGAACAAAAGACATAACTCACGATTTGTAAAGATGTGTTTAGAAGCTGCAAGAAGGATTACATGAAGAGATATAGAATTAATGCATACTATTTTTGGCTAAGCTTTTGTTGGCTTGTAAGACTGATCCTAAGTCTGTTGCTCTCATTAATTTGTTTTATGAAAGAAACAAATTTGTTTCCACTCTATGTCTTTAGGCCTTTGTATGTATTTAGGCCTATGTGACCTAATACATTTGCTGTAAAATAAAAACAGAAAAATTACATAAGATTTCTAATCTTAGTAAATAATATACCAAATTTTGAACCACTGAATAGGGGGGTGCTTATTCATTACATATGTATATATATATGTATGTATGTATTTATATATTAAGAATGTAATATGCAAATACAACTCTGCCAGCGAGTTTGCCTACATAATGCTCTCATGTATTAACAAAGGATTGTCCCTATACATATTGTAAATCTTACAGTGACTCATAGTTACATATAATTACATAACTACGAGATAAGATTGAAAATAGAAAAAAGTCTATTCTCTCCCAACTTATTTTATTGACAACCAGTAGTGTTTGATGCACTAACAATTTTGAAAACCAGCTTTTGTGGGTCTACTCATGAAAGCTTGTCCAAAAAATTAAACTTGTCCAACTAAATTTAACTTAGTTCAAATGAAAAAAAAAGTATGATGGACAGTACTTTACTATGCTGTGGCAAATGCTTTAATTCGTCTGCAATCACCTTAAGAAGGAGGTTATAAACCTAATTACGTGTAACCTGATGAGACCTAATTACCTCCCATTGTGCTTCAAGACCCTAGCAGATCCTCTGGCAGTGACTCTCATAAATCTTCAAGCCAGAAGCTTATGACCCATAACTGCTCTTTAAAAAGCACTTAAAAATGGATACCAAAGTAGTAAAAAGTGGTTCCAACTCAATTTTATGGAGGAGGTTAGGACAGAAAACTGCTCTTGGATGCTGCATGAAGCATCTGACAAAAGGAAGCAATAACTAACCCTTTAACCTTTTTTTAGGGAACAACAAAATGTGGTTTTACCTCCTTAGCGGTAATCCCGAGTGTGGCTTGGGGTGAATTATCCATACCAAAAGCAGGGAGTTTAAAAAGCTTACCTGGTCAGCAGTGCCTGCGGCGTCCTCCAGCGACGTCCGGCATCTTCTTCCCCTGGTGATGCCAGCCGGGCATCTGTGTAACCTGGCGATGCCCAGCTGGCATCTGCAATCCCGGGGTGTGACATTGAGGACGCAAGGCCAGGGGAAGCAGTTGCCTGGCATGCCAGCAAATGTGTGGCTGGGAGTGGGACTGTGCGACAGAGAGGCGGGACCAGGTGGGAAATTTAAAATACTAGGTATTTTTAAATGTACGGCTTTTACATTTAAATACTTAATATGCATACTGCTAGGGAGGTTAACTGCATGCCATTGCAAGGGAAAAAACTAAAATCTCTGGTAGGAATTTAGCCTTAATATTACAAATAATTACAAAGTAATTATTTAAAATAATTATTTGAAATCCACTTTAAAATAAACATACATAGGTGGTTATATCCTAAAACCTAGAAAGCTATATTCTGTCTTCTTTGTAATTCCTATATCCAAACTGTCAAGTTCAATATCTGTATGTTAGTAATTCCATGTGTGCAAAATCATGTTCTTAAGATTTTCAAGGTTTCTGAATCACCCAGATTTCTCATATTACAGTTTATCTTCCCCAGCCTAGAAGAGCTTTAATTAATCAGGCATCCTGTGCACCTTTTCCTCTTTTCTTTTATTGAAACTTTGCAATTAATAAGCTGCATTTCCAAATGCTCTGATTAGAAGATAAAGAACTCTTCATTGCTGAAGAACGTTTTTTGTGTTTATAAGGAGTTATTGGCTTAGTTACTCAACCCTGATGATGGCTATCAGACTATCAGGCATTTTATTGGTACCTGCTATAGTATGGAAAAATTAAGTAGAACTATAGTTCTACAATAAAAAATTTCAAGCATACAAAAATTGAAAAATTTGCCCTGAACAAATGAATGCTTCATGTGTAGGAGTTACATTATTCAATAAATATACCAATAAAGATGACCAAAGATTGGGAACTCAGAAGGTGATCAGATGAAGATGGAAGCACCTGTAACCCGTGAGTGTAAATTAAAAAATTGCGACCAGACAGGTACAGTTATTATAGAAGGGACATTGCCTGTCCCCCTCCAATCAAAAGCTTGTCCGCTCAAATTTTCTTTTTTTAACGTTTAGTTCCCCTTTAGCATTTTCTCTGTAAAAAGAAAAGTTAATTGAGTTAGAACATAACAACATGAGTAACATTTTCCACTCAGAAATCTTAATGTAACATGTTTATCACCTTTAAGTCGCGATTTCACTTGCTTAGTAAATGAAATGAAGCTCTGGTGACTTCCAGTTATGCACTGTGCAATCCTTCCTAGGATGCAGGGATGACAGGTGAGTATGAGCCATACTTGCCAATTATTGCAGAAGCTCACTACCCATCAAGTTTAGTTCTGCTTTAAGACTGAAAATTTTATAATGTAATATACCCTTGAACAAAGAATGCCAATCAGATCTAAAAATTGCATTTGCCTGGATAAAAATAACCATCATATTTCAGATCTTGCTTGGTAAATTAGCACTAAGAAATAGCACAATGTAATTTGTGTTAAATGCATACAGCTTAGTTTTGCTGAAATGCTACAGTACACCTGAACCCCTCCATTGAAACAATCTAAATACATTCCAGATATTTGACATCTTACAGTTTGCTTTATTTCTAAAGCAGCCATAGCCTAAAGTAGCCAAAGTCTGTGTCCCACCAGCATAATACAGAATAAACCTTTGCCCTAGCTGGTGAAATAATGATCGCTTTGCAGAGGTCCGACAAAACCCCTACAGAATCAGAGCCAGAGCTCTCCAATCATTTGTGAGCATGAGATTTGTTGAATGCAGAGATATAGACCTGCCCAAACCATTGCAAAGAGACCACTGCTTTCCCACAATGAGAAAGGGTCCCTCTCTGCAGCAACTCACAAAATACAGCATTTTCTACTTTGAAAAATAAATGAATCAACAAACATTGAATACCTTTTGTCTTAATGTACCTGGGACGTGTCAAGCTGTTTTAGATTAAGGGTTTAATTAGGCTTCAAATTATTTCTAGAGAAGAAATTTAGCATTGTTTATATTTAATGTGTTTGGCGAAAGGGGCACCACATTAAACAGATTCTTCACATCTGCTCTATGGGATTATGGAATTAGGGGAAATTCGGCATACAAAATGGTTACGCACAAAAGTGCATTAAACACGTAATGCTAGCAAGGCTTTGATGTAGCATAAAATCTATTTTCTGCAAAGCTGGTCATCTGTATCTTACACACATACATGTAGCAGATTATGTATTATGAATGGGAAACACATATTACCCTTATAGTGTCACCCAGATCAGGAGAAGAATAAGCTTGGACTTGAATACAATTTAGTGAGTGCTAATTTTTTAGCAGTAGGCTTACAGTGAACCTGGGTATATTCTGATAACAGGGGAGTAAGGTTGTAAGTGTATGTAACTTCTAGCATTTATAGACATAGTCATTTTTTTTCTATAAAGAGCTCTGTCCAAGTCTTCGGGGGAATAAGGGAACCTATTATGACTCCCATTAATGACTGAGAGGGCACCAATTATAGAAATGTGACATTTACCCAATGGTATGACTTGCCATCTGAATAAGCATATAGGCAAAACATGAAAACACTTGGAGGTGCCTACTGGACAGGGAGATGATTGGTTCCTCTATATATGATAATTTTAACGAATAGCTAAAACCAATAAGAAAAATGTATTACATTGCAGCTTACCAGTCCTTAAATATAGTGGATGCATTAGTTAAATGCAAATGTAATTAATTATCTACAACACAAAGATAAAAGTCCATCAGAGGAAGGCAAAAAAAAAACCCTGGTATAATTTGCTTCAATGGGTAAAAAAGTTCCTTCCTGATTTCATGAGGCAATCAGATGTTACCTGGATCAACAGTCTCTGTTATCTTTACTTTAAAGCCTTAATACCCAGTTATATTCTGTGCTTCTAGAAAAACATCCAGCTTTTTCCTAAAGCAATCTATAGTAGTTGCTGTAGCTACTTTCTGAGGGAGCCGATTCCACATTTTCTCAGACCTTACAGTGAAGAATCCCTTCCTTATCCGGAGCTTAAACTTCTTTTCCTCCAGACACAAAGAGTGCCCTCTTGTTCTTTGTAATGATCTCAAAGTTAATATTTGGGAAGAGAGTTCTGTATATGGACCATTTATATATTTATACAGAGTGATCATATCCCCCCTTAAACATCTCTTCTCAAGGGAGAATAGATTCAGTTCAGCTAATCTCTCCTCATAGCTGAGCTCCTCCAATCCTTTTATTAGTTGCCCCTTCTCTTTCCTTTTTGTGAACTGGTGCCCAAAACTGGACTGCATATTCCAGATGTGGTCTGGCCAATGCTTTGTACAGGGGCAAGATTATGTCTCGATCTCTGCAGTCTATTTCTCTTTTAATACAAGAATGTACTTTACTAGCTTTAGATATTGCAGCTTGGCATTGTATGCTGTTATTAAGTCTATGATCTACCAGAACCCTCAGATGCTTTTCCATTTCCGACTCCCCAAATGTATTCTCCCTAGACAGTATGAAGCATGCATGTTGTTAGCCCTCAAGTGCATAACTTTACATTTAGCTATATTAATTATCATTTTCCACTTGGCTGCCCAATCAAACAGTACATCCAAGTCTGCTTGTAGAATATAGACATTCTGTATGGACTTAATTCCATTACATAGCTTGGTGTCATCTGCAAACACTTTTGATTACAAACTCTATATCATTTAAAAAGATGTGAAACAGTAAAGGTCCCAACACTGAACCCTAGGGTACATCTCTAATAACCTTAGACCATTCAGAGTATGAATCATTAACCACTTGGGCGTTACACTGATGTCTAGATTTCTGTACCAAAAGCGGTACACTGTTTTTCATAATTTTTTTTTTTTAAATTGTAGACCTTTACCTTTCAGAAATATGTCCGAATAGGGCAAAGTAACTCAATACAAAATTTTGAATTTCCCGCCCCGCCTCCCGCCCGCACCGACGCATGCAGCGACGTCACCGGGAAACCCCGATGATCGTCACTGCACTCGCTGGATGAAGAAAGAAGAGAGAAGACATCTCGGGAGGAGCTGCGGGGAGAAGGTATTTTTTTTTTTCGATCGACGCTGGATCATCGCAGCGGGGACCAGGTAAGTGAGGGGATTTAGACAGTGAGAAAAGTTTGGGTTTATCGATTTTTGCAAAATCGATAGACCCGAACCAAGGTCGGGTTTACCGGCCAGGTGGTTAATTAAAACTGTCTGGATGCGGCCCTTAAGCCAGTTCTCTAATGACCCCAACTTGCATATTCACCGTCTGTGGGGTACAGTGTCAAATGGTTTAGCAAAGTCCAAGTACACTATATAAACTGCTATTCCACTGTCTACCTGTTTACTTACTTCCTCTTAAAAAGAGTCAATTTGTTTGACAACTTTGGTCTTTCTTGAAGCCATGATTACTATCACTTATAATATTATTTTCCAGCAGAAATTGCTCTATGTGGTTCTTTATCAAACTCTCTAAGACCTTTCCAACTATGGATGTTAAACTAACCGGTCTGTGGTTGCCTAGTAATGATTTTGCTCTTTTTGAAGATAGAAACCACATTGGCCTTCCATTGATACCATGCCAGTGGCTAAAGAGTCTCTAAAAATATTTAAATAGAAATATTGGCTTTGAAATAAATGTGCTCAGCTCTTTGAGTAGACATTGATGTAATCCATCGGGTCCTGGTGCTTTGTCAACATTAATTTTGCCCAACTCTTTCTCAATCATATCAATTCTGAGCCATTGTGACCAATTTAAGGCAGTGACATTGCTATTATGAATTTGGACTTGAGCTCTGCCATTTTCCTTTGTGTACACAGAGCTACAAAAAAAGTGTTTAGTAAATCCGCTTTTTCTTTATCCCCAGTTACCAACCCAGCGATAATTGTTAACAAAAACAGTGCAAAACGACTGGCCAACAACACCGATGAACGAAGAATCTGATTGGGTGATGATCGTTCGCTATCTATTGTGTGTACAGTCGATCAGTGATCGTGGATTGTTCTGTGATTTACTTTCTTCTGTACATGTAATTTCCTGCATCGTTCAAACAATGTTTCTAGCATGTATTATATCTGAAAGATCGTATCATTTCAGCATGTACAGAATTGTGCACAGTATGATCGTTCAAAATAATCGTGAATAATCGTTGATTGTTTGTTAATCGTTCGTTTTTTAACGACAATTTTTGCACATGTGTACGTAGCCTTAGCCCTGATATTTGTTCTTTTTGACTGGAGTGCAGGAGAGGCATTAAAGGTCCAATAAACCTTTGATGCCTCTGTAAAGAAAACCCTTTTACTCCATTTATGCTATCAAATAGGGTACTTGTAAGTCTTCTTGTTGCAAAAATTAAATTAAGTGATATAAACATTTTAAAATACTAAAATACAGTCAAAAAAAACATTTAAAGTATCTCATTAATAACACAAACACACATACAAATGGTAACATACCCAAAGAGTGCATACATTTGTAAAGAGAAATTGTGCAGGTATTGTAATACACACCAGAACAAATGATTTTATTTTAGGCTTATTGACCCTAGATCTTCCACAAATCAAGCAACACCTAGCAGGCATACATAGCCTTGAATACAGTATGTTCCCTGTGGTTCATGCCTAATAACCTACCTTAAAATAGTCAAAGTATATAGTATAGTCTAACACTATGTGAACTATGAATAAATAATAGAACTTAAAGTGAACAAAAACTGAAGATTGGCTATCTTTTAGGGAACATCTTTAAATATTATGTTTGCCTAAGCATTGCCCCTTAATGTCTACCTTTGGTCTGGAGTTCTTTCTAAAAAATATTTGCACACTTGGCATATGAGGGTGCTTAGGAACTCCGAAGTCTTCATCCTGTTATATTTTGGGCTCTATTGCATTTGGGCGATGTATTCTAGGACACATATGTGAAGGGTGGATCCACTTTTTTTTCCTTGACTAAGTCAAGAAATCCCTGAGGATTGGCCTATATACTAAGTCAAAGGGTCCACATGTTTTAAGGGGTTAACAGGTTCACAGATCACTATATTTTTAGGATGGTCTTTATTTTATCCAAGAAGTTTATCAACAGCAAACAAAGCACACAAACACAAGGACATATTTACAGCATTGTCCATTTGTGGTGGCAGAGCAGTTCTTCCTGCTGTGGAGAGAAGGCAGAGAGAAAATGTGTGCTGTTGAGGTTGGTTTTATGGGGGATAGAGTTTTTGCTTGTGATCTGTGCATCACACACTTCTAAACCCTACATTTTGTGTATATTAGAGAATCCTACTACATTTACAAAGAATCAATGGGAAATATGTATAACACACATTTTATTTTACTGTGATAATGTAATTTGAAACAGGGATGCTAAATGTGCTGTTCTGTTAGGTTTTCATTACAACTGGGCTGTCTGAAGGCTTTAGCATTCTGGAGCAGTTATTTTGGACCACCAGCATTAGAAAGGTAGGACTACCATGTGGTATATTCATCTCTACACAATAAAGTCGCTAGGTTCTTGCATGATTAGGTACTAGAAATCTTTTGTACACATTGTGGTATAGCACCCTTGTGGCCTGGATCAGAACACTGGCCTGGATCAGAACACCTCTGAGTGACATGCAAACCCAGATCTGGAATCCCAGCAGACCTGTTGTTGGTTAATCTCTCCCATAGGAGAGGAAACATGGAGAAATATACCTTACCTCAAAGATGACTCCTTTTGCCATGTCACAACATGTACATATTAATGAACGGTACAAACAACTATTCATGCACAGCTCTTCCTCTTTTACATTTTTCACTTCATCATTTTAGTGTAAAATTTCATATTTTTTCTGGTGCAGCAGCACACTCAACCTAAAAACATCCATGGTAGTCATCTCCCACTTACCAGTGGAGTGGTCCTGCAAATTGCATTGATGATAATGATAATTGATAATGATAATGAAAATAATATTGTGCTGTGCTTCCATGCAAAGTCTACCTGGATTACACATTATTATATTATTACCGTTAAGATATGTAATATTGTATATGCTCTTATACAGTTTAATCTCTAATACTGGACCTTTGTCATGTGACAATATTGTCTGTCTGTTATTGAGAATGTGTTTAAATAAAGCTGAACTGGTCGTTCTTCTCAGTGAGAGACTTCCTGAGGGGAGAGAAGCATGGTGTCTGTGTGCAGTTCCTACTCTGTCCTAGGAAAGCAGGAGTTCACAGGATAAGATCAGAGAACATTAATATACCGGTTGTCCTATCTCTTATTATAATGGCAACAGGTTATGGGCCAAGGAGAGAAGGAGGAAACCGATGGAACAGACTTCTATTTGATGGACATGAAAAGAATTATGAACTATGGGAAACAAAGTTCTTGGTTCTTAGGAAACCATCCTGCATGAGCCTTCAGATGAATCAGATCTAGATGAGGACAGAAATAAGCAAGAGGAAGCCTATGCTGAGTTAATTCAATTCCTAGATGACAAAAGTCTGTCTCTGATTATGAGAGAAGCAACAGATGATGGAAGAAATTGAAGATCCTGAGAAATCACTATGCTTGCAAAGGTAAGCCACGAATAATTAGCTTATACACAGAGTTAACATCACTTCAGAAAGCTGAATCTGAGAGTGTCGCAGACTATATCATATGTGCAGAAACAGCCATTACAGTTCTGAGGAATGCTGGAGAGACTATAGGTGATGGTCTGCTGATTGCTATGATTCTAAGAGGCTTCCCTGAGACATTTACACCCTTTGCCATACATGTAATACAAGGTGATGGAACGATTAGTCTTTTTCAGACTTTAAAACACAGTTATGAAGTTTTGAAGATACTGAAAAATACCGGGTCAGCCCAAGTGCTCATAATGTAATGAAAACAAGTACCCCTGTTACAACAGCTGCTACAATTGTGATCAAAAGGGCCATAGAGCTAAAACATGCCCGGGCAAATCATATAAAAGGGGGGCACAGTGGTGCAACTAGTGCAGGAGTTCCACACACAAGGAGACATTTTGCAGGCAGAAAGCACGGGACAATGTAAAACATGTGACTGATGATACAGAGCAAACATTATCCCTCAAAATATCTGAAAGCCAGTCAAACTATTTAATATCTTAGGGACTAATGGTTGATACAGGAGCAACATTGCATAATATTACAGACATTAAAAGATTTGACGACACACTCAAGCCAGAGAAAACACTACATGGAGTTGACGGATGGGAAAAAGACTTCTGGTATAGCACTCAAGAGAGGCGAAGCATATGTATGCCTGGCCGACAGTGAGGGAAATCGAGTAAAGACAATATTCCAAAGTGCACTGTATATCCCTACATATCCAAAGGATATTTTCTCAGTTGAAGCGGCAACAAGGAATGGTGCATCTGTTGAATTCCGACAAGACAGTAGCGAATTGGATCATAGGTACCAAATTCATTATCAATAAATTCAACAGAACAGGCTTTATTATTTGAACATTTTTGAGGAAAGTAATGATAGTTGCCATGGTTGTTATGATATTCAAACTTGGCATGAAATTCTTGGTCACTGTAAATATGATATCCTGAAACTTCAAAATATAGTAGATGGAATGAATAATTAAGGTAAGGTTGATAAGTCTAACCTGAGTTGTGAGCGTTGTACCCAGGGAAAATTTGTTAAAAATAGAGAGAACAGAATAGAAATAGAGAGTGTGACACCCAAGCAAAACACCCACTTGAACTTGTACACACTAACTTAGCAGGTCCTAAAGACCCAAAAACAAAGGATGGATTTAGATATGCCATTGCATTCACTGATGATTATTTTAGTGCAGTGTCTGAAAAGTGGCACAGTGTTGGCCACAGAGAAGTTCACTGCATATACAGCCCCCTATGGGACTATTAAATGTATAAGGTCAGACAATTGTACTAAATTTACATCAAAAAATGAAGAAGGGCATGAGACCTCAGAATCTTACTCACCCCATCAAAATGGGACTGCTGGGAGAAACTGGAGAACACTTTTCAAGATGGCAAGATACATGCTAATAGAAAGTCAACTACCAAAAGAGTTATGGACATAAGCAATAATGACTGTTGGTATGATTCGTAACAGGTGTTTTATTTAGTCGTTTGAGGCAAACTCCATATTGACAGGGAGAAAGGCAATTTTTGTAGGATATGACAAAAATAGTCCCTCATACCTGGTGTATTACCCAAACACAGGTAAAGTCCTGAGACACAGACTTGTAAAGTTTATTACAAAGAGTATGATTGAAAGACAAACCCCGACTGATCTGTCAAATAATGATGATATTTATGGGCAAAGAACTGTATACCCCATATCCAGTTCTAATACAAACGAGTGCCTAGTTTCTGAAGTAAAAAAAAAAGAGGACAAAGATGATGGCCAGACACAAGACATCCATTGTCCAGGATATCCAAAAAGAGAAAGAAAAGCCCCTAAGTATCTAGATGACTATGTACTAGAGTCACATTGTAATGATCAGATACCGACAAATAATAATTACTGGTACAGAGCACATTAAGTACCTCGAAATTTTAGAGAAGCCATAGAATCACAGGTTTGGTTAAATGCAATGAAAGATGAGATGAATTCACTAAAGGAGAATGATACTTTTACATTGACCACCCTACCAGAAGGTAAAAATTCAGTGGGAGGTAGATGGGTCTATGCAATAAAACACAATGCAGATGGATCTTAAGTATACAAAGCTAGGTATGTAGCAAAAGGTTACAGTCAAATAAAGAGAGTAGACTACTTCTTTACGCACTTTAATGCAGATGGCAGTACAATATGACTTGGTCCTACATCAAATGGATGTGAAAACAGCTTATTTACATGCCCCAATTGATTGTGAGATTTATTAGGATCAACCAGAAGGTTTTGAGATAAAAACTGAAACAAATGATAGGTTAGTTCTCAAGCTAAACAAGTCACTGTATGGTTTCAATCAGGTAGAAATTGGAATTGAATGCAACATGACTACTTATACTCAAATGGACTTGTAAAGAATTCTGTAGACCATTGTGTGTATATCAAACGATCAAAAAATGAGATAGCAATACTATTGATATGGGTTGATGATCTTATCATTGCTGCCAGCAATGTAACAATACTCAATGATGTGAAGTCAATGCTTGCAATAAGGTTCAAAATGAAAGATCTTGGAAAACTCATGACCAGGGTAGCTCGGACCTTCTAGCCCATCCCTTATAAACACCATTGTCATAACTGCCACCTACCAAACCTCCCCCTGCCCAGCCCCCTCTAGCAACACTGCCTTTTTCTTAACCCCTTAAAAGCTCTGGGCTAGGCCTAGCACCTGGTCATGTAGGCCCTGCGCCTAATTCTTACGGCTACGTGCCTCTGTCTATTTTCTAGGTATTAGCTTTGAACATACTGGTGAGGCAATAAAGATAAGACAGAAGAAATATATATACAAAATGCTTGAAAAATGTATTATGTAAGATTGTTAACCAAAATCGACTCATTAAAAGCTGGATTTTAATGACAATATTGATCCTGTAGATGCAAAAAGGTATCGGGAGACAGTGGGCAGTTTGATTTATTTGACCACATGTACAAGACCAGACTTATACTGGGTAGTTAGCAAACTGTCACAACACTCTTCAGGACCAAATGAACAACACTTGGTTATAGCTATACATGTAATACGATACTTGAAAGGTACTATTGATTTTGAGTTGTGTTACAGAAAATGTAACAAGGTTCTGAAATTTGAGGCATATAGTAATGCCAGTTGGGCCTCAGACCAAAATAAGAAACGCACAACTGGATATTTTTTTAGCCTGACCAAAAATAGTCCACTGATTTCTTGGAAGTCAAAGAAACAACCTACAATTGCACTGTCTTCTTATGAAGCTGAATATATAGCGTTGGCTGCTACAACACAGGAACAGTCTATATCTTGTACAGTTACTTAAAGAGTTAGAGAGTAAATGTCAGTTTGAGCCAGTTAACATTTTTGAAGACAACCAAAGTGCAATATCTCTCGCAAAAATTCCAGTTTGTCATCAAAGATGCAAACATATTGATATCAAATATCATTTTCTTGGATCTGCTCTAAATGAGGGCAAGATAGCTCTTGAGTTTTGTTCTACAAATGACATTGTAGCTGATGTTATGACAAAACTAATAAAGTTTAAGCTACAAAAAAAAGTTATATTTTTGGAGTATAAACCGGTGTAGATTAATGATTATACTAATATTATAACTTTCCAGAAGTATAAGAGCAAGAGGGGGTATTATGATACGTAATATTGTGTAAGCAGGAGTCCACAAGATAAGATCAGAGAACATTATTATACCGGTTATCCCATCTCTTAATATAATAGCAACAATTACCATTATTCTCACTTAATTTATTTATCAGGTTACCCTGCAAATGCATGCCCATACCAAGTGCTCCTTTTTACATCAAAATTATTTTCAGCAATAATCAAAAAAAAATACATTTACTTATAATAGACAGAAAAAAAAAAAATGTGATTTGGGAGTACAAAATTCTTGAGTGCCGTAAAAGAAAATAAAGTAAACCAGAGGAGGATATGCCCAAAATAAACATGGCAATGTGGAAGAGACAGGGGAGTATGAAAAACCGAAAAAGAAAGAAAGCTACTGATGTAATGCACCGAGCGTTAAATTTATGATTGTAATGTATAAACATATTTAGCTGTACCTTTTTGTATACTGTACTCACCGGGACCACTGCAACATCCTCCTCCCTGGTTTTCACCCAACCAGACTCTATCCACCACAATCTATTATGAATGCTTCAGCCAGACTTTACCATCCTTCCCACTACTCCTCTTCTGCTCCATCTCTTTGTAGTTCTCTTCATTGGCTTCCATTCATCCGAGAATCAAATTCAAGCCTCTGTGCTTTGCCTTCAAATCCCTCCACAGTTCTTGTCCCACTTACCTTTCCGATCTGGTAAAAAAATACTCCCCTAGCTGCTCTCTTCACTCCTCCAATGACCTACTAATGACTCCCTCACTCATAACCTCATCACACGCATGGCTCCAAGACTTTTGTAGAGCTGCCCTGACTCTTCCTTGTCTTATTCCTCTTGCTCCTACATTCTGCTCCTTTAAAAGATCACCCAAAATCCATCTTTTCAAACTTGCAAACCCATTTTCTTCTGTCTCTTGAAACCCTCAGTACTTCTCACCATTCCATATCCCCCTCCTAATGTTTGTCTGTCATTTGCAATCCCTTCTTAATGTACAGCGCTGCATATTATGTTGGCACTATATAAATCCTGTTTATTATTTTTTTAATAACATTAATATTATTAATGCTGCTGGGGAAAATTCTTGTTTCATGTGAGTTGGGCTTTAACTTCATGCTGTGGAGATCATGTTAACCATGACTTACCCTCATTCACTGCTGCATGTGTTTCAACTTTCTAGAATGTATTTATATAATGCAGAGCATATCCCGCATTATTTCCACCGATAAAAATTTACAGGAAAAATGAGGGGTCCCCAAGATGGGCAGCCATTTCTTGGGACCAAGCCATTCACTATGCTAGGTATGCTTTAGTAAGAAAAAGTGTCGCAGTACTGGATGTACTGTTTGATTGGGCAGCCAAGTGGCAAATGACATTTAATATAGATAATTGTAACATTATGCACTTGGGAGCTAACAACATTCATGCTTCATACTGTCCAGGGGGAATACATTTGGGGGAGTCAGAAATGGAAAAG
Source organism: Pyxicephalus adspersus (assembly GCF_032062135.1). NCBI lineage: Eukaryota > Metazoa > Chordata > Amphibia > Anura > Pyxicephalidae > Pyxicephalus > Pyxicephalus adspersus. The sequence goes on from NC_092867.1 coordinate 46,795,426, forward strand.
GGTCTGGGGGCTCTTGTAGATCATAGACTAAATAACAGCATGCAATGCCAAGCTGCAATATCTAAAGCTAGTAAAGTACTTTCTCGTACTAAAAGAGGAATAGACTGCAGAGATGGAGACATTATCCTGCCCCTGTACAAAGCATTTGTCAGACCACGTCTGGAATATGCAGTCCAGTTTTGGGCACCAGTTCACAAAAAGGACATTGTTGAATTGGAGAGAGTGCAGAGAAGGGCAACTAAATTAATAAAAGGAATGGAGCAGCTTAGCGACGTTTTATGGGGATATGATCATCTTGTAAAAATATATAAATGGTCCATATAGAGAACTCTCTTCCCCATTATTCACTTTGAGATCATTACAAAGAACAAAAGGGCACTCTTTGCGTCTGGAGGAAAAGAAAATAAGTTTAAGCTCCGGATAAGGAAGGGATTCTTCACTGTAAGGCCTGTGAAAATGTGGAATCAGCTCCCTCAGGAATTAGTTTCAGCAACTACTATAGATTGCTTTAAGAAAAAGCTGGATGTTTATCTAGAAGCACAGAATATAACTGGGTATTAAGGCTTTAAAGTAAAGATATCAGAGACTGTTGATCCAGGTAACATCCGATTGCCTCATGGAATCAGGAAGGATTTTTTTTTCCCCAATTGAAGCAAATTGTACCAGGGGTTTTTTAGGGGTTATAGGGTTTTATATCTGGGATATATTTCTCTAGTGGTTGAACTCGGTGAACTTATGTCTTTTTTCAACCTAACCTACTATGTAATTATCTAACTATGTCAGCAGACCATAATTTTGAAGTTTAACGTCCTGTTTGTGTTCAACCCTTTAATGAGAGAAAGTGACATATTGCCCATTTTATTACTTTAGCAAAGAAATAGTTTCCCTGTGTTTCTGAAATTATATTTAAAGCTGCTTGATTAAACCACACAGATTCTAGTTATCTGCAGGCTTTGAAGGCAATGCAGGGCTGGAAATAACAGCTTTAAACTAAAATCAGATCTTAAAAGAATACTTTTCTTTGTACACATATTAAAAAGTAATCCAACATTCACTATTTAATAACTCTCTTTAATCTTCAATCTACTTATATAACAGAAAGTTAAAATTACAGGGCAAAAAGGCTTATGGTAAACACTGGATTAGAAATGATTTGCTTTATAATCTTATAAATAAAAACAGTAAATTATATTAATGTTATACTGGCGATTGCTCTGCATTTGCTAAAATCAACAGAACCTAGAAACAAGAGTATGGGTATATGATTTACACTGTGTGCCCACAGCATTTTCATCCAAACTTGACTTATATGTATCCACTAGCTTACAGCTTTTGAAAGAGTTTTGGGAAGATCTGTAAATTTACATTCAATACTGGACTTAATTCAACTGTATATCATTGGGCTCAAACTGGCAATGGTAGGCAGTTTTTTTGTTCAGGTATTTATGAATCAATATGTTTTTATTAAAGAAAATAGGTTTATACAAGTTACATAAAGAACAAACATGGTATATAAAAACAGAAAAGGAGAAACAACATTTACAAAACTTGGGAGAACATTACATCTGACGTTCATTTTGCTATGTTTTAGACATAGCAAAGGCAGGGGGGATACCTTTGTTCAGGTAGCTGTTGACCCTGAAAGCTGGACTCTAAAAAAACAAAAATCCCTATTCCCATGATGTAAGGTGCATTAGGTCTAGAAGTAACATAAGCCATTTCCTTCTCTATCCCTCATTCTTGAGGTGAAGAGCATGCTCCTTTTTCATCTGACTGTTTTGGGCTAGAGGTGGGCCCTTGGTGTCCTTACATCCAATGGACAAAGTACCAAGTGCCTGTTGCAAGCAGTGGAGGTATACGAATGTCAAAATGTCTTGATGGTTGGATATATATGGCGTGGAGGAATTGATATTCCTACTGTATTTGCATGCAGACCACCCTAGGTAACAATTTTATGTGATGATAAACTTCAATAACTGAAAGAAATCAATACCAGTGATTGAAGACTGGAGAAAAAGTCTTTAGACAGGGAATGAGGAAAACTCTGTTTGACTTACCACAGATCACAGTGTGCAGTAAAATCTTATCAGGCAATTTCAGAACAGGAGAGGAGCCTGTACAACTGTGTAAAATGGGAGGTAGGACTGAAGTTTAACTTTTTGTCACATGGTTATATATAACTAAGCCCCTATCCCACACAAATAACACAAAAAAACCTATTTAAAGACAAGAGTGTCTTTAAATAAAACATATATAAAGTAAAAACATATCCTTCCATAAAGTCCAGTGACAGTGGTTACAGTTTATTCTAAGGTTAATAGCAGGACATATGTTGTACATAAAATGTGCACTCTTGAAAACCTCAAGTATTCAAGGGACATGTAGTTTCATAGGACATAGTCCCAGCTGACAGGGCTCAAATGAGGGCCAGAAGACAAAGGATATTTGTGGACTTGGAGACAGATTAAATATATTGAAAATATTGATTTTCTATGAGCCCATTGATAATAATTTAGGGTACACAGTGGAGAGCATTTCTATTGCCTAATGGGTAGAAATACTCCCTCCTATCTAATGCCCGCTGAATAGTAAAATGCACAGGGGAGGCTGTGGCATTCATATTCTAAACCAGCCTTTTGAGACTTCAGGGAATCCCTTTTATAATTACTACATCCACAGCTAATAGAATATTATCATGGTGGCCAGTGGTAGGGATGTCACCTGGTTGAGAAACAGGATCCATTGCTCTAGATCCTCCCAAAGTCTGCAGAACTTGCCGAAGAAGAAGCGACTGAAGAGGAAGCGAGAATGAGCCAAGACACATCATTCTACTTCTTCTACCTTGTTGCACATTTTACATTTTGCCTCTTTGACAGTGTTCAGCGGGGCATGTGATCTTTGAAAGATTGCCCATCTTTCCTTGGTTTAGTGACAACCCAAAATGTGAGATTGTTCCTCATTCTCCTTCCTAGAGACAATGGTGACCAGAATACACTTCAAAGTGGAGAGATTATGTAAATTTATAAACGTCAGTTTACATAATTTCTCATTGGTCTGTCTGTTTTAGGTCTAATTCACAGCCTATGTGACACAAAGCTTAATAAAAGTAATATATATATATATATATATATATATATAATATACTGATATATACCTATAGTACCAGTTTTGTTTTTTTCCGGCATCTCTCTTTATTAGTGTGGACATGTAAAAGCATAGCAGCATGTTGTTTGGCATTTGAGCAGTGTGTTGCTACACTAGTGCCTCCTGTTGTCTCCAGTGACCCCAGAGTTTTCCCTTTCCTTCTGCAATTAACAGTTGCTGCTGGACTTGCTCCTGACCTATGGTTTATCTTTGACTTCAAGATTATCTGATGTCCTGGCACTTCACTTTTCAGCTGCTTGCCCTAATCCGTTTACGGGCTTCAACCTGAAAGTAGCTCACAGTGAAGCCCCTTATTCCTTGCAGGGTGCTCTGCTAAAAATCAGCAGCTACTTCCACATGCCAGTACACCTACATCCTGGACCAGTGTTTCTCAAACGGAGATCCTCCAGGGGTTGCTTAGGGTTCTTTGAGCAATGAGCATCTCAGGTCAGTTTAGGCATCCTTCCCACTAGCCACCAATGTAGGAGGTATTCTTCCCAATGACTACCAAGCAAATTTACTGTGAGCTGTTGGGGTTCCCCGAGTACCTGAAAGTTTATTTCATAGTTTCCCCATGTTAAAAAGGAAGAGAAAGGCTGATCTAGACTATTTAACACTTGATTGGTTCAGGTTGCATTGTCTTTGAGGTTAAAGTGTAACTATACAGAGATTGGGTAAACTGCCATTGATGACCTGGTTCTATAAGTCCTGTGTGCCAGGTTGGTCCTCTTTAAAATTTTAGATAAAAATAAAAGAAAGGGAGGGTTTTTTTTGGCAAGGTGATCTATATTAAATAATATTTTGATGTATCATAAAAGACATTTAGAGTTACACACATATATATGTATCATTGTCTGTATTAGTCTGTCATTTGCAATCCCTATTTAATGTACAGCGGTGCGTAATATGTTGGCGCTAAATAAATCCTGTTTAATAATAATAATAATAATAATAATAATATATACAAAGCAAAGTTGGTCATTCCCAAAATGTTATTTAGCTGGGAAAAAATTACCTAATATACTAGACAAAAAAAAACCCTAATCGCAAGTAACGAGTAAGGTAACGTCTTGTATCCCGACGTGTTTTGTCCCGGCTTTATCAGGGAGATTATTGGAGAGCGCTAATTCATAAACTGTACATAAGAACAATACATGAATGTTTGAGGTTTAAATACATATGAATTCTTCTTTAACCAGAATTTGGTCACTGTCTTATCTGCCCTCCCCAACTTCTCTATCCTTCTATTCAGTTGCAGAGCAAACAGGGCACTCAAGAAGGCAGCTGGAGTTATACACAGGTACATCTAGGAACCTACATTTTCCTTAGGTCTCTACCCTTGATTAAATTGGAAAGTTCAGCTCTACTCCTAATGATATAAGGGGTTCATTTAAAAAAAAAAAAAAAAGCTGTATGACAACATAATTTATCATTAAGACTTGTAAGGGTTGACTAACTGAAGAAAAGCTTTGATGAAAAACATTTTTCAGCACATTTTCCTTTTATTTAAATACGGTGGACATCTTCCTGTTGTCATCTTCTTTAATGATAATTACATGCATCCTAATAAGCAGAAACAGATTTGTTTCAAGATCCCTATAAATTTCCCATGCAAGCCTCAGTTCACAGAATAACCCAATTCCCTACGCAGAGGAGATGGCAATACATTAAGCCAGAAGAACTGTATAAACTGGCAGTGAAGGCTGAGCTGCAGGGAATTCTGTACAAAGCTATCAGGTGATTGTCAGCTTAGCCAGTTGTAAGAAGGTCAGATACAGCTGAGGGAAAATGCTCGCTCAGGGGAGTCACAAAGTCCCTGTAAGCCAGAAGGATATCTGATTTACTCAGCTGCTCATATGCATGTAAAGTAAACCTTCCCATCCATTTCTATTAAATTGATTTTATACATTTTCAGCTTTCCATAAGCTATATTTACAATATTATTTCATTTTATTGTTATCAGTATATGTGATAAAAGATGAAAACAGCATTTTAAAAAACAATGCAAATTCGCACCTTAAATTAAAAGGAGGCACAATATGTTGGTGCTTTATATATAAATTAGATAAGAATATTAATAACAGGTCGGTACAAGCAGGTTTGTGATTGGCAGCACCAAGAAAACTAAGCACATGCAGCTCAATTCTACCTCCGGAGGAAGATAAGCCACTGCATGCTAAGATATTACTTGTTGCTTTTAGGAACCATGCCACCAGCCCTCCCAACAGCAACACCAGCCACATGCAAATACATGCACAAACTGGTTCCCAGTCCTTTTAAGTTGAATGGGAGCAGTTGGTAGAGCATGTGAGCCTGCAGCAGAATGCTGTGGTCAACTGCAAGATTGAAATGATCCTTAAATAGTATCCTTTAAACAGATTGAAAGGACATGGTATCCAATAGATATGATCAGTAAATGCAGACAGTTCTATTTTTATGCATATCAGAGCAAATTTGCTTTGATTCGAAAGTGAGGATTGCTAACGGACCACTAACCTGCTCCTATGCCATATCTATCTAGCTGTCCAAAGGGGTCACTCATTAATTTCTCCCCTGATTCTGAAGTATTTTGGCCAGTGAAGAAGTGATTCGATAGAGGCAGGTTTATGCAACCAGCAACACATTATTTGACACTTGTTCAATGATGTTCTAAAAATAAGTATGACAACAAAGACCACTTTTTCTTTGATTTTCCTGATCTGCATGTGTTCTAGTTCTCCATCAGTGGGCCTGATTTATTAAACCTCTCCAAGGCTGGAGAGGATACACTTTCATCGGTGAAGCTGGGTTATCCAGCCAACCTGGAATGGATCTGGTCCAGAATAGAAAACATTCGCTAACAAAAAGCAAATGACTTTTAAGAAATCTATTCCAGGTTTGCTGGATCACCCAGCTTCATTCATGAAAGTTTATCTTCTCCAGCTTTGGAGAGCTTTAAAAAATTTGCCCCGGTGATTTCAAAAGTATATAGGCTCCCCAGCCAGTAAAACTGTAGTGCAGTTAGTATTTCCAAAATTAGGTTAGCAATGGCATCTTCTCTGTTACTCAGATATTAGGACAACTGTAATTGCTTGGAAATTTTTGCAGCTATTAAAATATTGCCTTGCCTGTAGATGTCTGGGATTTCCATAATGTGCATCTGAATAAGTTAACTCACCACCTAAATTAATGTTCATGATAATAAAACAGAAAACATTCTGTGAGCAATAGCTGGGTTTGTTTATTTTATTTATCAGCTTTCACTATCCCTGTATTAAGTGATCAGTATTTTTTTAATAGGACTGCAAAATAAAATATCCGTACTGCACCTCTTTAAAACACTTTGGGCTCCATTTAAAAAACATGGAATTTGACATTCTCACAAACATTCCCTGAGTGGAACCAATTAGTGCCCTTGAGCACGTGTTTTATAAATACAGCACTTTTACTGTTTATGTTAAACATGAGAAAAATATATTTTTAGAAACAAATGGCTTTTTTAATACTTTATTTACATTATACATAAAGAATATCAGGTGTATTTGAATATATATATACACCTGATTGAATACATATAATACTCTATGTACATATATAATAAATTGTACTGCATTGGGAGACATTGCAGTCATAACTCTGATTTCTCTATGAATGTATATTACGTGTACGTAGAGTTCAGATTTCAGAGATAATGCAAATATAAATGAATTATCAATGCATAAAAAATACCCCAAAATGCAAACATGTCTACTAAGAAACTGATAAATACAAGAAGTCTCTGTTTTACCATGTCTATACAGAATTACATTTTATCATTGTCAGGATTTGATTATGGTTAGGGAACATCTGTCATTGAACAATATGAAAACATTTGTAGTACATTTTTTCATCTCCTTCAACAGTCTTGGAAGTATTCAAAAACACAGTAAATGCAAATCATTAATTTACTGAAGCTTAGAAAAATGGTAACCATTTACCCTCTACATTAATATGTCAGCTCCTACCTTTTATTGATGAAACTGCAGAAAGTGACAAATCAGGAATGTTAAATTTCTTTAGAGATGAGGAAGTTCTATGTGGCAAGTCAAATGATGTTTCTGTGGCTGTTCTTGGGGAATGAAGAGGAGGCAAGGACCAGGACTAAGCATCAAAGTACTTCCACAGGTATCCCTCCTCTCCCACCTTCTGTGTTAGAAGGGACAAGATGGTGTTATAGAAGGAGGAGGGAGATAAGCTGCAGTCTCAACTGATTACAGGGAGGAGCGTGGAATAAAGACAAGAGCGGACAAGCATGAAGTGTAGGTCAGGGGGATATTGTGTTTTGGCAATCCAAAAAAGTGTAAGGCTGCAAATACAAATGAACAAACCATAGAAAGATGTCACATTAAAATACAAATATTTATATCACATGAGCATTAAACAGCTTTATTGATTGTCGAAGTGGAATTAGATAGGAAGTTACAATTAGAATCACAATCACAATAGAAAGAACATCTTTAAATGTTAATGTAACAATGGCAACAATGGATTATAGATATATAAATTAAATGAAGCCGCAAACAGCTCACTGAAGCCAATTTTATTCTTACTCTTACTCTTACTGATATACAGTGGCTTCAAAGTATCCAAACCCCCTTTGCTTCTCAATTTTCTTATGATGCAGCCTGATGCTACAATCCTTGTAATTCTTTTTTTTTAATCTACACTTAATACCCTATAACGAAAAAAGTGGGAACAGAAAAACTGTTAAAAAGAAAAAACTGAAATCCCACATTTACATGTATTACAAGTATTCTGACCTTTTGCAACACCACTTAAAATTTAGCTCAGATGCCTCTAATTTCTCTTAATCACTGCTGAGATGTTTCTGCACCTTGATTAGCGTCTATAAATTTAATTGATTGAATAATTTGGAAAGGCACAAATGTCTCTATACATAGCCTTATAGCTGACAATGCATACCAGAGCAAACAATCAAGCCATGAAGTTAAAGGAACTGACTGCAGAGTTTAGAGACAGGATTGTTGCAAAGGACAGATCTGGGGAAGGCTACAAAATTATGTCTGCTGCACTGAAGGTTCCCAAGAGCACAGTGACCTCTACAATTCTCAAATGGAGGAAGTTTGGCCAAACCAGGACTGTTCCAAGAACTTGTCACCCAGCCAAACTGAGTAATCAAAGGAGAAGGGCCTCAGTGAGAGAGGTGACCAAGAACCTGATGTTCACTCTGACTGTGCTCTAGAGATCTTGAATGTGGAGATGGGACTAAGTTCTAAAAGAAGAACTCTAACTTCAGCCCTCCACTTATCAGGGCTGTATGTCAGAGTAGCTAGACAGAAGCATCCAAACCGCTTGGAAATTGTAAAAATTCATCAGAAAGACTGTCAGACTGTGCGGAACAAGATTCTTTGATCTGATGAAACCAAGATTGAACGGTGTGGCCTCAATTCTAAACATTATGACTGGAGGAAAACAGACACCACTGATTACCTGCCCAATATCATCCTAACAATTTAAATAATTGTAGCATCAGGCTGCAAAATATCAAAATTGAAAAAAGTTAAGGGAGTCCAGTGCTCAACCCAGGAATTTTTTTGAGCCGGGTGGGAAGAAATTGTAGGCGGGTGGCAGCCCCTGTATTGTGACCCAACTCTTCAGTAGCCACATAAAAACAGCCGGGTGGTTACTGAAAAGCGCCGGGTGGTGCACCCAGCTAAAAGGGGCTGGGGAGAACACTGGAGTCGGAATTCTTTTTGAAACCACTGTATGTAAATTGGGCAGGCTGGGGCTTAGGGATAAGTCATGACTAGGGTAGTTCTGATCTCCCGTCCCCTTCCTAACACATTTTCCCACACCAGAAAATGTTTTCCACACCCGCACCCACCTAAAACTTTATACCCATAAACTTTTCCCACAACTAACCCCCCACTATTGTCTACCAGCCATTATCCCCCTCAGAAAACACACTGACACTTCCTTCGATTTAAAATGGCTGGCAAGCAGCCAATTAATTAACAAAATATAATATAATATACGGTAATTTATGTTAATCTGGTGAATATAATATATTCACCAAATTAACATAAATTACCATATAAAACACATCCATTAATAAACCAATACATTATAATTCACAGTCTTTCACATAAAAAACTTTCCTTCAACCAAATAAACCTGTAAACAAAACCCCATATTTAAACCACTGTGCCCAATTGTACTATAACCAACCAACTCCTGTTTACTCACCAGGCTGCAGGTCTAGGAAAGGTAAAGTCCGCTCCAACCACATAAATTTATTGTTTAACCATACACTGGCCCCTAGCCTCCCAGCACTGCCTCAGGGACCACACCATAACACCATTTAAATGGGCACCCTACCATTGGGTTGCCCTTCGCAAATGACCAACAGGACTCTTACCCTCCTAAACCCCAACCGCCTCCACAACCTAGCCATTACAAACGGGGAGGGTGGGTGGTAATTTTCCTTCCTGCAAAAAACTGTCCCTTACTTTTGACGGACCCTCCTACTTAAACCCTTCTATTCTCCTCCCCTATACTTCCCACCCGACCTCTAACTGATCCCACCCCTATCTTCTCTCACTCACATTAACCCTTACCGAACCTGCAGGGGGCTGCCTTCACACCCTGTCATGCCAGCCCTACGCTTAGTCTCTTGCTGCAGGCTTCCTTTTAAATTGAATCAATCACCAACAAAATTCTGTTTGGACACACTGATGTTTAGTGAATAGTTTTGGCAACCTTTTTTTGTCTAAACTGTCAATAAACCATCAAGTAAAGCGAATATTAAAAAAAGCACATTTTTTTGAATACTAACTCATGAACCTGTTGAATAACTTTTTTCATTCACAGAGCATCTAACTCCTTGTAGCATCTATGCAGCTTTCTGTAAAAGTGCCACGCTCATTTAAAATAGAACTATATATTAGGCATGATTAGGTTCTTCTTGTTATACAAATTTTGTTTTCAGCCACCCCCTGTATTTTATTGGAAAGTGGAACGTTGTAGTAGAGAGAAGACCAGGGGTTTAAAGTTGCTTATTCATAAAGCTGTACTTCAGTACTGCAACATTAAATTTACATAAAGCAATACTTAAATTTGGTCAAAGTTACCAACTCCCAATGAATATCATGAGGTTAGGGTAGTCATATTAGACGACAAAGATATTAATCCATGCAAAAAAAAGTATTACTACAAGAAGTATTAGTAAATATGTACACTTGTCAACACATTTGGCCATAATAAAATAAAATATTACATAATAAAGTACAGTAATATGCATACCTATTTAAACTTTCAAATATAAAAAAATAGTTAATAGTAAAAAATGATTACAAAGAGGTACACCAAAACATAAGGCAAGTAAAATATCTTTTCCACTTCCAGAATACCGTTTGGAAGCAAACTGCCTTTTGCTTCCACAGCAAAAACATCAATTCTAGGAGCAACACTCACTTAAATCCCTTATAGCCTTGAAAAGGTGAGTATTGTTTTAGGGTTGGTATATTTGCAATGAATATTTACTGATAACACTCTATATATACTATCCTGCTTACTAATTATACATACAGAATGTGTGCATGCTACTAAAATGCATTAAACTTTACCCACAGGTTGACAGACCGGACTCCAATAACCTTTAAATTACAGCCACATTTAAAAAAATATATACTTTCTAATTGTTAAAAAGTAAAAAGCTACAACTTGGGTTCCATCTGGGGTGATTAATCCTTTCTACTGGTCATGGTTACCATTGATACAGCTATTGCAGACAATTGGTATGAAAACCTTTTTTTCATAACCTGCCATTTTGTGGGTCCATATGCTGTGACATAAAGTTAACTAACACTTTTTTGCCTGACTGCTTCAACTTGGTTATTCTTGGTATGTGTACATTTTAGGACATAAATGCCATACTAACAGGGTTCACTGAGTTTTGCCCATTATACAAATCCTGCTGTTATATTTCAACCCATATATATTTGTATAATTGATTACAGAACTCTTGCAGAAATGGATCTGTTTTACCATTATTATACTTGAACAATTAGCATCAGATAGATACTTAAATCAAAATTAAAGTTATGTATTACACAATTGTGAGAAGGCAAGATTTGTATTGGAAAATGGACAAAAAATGTCCCTTCTACAAAAAAAAAAAAAAAACATACTTACATGCCTGTTCGCAATCTTTTTTTCTAAATACACTGAGCTGAATATGCTGGGTATCCTTGCAATGAACTCATATCATCCTGGCCAATCAAAATGGCTGATATTCGGCACCTGGAGTGGACGAAGATGGTGATGCCCCAACTGGAATAAGGACAGGTGAGTGATGCAATCAGGCAGGTATGTTTATTTAAAGAACCTGCCTGGTTGCAACTTTTTATTTTCTTTTTCAAAATTGTATCATTATTAAAGTATAACAAAGTAACATAAAACACAGAAAGAAAAAAATACAAAAGATATAAATATAAAAAAAGAACAAGTGTAAAATATATCATCATAGTATGTCAAAAAGCAGTAAATTGGCTGCAGTTAAAACATGAGACACCATGTTTTAGAAAGTGTATGTATAAGTAATCCCAGCAGATGGAATCCATAGGAAGCTCATATAAGATCATTAAGAAGAACGTGAACCATTCTCAGGAACAGGAAACTATGGTTAGGCATACCCAAAATATGTACCATGGGTATCAACATAACATCACATTTTTATTTTTAACATTGAGTTATGCTTTAGGACAGCTGAAACCATGGTTGTGCTGAAACCATGGTGATTATCTCAAATAGAACTTGCAGGAATGTTGCTGAACAGTGGACTGTAATTTTTTTATAAAAAAGGTATTCAAATGTTCTCTTTTGAAAGTTGGTTAGCTACATATCTCTACAAGTGTCCCTCTTGCTGCGTGAATCCTCTTGAATATTAGCACTTTCTACAACAGCAGTTTTTTGGCTGCATTTGTTCATCACTCTCTTTGCTTATAGGATCCTTGCAAATCTCCATCATTCGTTTAAATGATGTTCATCCATATTCCTCTGTAACAACTACTCCATTTGAAGTCTCTACACATGTTTTAGGATTTCAATACTTATACATGCTTCAAGGGAGGCAACAGAAAAAAAGTATAAAATATTTTTTGACACTGAAGAAGCGTTTATTCCACGAAACGAGTCGGCTTCAATTCAAATATCTGACTGCTTTTCTAATGTTTTTTGGTTCATTTTAACATCCAATCATTATACTAAGAAGTTGTGTCTTAAACATTATGGATATGTCTCAAGCAATATGTGTTTGTACTTTTTGCAGCTTGTTTTAAGTTTGATGTACATTGAAAGAGTAATTGTTTTTTTAGGAATCTCCTTCTCCTTGATCTTTCTTCCGCTTTTGACACTGTTGATCACCCCCTTCTAATACAAATCATGCGTTCTACTGGTATCAGTGACACTGCTCTCTCTTGGTTTGCTTCCTATCTGTCTGACCGCTCCTTTCGAGTTTCTTTCAAGGGTAATTCCTCCTCTCCCACTCTCCTCCCTGTTGGTGTTCCCCCAAGGGTCATGTTAGGAAATGCCCTGTCCAGTGACTCCATTCGGTGCACCGTCACAGTATAAAACCCTGTTTGTTCTGTCCTGCAATGTAATTTGCAGCAGCCAGGGGAACTAAGATAGCAGCAGCCTCTGCTTCCCTTTAGGTTTGCAACCTGATTTATTTTTGGCATCTCCAGCATCCATTGATGGGCTGTGAACAGCTGAAGGGGATTCTAGAGGCCGATCAGCTCCTGACTCGGTCCTGGGCTGCTAATGGCTTCTGGAACTTTAAAAGCCTCTCTGCTTCCAGTCACCAGTGCCTGTTATAGCGTCTGCTGGGCTTACCTGTGCTAGAGTGTTTCCCTGTTACTGACTTTTGCCTGTTCCTGACATTCCGTTTGAACTCAGCCTGGACCGACTTTTGCTTGTGACCCCGACTCTGCTTTTGCCCTTCCCTTTGTTCCTCGCTTGATGGACTGATTTCCTGTGTTTTGACTTCAGCTTGTTTCTGGATTTCCTGATAATTCTGTACTCTGTATTTGTGGGCTCCTGGTCAGCTGCTGGCCTATCTCCAGAGGCCATGCCTTGCGCACCAAGTCTGGGGGGCAACTAAAGCTACGTACACACTTCCAATAATTATCGTTGGTAAACGAACGACGAACGATCCTGCACGATATCGCACCAACCCGACTCTCTTCTCTCCAACCTATTAAGAACGCTGCAGCTAGACTCATCCATCCTTCCCACCGCTCCCCTTCTGCTGCATCTCTATGCAGTTCTCTACACTGGCTTCTATTTCACCTTGGAATCAAATTCAAGCTCCTGTGCTTTGCCTTCAAATCCCTCCACAGTTCTTGTCCCATTTACATTTCTGACCTGGTAAAAAAAAATACTCCCACAGCCGCTTTTTCTGCACCTCCCATGACCTACAACTGACTTCCTCACTCATAACCTCATCACACGCGCAGCTACAAGACTTTTCTAGAGCTGCCCCAATTCTCCAGAATGTTTTTTCTCGTCATATTCCCCTTGCTCCTACTTTCTGCTCATTTGAAAAAGCACTCAAAATACATATTTTCAAACTTGCCTACCTGTTTTCTTTTGTCTTTTGAAACCATCACTACTTCCCACTACTACATATCTCCAATGACCTACTACTGACTTCCTTACTCATAACCCCCTCACATGCACGTCTCCAAGTCTTTTCTAGAGTGGCCCAGACTCTCTGGAATGGTCTCCCTTATTTTATTTGGCTTGCTACTACTTTCTGCTCATTTAAAAGAGCACTCAAAACCCATCTTTTCAATTTTGCCTACCCGTCTTCTTCAGTCTTATAACCCTCACTTCTTCCCACCACTTCCTATCTCCCCTCCTATTATGTGCTAAGTCCCCCACCTACTAGATTGTAAGCTCTTCGGGGCAGGGTCCTCTCCTCCTGGGTCACTGTCTGTATTCGTCTGTCATTTGCAACCCCTATTTAATGTACAGCGCTGTGTAAAAGGTTGGCGCTATATAAATCCTGTTTATGCATAATAATAATAATAATATTAATAATAACAAGTTAAAAAAAACTATATAATTTCAACTAGTATCTTTCGGTCCACTAAATATATTTTCATCCACCAGACGTATGAGTGCTCGACTATCTTTAATAATAAACACAAGCAATGGAATAAGTACTTGCCCTCAGCATTTCGCACCTGGCCTTCACACCGCACTCCCCGACTGCTGAATCAAACCACCGATAATCCTATCGCAATTTTCCACAAATGGTCTGGACAGGAAAAACCGTGCTGCTCCGCCTCTGGTGCCAACTCGTGAAACCTGTCCCACTGAAAACAAGACATTGCATCATCAATAACATTGTGCACCCCAGGAATGTTTTGAGCAAAAATTAAGATATTATGTTGCAATTATCTCAACACCAAATGTCGTAACAGCCGAACTGCCAGCTCAGATGCCACTGAAAATCGATTATTGGCCCTGACCATCTTCAGATTGTCACAGTGAAACCGCACCTTCCTGTTGGCCAACTCTAGGCGCACTTAACCTTCTGCAAAAAATTCTCTCCATCCTCATAACCCTGCAGGCGAAGTTAAGCTTACCAAGCAACAACTGCACTTCCTTCATTTGCGCTGACCACTCACTGACGAGACTTCTTCCCGCAATGCCACCAATTTGTCCTGTACCAGTCTGCTCTCCATTGCCATTGTGTCTAACACAATCCCGAGAAAAAACAGCACTTTGCCACATGCTGTAATGTGGCTAACACCACCCTGCACACAGAGCTATCCGGCAGCCTGATCAGCAAAAAATCAGCAAAATAATGGATGACCAACTTCACCCCCGCCACTGTCCTCACTACCCACTCCGAAAAGGCTATGGGCCTTTATAACTAGTTTTACATAAATTCTGAATGATTGCTGTGGGTTACTAAAACCATTTATGTTAAAAAACTACAACTGCTACAAAGTCCAGCTTTCCCTCCATCTCTTTGTAAGCATTTTTTTTTGGTTTATTTAACCATGTGTTTTTTAGCTGTAAACCTTTATCTTTCTGATAGTCTCTGCTTAGTGTTCTTCTTTTTGTGCAAACTTAACAACCTGCTAAAATGTCTTTCAGACACACAAATTGAATTGAAACACCTACACAGGGCTATGAGGGCTGGAAGACAAAACATATGTTTACTGTGCAATGTGATTTGCTGTCTCCAACCGATCTTGCTATAGGATGAAACTCTGAGTGCTGCGTGCCAAAATCAAGCCATTACATTATGGAGATCCTATAATTGCTAACCGCAGAGTATTGAAACCCCTGCTGACGCTCCTGAAAGATAAAGGGATACTGTACAGATGGTGATTTCCCTTTGTGTTACACGCAACCATAAACAAAATCTCTTGTGAATGCCTGAGGACCTTCCTTTGTTTTGTGAAGCCTTACGCCTGCCACAGATAGAACTCTTGGATTGGTACAAAGAATTCACCCTACCAAGCTCGCAACCACCAAAGGCTAGACAGGATATCTCTCCAGATAGATTTGCCATGAAACACAGCTGTCAAAATGAGTGACCATTTTGAGCCAAGGGGTGCCAAATCTTACAACAAGAACACCTGCACTTGATTCAGAGGGGCAGAGAGAAATCTAACCCTCAGAATCTACATGTTCCTACCCAAAGACTAGTTGCAGATCTTCTTGAGATCTTGAGATGGGACTGTTTTTTAGAGTATCACATAATATTCTATGAGCTGGCTCTTGATATCTCAATGAGTCTAATTGTTTTTGATTGTCTCTATTGGCTCTATTAGCACAAGACTTCAGGAAACCTCTAAGATCCTGACATGGTATGCCATGCCAGCTAAATTAAACGCATAGTTCCCTGATCAATCTGATCTATGCTGGAGATGTCAACACAGGTACAGATGTCCCCCTCCTTCCCCAGGTTTGTCTTCATCTTCATCTTTACCCTGTGTCTCCTGAAGCCTATAAGACATCCTTGCTCATACATTTACTAATTGCTACCAGTCTACCAAACGAGAAATCTTACAATTTCCACTATACAACAGTGGCTTCACAAAGTACAAGAAATCTTCTTCATGGAAGAAATAAGAACCAACCCCACCAAATTTAATCAAATATGGTCAGTGTGGTTGTTTTTCAGATACTCTGATACCTGTAAGGCTCTCTATTCATGAGTAATAACATTTGGTGAGGATGTCTATAAGAATGTAGTAATGCTTACAATTGTTAACAGAATTCAGAATTTAGGATGAATTGCCCCTGTTTTTATTTGCTAATTGTTGATTTTTTTTTTGTTGATTGTTGATTGGTACCTTAATTAATTGTAAATGCAAATGTGAGGTGGAGGTGGGTGGGGATAGGGGAGGTTAGGAGGAAGTAGGGAGGGGGAACTGTGTAATTCAGCTCATGTTTATGTAACCAAGTTTATATAAAAAAGTGTTATGTGTGTTAAAAAATTGGGAGAATTTTGGACAAACACTGGGTTTTGGGCATATGTAGTATGTAAACGAAGTGTCAAAATATCTCTTTTTATATTTTTTCCAAAATAGGCAGAATTTAGACAATGTGTTAACACCTACCTGAGCTTTCATTAAAGAACTGGACTGAAAAGGTTATTGGCTATTTATGATGATAAAATGTAACTTACAGCAAAACTTCCACAATACACTGCTCAGAGCTTTTTAATGTACATCAATTCTTCACCATATTGTCCACTTACATTGGTCCCCTCTCTTCTCCCCTATATTGGTGGTCAGTGAAGAACTTTCCCTTTCCCCTCCATATTGGTGCTCAGTGCTAAAGTGTCTGTCATGTTGGTGGTCAAGGTGTTTTTAGCACTTGTACTAAAAGCCACAGCAGAAGGCACCCTTACATTGGTGCTACTTCACAAAGGGGTTCATACTGATTTTGTCCTTGAAAACACATTTACTTTTTACTCATTTAGTATACAATGATAAATGGTGCTGTCATTGCCAATTTGTTCTTAGACCTAAACAGTATGGCAGTACAAAAACAGATATGACATTGCAATTACAGAAACCTAAAACATCCATTCCGCTTTAATCTTACAGTGAGCTAACAACCTGCAGTTGTTCCATATGGATAACTGCACTTTATGCCTTACCATTGCTTTTACAACTGACGTAAAGTGTACCTAAACTCAGAAATTTCACTTTACATAAAAGGGTAGACAATCCTTTCATATAAGTGAAAATTCTGTTTGTTTAGGTTTTTTGAGTGCAACACCCACTAATTGCCTAGGCAATCAAGAATGAATGGGAGCGCAAAGCCCCCCGGGATAACTATGTCACGCATCCTGGGAGGCTCATGGGTGCGCCTTCTGTGAAGGAGCCAAAAATTTGCCAATCTCACACATGCGCAGTGAGATCGGAAAGTTCTTTTTCCAACCCACGTCACCCGATCTCGCGCCTGCGTCAGGTGACATAGGAAGAAGAACCAGGAAAAGAGCGCTGGCTCAGAGACGGATACCTGGATGATGTGGGACCCAATGGAAGACACCTCCGGACCGATCGACTGCGCTGCGGGATTGAAGGTATGTGTATTCGTTTTAGGCACTTTTGAGTTTAGTTTCTCTTTAAGAACACAAAAATAACACTCCCTTTTTTGTATCTGTTCATCTGCATAAGTGTCCTATCACTATTAAAGCAACCACCCAAGAGCACCACCTTCCAACCAGCATGTATGGAGTTATTCTTCAACCACAAATATTCTGGTCATTTAAGCTGAATGTATGCAGAGACATCTAGTGGCTTTTAGGAAAACTGTACTGATTTGAAAGACTTTATTTTGGGCTATGAATGGCTAGGGAAAACTTGTAAGTGTGCAGAACAAAAATATAGATAAGCTTATTTGTTAAAAACCCTTAAAGCCACTAGGCTACATTTTGTTGTGTTCATGGTATTGCGGTTACTTTTAGGGTTGTGACCACAGTAATCAATATTTTTAAATATATATTCTTTTAGATGTATATTACTATTTCGTGCGGATTGTATCCTTAAACAAAAAAAAGGAAAAATAAAGAACAGACAGGGTCTCAAGGCTGGTATTTAAAGAGTAATTATGTATTCATACAATAATTCATCCGTAATTAAATATTAATCAATTTGTACATTCCCAAGGCCATTATAATGTCATAGGGGGTGGAGTATCTATACTATACAGAAAACAACTACAGTCATTTTGTAACTGTTACAGTTTTAGTTACCCGTTGCGTTTTGCCTAACTTGGCTTCTTCAGGAGTATATAGTTGGGACTGCATGGTCTAGACGACTCACAAAATAAACATAACAATAATGAATATACATATCTGGTGCAAATAAAATTACATATTGAACAAATACATGACATCATGAATAAGATATATTGCATTTCAGAACTCTATATACAGGTAGGATAAGAATAAATTGAAACACAGTATAAAGTATTTTGGGGTAATATGTAACGTAGTGTATAAAGTTGTGGAAAAATAAAAAAATTGATTTGAAGAGTGTATTAGGTGGACCAAATATATAATGTACACAGGAGTATTAGGGTAAGTATATATGGTCTAAAATAAAAAAGAAAAAAATTACTTACTTGGGTAAAGTAGATAACCAAAGTATGGGAAGAAGTTTAATAACGGTTATTGGATAACATTTGACTGGTGTTGAACCTGATAGAGAATAGAATATAGATGGGTAATTTGATAACATTTTTTACCTATATAGTGAGAGAATATAGGGGCTGTAAAAATAACTTACATTTCAGAAGAAATTTTTCTTTTTCATAGAAAGAATAAAAGAAATCCTGGATGTTTCTCAGTTCCTCAGGGGTATATAGTTGTATTCTTCCAACTATATACCCCTAATGAAGCCAAGTTAGGCAAAATGCGTCAAGTATCTAACACTGTAACGGTTATAAAACGACTGTATTTGTTTTCTGTATAGTATGGATACCCCAACCCCATGACAAAATAATGGGCTTTGGAATGTACAAATTGATTGATATTTAATTATGTTTAAATAATTGTATGAATACATAATACCCCTTTAAATACCAGCCCATCTGTTCATTCTTTTGCCTTTTTTGTTTAAATGATTACGGGGAGGCTACTACATAATTTCTAATAGTTTAAAGAGTCGGAAAATAATCTTTATTTATTGATTGTATCCTTATATTTATGCAATATTAGGTCCTCAATTTCTAAATCAAATAAATCAAGTGTCATTAAACTATGCTTCACATGTAGCCTGCAGCCTACTTCTTTACCAGTACTTTTACTGAAGGCTCACAGGGCGTTGATTACCCTAATCCCCTTACAGCATTCTGGCATGTGCCTTTATCAGTATTGTTGGGCAAAATTATTTACAAAGGTGCCTGCATAAATCCAACTGTGATGTCATCGAGCCATTAGAGATGCAGCAGGGGACATACAAAAGATAGAGACCACAGAACACCAATAATGAGGGATCTTTCTAATTTCTCTAATTCCGTGATTGGCAAAAAAAAATTTTCCACTGACACCAACCATTGGGCATTATTTTTCTATTTATTACCACTAATAGGTCACTGATCTTCCCACTAACACATTGGTCACTATTCTTCCCGCTGCCAAAAATGATGGAGCACTACCCTTCACATTGACACCATTGATGGGAAAACCAATAATAGTGCACCTAAACAAACAATGGGAAATGATTTCAATCTATTTGGCATTGTTCTCTCACTGACCACTAACAGTTAATCTCATTGTCCCTGGGTTACTTTTTGCTTCCACTAAAGCCTAAATACCATTTACTTCCATTGACCATCAACCACAGTTGCCCTCCCAATTAGGGTTTTCTGGTATAACATGTTTTTCCCATTACACAATAGGAAGATGGTAAAAGCTTGATCTTATTATGATGTAGACATTACCTGTGAAACATATGCATTTAGGTTTGAAGACAAGGAAGGTGCATGATATTCTTTTAAATCTGTCACAAAAACATGGAAAACTTTTCACTTTGTGGTGCAAAAAATGTGGAAAAATATTTTTTGGGGGTGCAGGAGTATACAAAAAAATAAATATACTATATAAAAATATTTACACACAGGCACACAATTTTTTTCCTTTATAGTCTGTCTTGCAATGAATTACTAGAAATGGCAGAAGATTACCAGTATTTTTTCTTCCTGGTAAAACTGCTTCTAATAGTTGAGAATAGAGGTACTGTAGTAAAGTCGATCAAAAACTCTGTTCACTTATCTCTAGTGTAACTTATCACCACTTTTCAAAAAGCCACAGATCTCCATGAAGCCTTTGGCAATCTTTACTTTAAAAATGGAGCATAAAAATGCTAATTGTGAGGTTTGCCAACAAAATTACTAAAACTGTGAACTACATTATCATCTATAAACGAACAATAAATTTGGCTATATTTTTAAGTAAACTGACAAACCAAGCTGGCAAGTGTGTCTAATATAAAACAACCAGTAAATGTCATCAAAATAGTGTTGATTACTCTATTTGACAATTGATATATACACTGCAGGGAAATGTTTAAAAAGGTAAGGATGGGCATCATTGAAAAAATCAGACATCTTTGAAAAACAGTAAATATAGGTGGTGCAAATCTATGTACACTGCTTGGTGTTTAAAGTCATCCCTCCCGTGAATTCACCAGCAATGAAGGGCAGTGTGAAAATACCCATGAACTTAAACTCAGCCATTGTTTTGTATGAGCAAACATGTTATAGAACAGAGACAAGGAAACTTGAAACAATATGCTTAAAGTGTACTAGTCACATTTCTTGTCAAAGGACATTTTTAGATCCTTTAGCCTATTTTTTAAACCCAGGATTGGCCAACATTTCTTTATGGTAAGATCCTCTAGGACCATACATATGAAGGACAAATCTTGAAGTAGGGGGACCTTTTCCGTTATTGGTATGAACACAGCTTCTTGGAGAAAGTGGAACTTGGTAAAGCGGCTTATTCAGTAAAGCAAGGAAAGTAATTATCATACCAATATCAAAACATATGGCTGGGGAAATCCAAAAATAAAGAAAGGAGAAAAAACAGTGATTGAGTGTATATATTGGGTAGAAAGCTTGCATGGTAGGAAATGTCAGAATGTATACAATGTGTGATAATGAAAACTTAAAATCAGGTTTCTTTAAATTGGTGGGGTTGTAAAGTCCTATGCTGTATTATTTTTATGTTAGTAGGCCCGTGTGTGAAATATGTTATGTGCCTAAATTATTGAGAGTCTAGCTTCCAGTAAACAAATATATAAATATAAAACACGCCTAGGAGGTCATCCAGGAACCAGCCATGATGGTCACGCTGTTGCCTTAGACTCAAGTTGATAATTTCTGTTCTCTCCAAGGTCTTACAGGCTGCTAGGTGTTCTAGGTAGTGTTAGTCAAATATCTCACTATTCGATTCGACAGCTATTCGATCGAATAGTGAGAAATTGTTCGGGTGATCGGATGCCAAATTTGAACACCATTGAAGTCAATTGTGGGAGAACTCGGGTTATTTTTATTGACTTTTAAGGGCTGCAAGAGCAATCAGATCGCTCTTGCAGCCCTTTAGTAATTGTATGTGTTCTTGGATAGAGTTTCTCTATCCAAGAACACAGGGCACTAGATGTGATGAATGGGGAACCTTTTCGTCTTCAACCTCTAGTGTCCGGGGATCGCCTGCAGTCACAGCTGTGACCACAACATTTCTGCAGTTCCACTACAATCCTAGGGGCACTACAGCTTAATTAACCTGTAGTGCCCCAGGGGTTGGAAACTCTTCTCAATGATTGCAGCCTTGGATATTTAACCTGTATTGCCCTGGGGATTGCACACTTTTCTTAATGATTGCAGACTCGGACAAACTTTCAATAAATTAACTTACCAATAATTTTTTTTTTTTAACACTTTTTTTCCATTTTTTTTATCTGAATTTTTCCCGTCGAATCTCGTTTTTTTTCAGGTCATGTCTATCTGAATTCGAACAGCCATATTCGGGTCAAATATAAGGACAACCCAAATTTAAACACCAACACCAGTTCTATGTCCTTGTTGATAAATGATTTAGTCCTGCTAACTCTGAATCATTGCTTCCTTTTTTATGTTTTATGATGGTAACATTATTTTTAAAAAAGTTCAAAAAAGGTGGCATGAGTGACAATCAGCCCTCTCAACCTCACCCTGAGCATAGATTTTCCAGCCCATTTAGCAAGAATCTAAGCACAAGCAGGCTGAGAAGGGCCATCACGGGGCAAGGTTAACCCTTGCTAAACACACCCACTCGCAGGTAGAATGCCACCACGTGCATGTAAAAGGAAAAAAACAATGAAAAATACTTAAGAGAAATATGGTATGCCTTAGTCCAGGTTGCTCATTCAAAGTTTAGTTGTTGTTTAGAGTCACTGCTCTCTGTTGTGCTCAATCTGTCAATGCTGTTGTTGTTAGCCATTGACAGGGGACGCACTTGATTTTAATGATTGTAGCTAGATTCATAATTTCCCAGGTTCAGGTTTTAAGAACTGCCAACCCCCAGGTTATTAGTTAGCACAAAATTTGGAGTTTAAAGAGACCAAACTAAGGATGTCTGAGACTTATGGTTCACCAAAACAGGCTAAAGAGGCTTTCCTAGGCCCAGGAGATTAATTCTTGGTCTCAAAATGCTCAGAATGATGATCTGGCTATTAATCAGTAAACTACAAATTTGTATGAAACTGTGTAGTGGAAATATGACAAATATTAATAGTGTAATATAAAAATAAAATAACAATAGTGTGTTTCTGACTACAGGTCGGTCAGAGGCCACTTTACTACCCTTATCTGCCAGATCCTGAGTTTTATAACATCTGCAAACACAAAATCTCAGTTTTTACTATGCCTGTTGTAAACTAGCAGATCTTGAAGGGTCTGCTGATGGGTTATCTGATATTATGATAGAGTGAGAAAATATAGAGAGGTTATGATAGAGTGAGAAATATCTGATAAGGAAAAAAATCATAATCTGACATTAGTGCTCTCCCCAATATTACAGCATGAGAAAAGCCACATTGAATCTGCAATCTCCAAAGAGGCTGTCTAAGTGAATATAATTCTCTCTGAGTCAGCAGTGCAAGGTTTGTGATAGTGTGGACAGGGCTGTACATTTTCAGAAGCAGATGTTTTATGTTTTATGAACCTGTAATTTTGCAATTAGTAAGATGCAAGATGCAATTTCCTTTAAAACATTTGTTGTATGGTACCTCTGAAAACCCTACAGCCCTTTATTGAAAATACATACCATGACACTTTTAATGGAACAATTTATTTAACATTTTATAATCGCACCATTTAAACTAATCATTGTTTCATATCTATGTTTGTATTACAAACATATGCTTACATTTACTGAATGATTGTCACAGTCCTGCATCTGTTATATCACTGGTAACCTAACAATTGTCTGTGATCATTAAAGTAATCATTTCAACAGAAGATGGAGCTCTATTACCTATTGTACCTATTGTAAGTGAAAATGCAGCTTGGGACGACTGCCAACCATCTGATTTTTGCAAACAATCCCAGTAATTCTTATTGGTCATTTTATCCCAGCCAGGAAAAAAAACATATACCGTATTTTTTGCAGTATAAGACGCACTTTTTCTTCCCCAAAACTGGGGGGGGAAAGTTAGTGCGTCCTATACTACAAAGGTGTGATAAAATAACTAAAATAATATACTCACCCGATACCCGATCCTGTGTGTGTCTCTGGCTGCAGCAGCGTCTGTCTCCTCTTCTCTCTGGCAGCAGCACGTGTCTTCTCCTGTCTGTAAAGCAGAGCGAAAGAAGCCGGCACAGCGCCACCTGCTGTTCCCTGTCCTAACTGCCGTACAGTGGAAAAAAAGCACAGAGTGATCAGAAGGGGAATTTGAATGACAGAGTGATCAGAAAGGAATTTTGAATGACACAGAGTGATCAGAAAGGGAATTTGAAAGGCATAGAGTGATCAGAAAGGGAATTTGAATGGCACATGAGTGATCAGAAGGGGAATACCGGTATGAATGGCACATAAGTGATCAGAAGGGGAATAATCTTTCAGAATCTTTTTTTTCTAGATTTTCCTCCTTTAAAATTGGGTGCGTCTTATATTCCGGAGCGTCTTATAGGGCGAAAAATACGGTAGATACTTTGTTGCCATATATCAGGGGTCAGCAAACTCAGGCCTTAAGGTCAGATAAGGCCTAGTCAGAACAAACTACCGGAGCTCCGGAGCCACATGCGGCTCTTGAGCCTCCGTACGGTGGCTCCCTTCCCTATTTACCCCGGCCGGCGTTAACACTTCCGTCACCGGGGTAAATAGGGAAGATTACCTCTCCTCCGTATGCATTGCGGAGGAGAGGGAATTGCCCTTCAGAGGGCGTTTCCGGTGGGGCAGAGCCATTAGGGTGGGACTCGAGAGAGAGTCCTAGTGTGGCCTAGTGTGCTCCTGCCTACCCCTGAAATGGCCTAGTGGCCAAAAAAAAGTTTGCTGCCATACATCTTTCTGTACAATTTCCCCATTTCTGTGTCACAGAATGTGCTGCCAGGCAATAGACCGGGGGGGGGGGGGTGTATTTTGACAACTTTAATGGGTATAAATACAGTTATCATTATGATCACATATTTAATTATCTGATATCATGTACTGCCATGTTCTGACACCATGTAATAGACTGCACTAGATCCTATCACAAGGTCAAGGGATTCTTAATTGTTCTGTTTGTCTCTGTACAAGCAAAAGCATATGGGTATTATAGTGTTGGTGTTGGTGCTGGCTATAGTCTCATGCTTGCTTTAAATTGCATGTGCAAAACAGATAACAAAATATCTGCTAACTCACAACCATGTATATGAGACCATGTGACCTTGAGCAGACTGAATGCCAGCTTGTATTAGTTAGTATTTGTTTAAAGAAATAGAGCAAATTCAATGTGCACAATCATATTCATATGACAGACCTTTGGCTGTGTGTGTTTGTTTGCAACATAATTTTAGCTTTTTAAATTTTGTGTGCCATAGTTACATTAATAATATTATTTCTGTCTGTGTTTTTTCTTCTATAGTCAAAACTATCCATTATTCCGTGGTTTTTAACTCCCCTTAATTCTCAGAACCTGGAATTTAAATGATCCACTATACTAATAAACAAAAAAAACCTTTTTTAATGCACATATACACATATAGTTGACATTGAGTACACATTGAGTTCAGACACTTTAAAAAAAACACCTGCCCCTGCAATGCCTCTTTTTATTTGGACCAATTTTTGCTTAATTGAAAATGGTCTGTCACTGGCCAATTTAATATAACTGTATCATCTGACTGCTGATTTACTAAATTTGTACACACCTGTATTTGGCATACAAAGCAGTTGACCCCACAGTATATATATTTATATTTTCACTATATCGGATTTATTTAAAGCCTCGAATTAAAGATTATGCCTTCATTTTTGAAACAGTGCTCTCAGGTAATCTGGCTATTGATGTGCACTCAGATTTATGCCAACATGTGTTAAATCAGTTGTTAGATTTTTAGGAAAGTTGTTCTTATTTTAGATTAGAAATGTGTGTTACAACTATTGTATTGGAACAAATATTTATTGCAAACTACAGAGTAATTTCAAATGTCAGGTTGTATCTTCCATTGTCATTTAAAGAACAACATACATGATATATATATATATATATATATATATATATTGATATTTTGTGATAGAAAGTTTCTCCAGATCCATGTACTCAGCTGTGAATAATTGGGAGAAGTGGAGAAAGGGCAGACTGCTATAGCAATAAGATTTTTCTTTTGTGATCTGTGATCCAAAAAGCTATATTTATGTCGCTTCTCAGTCTGGACCACCATAGTTGAAAGTAGTTCATGTTATTTTAGTTGTATTAGTCACAAGTGAATAGACTCTTTTTTTAACAGTATTGGTAATTGAAAGATGGGAAGCAGTCTTTAGATGCATTTGCACCAAGCAACCCTATGAAGAAACTAATTGGATCAAGCAGTGAAACCAGAATAAACTAAATGTATTGCTTCCTGTAGTTCCAGCAATTATGAGACAGATGGATATGATTCAAACTAAAAGCAAGCTATGACTAATGTATAGAAAAACACAGAGCCTATGTTAAACAAGTTAAATAAAATAATTAATGTTTGTTATATTTTTGGAAATCTCCCTAAATATGCCAACTTTAATTGAATAAAACATTTATCCATGCCATAGGTCGAATTGTGAAACAAAATAAAACTATAGGGACACTTGTCCCTATTCCTTATAGCAGCTGCAAAAAATGCTTTAGTTATTTCTATCTATCGCTACACTAGGGTCACTAAGAGTTCTGCCCTGGCCAATCTACAAGATTGCTGCTTTTAGAGGAGGGGGAAGCTGTGGCACTGGAGCCATGGACATGATAGCAATACAGCAGGTATCTGACATATGCCACTCCCTCACAGAAGTTCACCAGAATATCCTTCTCCCTCTTGGGTGAGGATTGAGAAGAGAGGGATAGATGTGTTGGTTACCTGCTGAGAGTGGTTAGGTGTTGGAATGCGCTGCTTTCCCCCAGTTGCCTCATGCCCCACTCCTGACCAGCCCCCTCCCTTAAACCTGCTCACAGTGCATCCCCCCCAAAAACACATGCCTCTTTGGTCACTTCATCCTCCCCCTACTCAATGACCCCTCCCATTCCAAAGCTTACAGTATATCACTCACTGAACCATAACCCCCTTAGGCTCCACAGCCTAAATCCCATCTACTAACTAATACATACTCTTTCCCTGCTTGTAATACAAAGTCAGCTGGAAATTGATTAAAAAGATCTATATCTGTTGTTTTATTTGGCCTCCACTTGCCTAGTGGATAACAATGTGGCCTTTTGATCTTATTAAGTTTGACACCAGTGATCTATCTAACTAAAGCTACATACACACGTCCAAAGGTTCTCGCCCAATAATCAGCTCAGGGCCGATATCGGGCGACAATCTGGCATGTGTATAGCGACAGTCGTCCATCATCCGAATGACTGTACTGGCGGATCAACTGACAACTAACAATCCTAATGCAAGGGAAGGGAGAGAGCACTCAGCAGGGTGCTGCTCTGTCGTTCATGCATCGTGCAGTGCTACCGTAGTTGTTTCCAACGACTATTATTGCACATGTGAATGCAACTTTAGCTGTGTAAGAAATGTGCCACACTGGTTTATCATAGCCAAAAATGTTTGTAACCAAATAAAGATAATTGCTTTTATCCTAACATTCTACTTTCTACTGCCAAATCAGAGGTGTCCAGAGTTGCTGGTTGAGCATTACAGAAATAGGATGGCTACAACTGCAAAGACATGTCATGTGTAAAATCTTACATTGCAACCTATCAGATTCAACCCACAATTTAATATGACTAAAGATTAAAAAACAGAGAAATTAAATGTATGCAGTACAGGCTTTAAACGTACATTAACAGTTACCTATTGTCTGTGACTCAGGAAAGGTTATCTCTTTGTTCCTCGGTAATTCAACATAAACATGATCATCTGATGTTCATTAAGATTTTACTAGGATTTTCACTAGGATTTATTTGGCAATAACAAATAGCAAAAAGTTGCTAGGTGTGCTGCATGTTTTGAAATACAACTAGATGACATGGGGGTGCCTAGTTTACATTCTGTTAGTTTTGCTACAACTAATTTGTTTATTTCAGCATTCTTACAGAATACGTTCTAGCAAAATAGCTCCTAGAGTGGGAATAAAAAATGCACTTTGATAAGGGACTATTTAGCAATCAGCAACTACTGAGGCAATTGAAATTTTGGTATTAAATTTGTAATTACAATATAGCATATAGAGCGCAGCGGTCTAAAGTTTTTAATATACAGAGATCAGTATGTGTATGTATATATGTATGTACAGTATGTATGCATCATTATTATGTCATATACATCCTAGTGTACAGGTGCAGTAGTGAGCAGTATGTAATATACATTCCAAATTTCTGTGCAGTAGGTAAGATACAGTAAAAGTTTGATACCCCAAAACACAACGGTTAAGACCCTGTAGATTGAACTGTACACTACATAATCTTGACTCCTGTAACATGTATGCTTTGCCATATATAATACTGATCACTATATACTGCGTTGTGCACTATGTAATCCTGACCCCTGCATTGTTTACACTAGGCTATATGTTATTAGGGGGGCAGTCAGGACAAAGAGACCAGTGAGGGCAGAATCTTAGAGCCAGACAAAGTTTTACAGTCCAATAGGAAGACATCTGCTGTTAGCATAATGGGAACTAATGTTGCTATTAATTGAAATATGCAGTTTCGGATTACACTTCAACAGAGATGCTATGTTGTCCAAGTAAAAAGTTTTTTCCAAGACATACTTCTAATGTCCTGGAAACGAAGGGTAATGAAAACATTTTAACAAATAACATCCGTGTTGGTATACATCCATCTATGGAATTATTGGCATGCAGTAATAAACTGTGCTCAAGAAATGATCTAGCTAATTAATTATTGTACAGCGCTGCATAATATGTTGGCGCTATATAAATGCTGTCTATTAATAGCTTTCAAAAAGTGATTAGTCTCCTGGAAATAATTATACAAGTGTCTGCATATAGGCAGAATGTAAGACCAATATGTCTTACGTAATCAATGGGTTAAACTTTGACAATTACAGGAGGATACTCATCTTTCCTCCTCTTTTCCTCCCATGTGTCACTCCCTCCCCTCCCTGCCGCCTTAATGTTAGCATCATAGAACTAATGTTGCTATTAATTGATGGTAGCAGTTTTTTTTTCTTTTTAACTACTGAGCAATGATATGATAATAAATTATTGATGCACAAGACATTATTCCTAGGACCAGATGAAAACAACAAGGTCTGCTTCAGCACAGAATGCAAACTCATTCTGGAAAAATAACAAGATGTTTTCTTTTAAATAAATTCCAATATAAGCAAATGGAAAGCCATTAAATTTGAATTTCGATGATTGTCAAACGAAGCGGATTGTCTACAGACAAAGATGATATGGCAGGAGCTTAGTGACAAATCATTTGATTTATTGCATCATATCAAATTTTAGATACATTTAAAATGTCCTTCATAATATCACATCCATAGTAATAAAGACTCCCTCTAGCACTCTACTATTTTTATACAATCATATGTTCTTTGTTAGGGTCTAATTTGGTCCTGGTCCACATAGGTTTTTATAGTATATATTTAATGTAGTAATAATATGTTCTAGGACAGTGGTTGCCAACCGGTGGCCGGTCCGCAAGAAAATGTTGGGGGTCTGCGGATCTGGCCAGTGCGCCCCCCAGCGGGGTCCTTCTCCTGACCGCGCTGATCATGTCCCTCGTATGGACACAACAAAAGTTGTTCCACTGTCCCCCCCCAGGATGTTGAGCAAGCAGGTCTGATCCTGCGATGGGAGAGTGGGCAGTTTCCGGCATCATCACGTCACTCTAGGGGAAGTTTCTTCGCCTTTCAGTGACACACGGCTCCCCATCCATGTGCGGTCTGGTTTCTGGACCTAATGCATGCGCACTCACTACATGCCACCGGATTTAAAATTATGAATTTAGTGGTCTGTGAGGTCCAAAAGGTTGGTGACCACTATTCTAGAAGGATGCTCATCACTGCACCAAAAAGCAGCCATTCTTTGCTACATGCATGCATACATTGTTTGAATGAACTGCTAAATCCATCACAGCACAAATTCTGGAGTATAGCAACTGACCTAGGGGCCCATCCTAAAGGTTAAATACCTTTTTTTAAAAGAACTAAAGCATTAGTGACAGTCATTTCCTGAGCAAAATCAGCAGTGAAGCAATGTGTAGCTAAAATTCCAGTTGAGTTTAATATTAAAGAGTATCAGCAAATTAACCAATGTGTTACAGTAGAAAAAGTGATTGGCCTATAAAATATTTGCATTCAGTAGTTAAATGGGTATAATTAATAAAGTGGATTGTGATTATAGGTCTTCAGCTCACCAACAATGTTACATTTCAAGGATGTGAACTTGGACAGGTTGGTAGTCTTTAATTTAGTGTTTTGCTAACAATATGTAAAAAAAGCTGTTAAAATTCCACTATATCAACTTTAAAAATTTGCAAATTAATAAATGAATAATGCCCCAAATAAAAAAATCCCCTGAGGATAATATGTATCCCACTCTGCATTTAATAACTCAACTACCTAAAAGAAATAACATAAGTTTTTTTATATTACAGAGGTGCATTTATCCTAGATTGCCATCAACGGCAAGCTACAAGTAGAAAGCCCGCAGATAAAGAGGCCAAGTTTTTATGGCATTTCCCTTTACTTCCTGTACTGAAGACACATCAGTCAGAGAAAATCTTCAAAGTGAACCTAATTTCTATCCTGAACAATTGTCATTAAAATATTTGGCATTGTTGTATGATTTACGCTCATTAAGTAACAACTACTAAAAATAAACATTTGGGAATTACCTTTATGTTCTATCTAGGCAACAGTGGCCTTTACCCTTTGTATTCAAAACCAAACATAAAACACTTTCACACACACATCAAGTTAGGCATCAGCACAATGATTAATAATCCACTGGAATACTCTATTGAACTATGGAATTTGTTTTTCTGCCTAAACATTTGGCTTTTCCTTTGAGTGTCCTAATGTAATTTGTCCGACCTTTTAAAATATGAGATGTTCAGCAGGTCAAATATTTCTTTAGGAAGTTTGTTCTGTGATTTGGTCAACAATGACTTCACAAAACATGTGGAAGTTTTTTCTTAGCAAGGTGCATTATTGCTTGAAGGCAAGGACGCCCAGGTGACAGTCTGGGGTTGCAGATCGCACTGCAATTTAAACTATTTCATTCCCATGTAATCGTGCAAGCTTTAAACAGAATCCATTCAGTTATATTAATGTTTTCTGTGGAGGATATTTATAACTGTGCAAACAAATCATGGTAACCTTGATCTAAGCTGTGCAACTACTTTTCCAAGTAATAGCTGATACATTTTTGCTCTATTGTAAATAAAGGTTATTATGGCTCAGATTTGAAGGCACAGCATTGTAACAAGCGGCAATTTACAACTAGATCAATCCCATCTCAGATCAGTGTTTGTTGACCTTTTTAACATGGGAGACCCCTTGAAATAAATTCCAGGACTTCAGGGATCCCTTGTTATATAAATACAATATCCTCAACTCACAGTGCATTAGTGTGGCTGTCAGTGGGAATAATGCTTCCTACATTACTGGCCAGTGAGAAGAATATCACTTTTACAGCTAGCCCAACTGACTGCAACTCCAACTTCTCTTAACCAGGGTTCTGTGGAACCCTAGGGTTGCTCCAAACTCTGGCAAAGGTAAATACAATAAAAAAAACTGTACCAGTAGTGTTTAAACCCATTTCCCAGAGCTGCCATGATGGGAAGGGATAAGAGGTACTTCTGTACCAGGCTCTGATCAAAATAATTTGAATTTGTTATGCTGGAACTTTTAGACACAGGGGAGGGGGACTCAGGAATTTTACCTAGTGTGGGGCCCAGCACATTCTGATGGCAACCCTGTCACTACCTGTTCTTTATTGTTAAATTACAAGTTGTGGGCAGGGAGGTGACCCATCTCTAACTGTAGTTAGGAAAAGTCAGGTCACTGGTTTTGTTTTCTGGCTAGGCTGTGTACATCTCAGGAAAGACTAGTCAGAAACAAACATGCAGATATACCTGTTGTAAATATATTTTACCTGTAGTTTTAAGTTTGTCAGGAATTTACCTTTAAAGAGGTACATTGTCTGGAAACACCAACACCTGCACCGCACCACAAGTCTACTAACACTTGACATAGATGAAGTCCTAGATGGGTATATCTCCTGCTGATAGTGCACTCACATTTCTGGTAAAGATGTCACATAGTAAAGCAAGAGTCAGTGCTTCATGAGCAAAGTAGGCTCTCTTCTTGGTAAAAATCAAAAACACCACTATTTACTTTACTATTAATCGCCCTATATACACCTCATCACTGTTCAACAATGTAAGTGGGAATTTCAGTATTCATAGTATGTTGTAATTTTCTATTTACTACCAATATAATGAGGTATTTCACCACTGGCCACCAACATCATTTGTTTTTCTATTTGTGGGCCAGATTATAGGGGAAATGACCATGTAATTTGTTCCGGGGAATGTTGTAGTTGTACGCCAACATAAGCTTTATCTCCACTTACCAATGTACGATGGCATTTTTCCACTGACTACTAATGTAGGGGGGCACTTCTCCACTGACAACTAAAGTTAGGTTATTATGCAAGTTAGGGTCAATAGGTTTAAAAAAGTAAATATGTAAATGGATAGAGAACTGGCTTAAAGACTGCATCCAGAGAGTTGTAATTAATGATTCATACTCTGGATGGTCTAAGGTTATTAGTGGTCTACCCCAGGGTTCAGTGTTGGGACCTTTACTCTTTAACATCTGTATAAATGATATGGAGTTTGGGATTAAAAGTACCATTTCTGTGTTTGCAGATGACACCAAACTATGTAATGGAATTATATTCATACAGGATGTCTATAATCTACAAGCATACCTGGATGTACTGTTTGATTGGGCAGCCAAGTGGCAAATGACATTTAATATAGACAGATGGAAGAAACGTTTAAGGGGGATATGATCACTCTGTATAAATATATCAATGGTCCATATAGGGAACTCTCAGCCCAATTATTCACTTTGACTTCATTACAAAGAACAAGAGGGCACTCTTTGCGTCTGGAGGAAAAGAAGTTCAATCTCCAGGTAAGGAAGGGATTTTTCACTGTAAGGTCTGTGTAAAAAAGTCTGTTTTATTGTTTTTATTGGGGTCACCTCTTAAGATCATTACAAGGAACTTGATTTTTTTTTCTTTCCTTTTCTTTTGTCCTTTTGTATATTGTGTATATTTGTATTGCATAAATTACTAAAAAAAAATATTAAAAAAAAAACAAACGCTCTTAGATTATACCTTGGTTCCCCATCACATCTGTTTATGAAAGTGCATTACTTTTATGTGCCAAAATAAACTGTGCACCTTTTGCATTGCCATACTGCATTGTTTGCCTTTCAGATTGAAAGTGGACAGTTCCAGCTTCTTTTTTGAACACATACATTGGAGAATGGTTGTTTTTCAACAAAGCCATCTTACATAGCTGTTTTGGTTTACACGTCTTTTACATTATCACAGAATCTCCATGACCCTGTTGGCTGCCTGTAGCATGTGAAGGCTACACCTGTGTATATAACACCTGCCAACGTCTCATCACACTCAGCATATAATGACTGCTGATCATTTCATAGGAGTGTGTTTAGGAACTTTTGGCAGTTGTAAAATGTATTTAGAAAATAAAGATTAAAGGGTGGAATATTGAGTAATGGAATATTATGTGTCATGTTCAAGGCTAATTAACTAATTGGGCTTAATTTATTAAAGCTCTCTAAGGTTGAAGAGGATACACTTATCAGTGAAGCTGGATGATCCAGCAAACCTGTAATGGATCTGGTCTAGGATTGAACACATTTGCTAACAAATAGCAAAGTACTTTTAAGAAATCCGATCCAGGTTTGCTGGATAACCCATCTTCACTGTGGAAAGTGTATCTTCTCCCACCTTGGAGAACCCTAATAAATCAGGCCCATTGTGTATACACAATTGCAAAAATGACAGCACTAGTGGCATTTCCCTATTCAAGTGGCAAAATGCTAGCGTCATGAGATTTAGGGCAAATTTATTCTAAATATCATCCCTAGCGTACCTTCACTAGGCCACTGTAAGGTGACACACTATAATGCATTGTGGTGTGGTGTGCTGCCACAAAACTGTGCATTAACACAACTCACAGCCCTAGCACAGATGTTCTTCTGAGGCCCATAGCTTTGAATAGGCCCTTAGATTTTGTAATATTACCTCCCCGATACTCATTGTTACCCTCTCAAGTATTTTGGCATAAGGAGGCAAAACACAGCCTCTACTAAGACAGTCACCTTCACACAGAAAGCCAGTGCAGAAAGTGTCATGATAATAGTATCAGAGTGACATTCAAATTTATTGGTAGCACAATGGCATGTATTTTAAATAGTGCCTAAATGCAGATACGGCGCACCTCAGTGTGACCTTTGCAAACTCTGTGTGATACACACAGATACACTGCACCGGGAAAATGGCACAGATGTGTTTTTTCATGGTGTTATGGCATGTCATAATCTTATTAAGAAATTAAAAGACCACTTTAATAGAATGTATATGTTAATGTGTGAAAAAATGCATTAATGCACTGTAACAATGTGAATTGAATGTGTCTGAAATGGCAAGATCTCCTTGTTTAAGTTCCCCACTTAATAATGCAGCCTATCTTTTAGAGTTTCCTCCCTTTCTGTTACATTCTCTGTAATAA
The DNA here is from genome assembly GCF_032062135.1 of Pyxicephalus adspersus. Classification (NCBI taxonomy): domain Eukaryota; kingdom Metazoa; phylum Chordata; class Amphibia; order Anura; family Pyxicephalidae; genus Pyxicephalus; species Pyxicephalus adspersus. The sequence goes on from NC_092867.1 coordinate 46,830,060, forward strand.
TAAAACAACTTTAGAGATGGACCTTTCAGTATTTACCAAAAACAGAAATAGATTTGGGTCTACTGAATCTTTAGGTCTATTATTCACAAACAGATATGTTTCCAATTTTGTGATTAAGTGACTGATCAGAATTATATTTTGATTGGTAATGCATTCATTGGAGGTCAAAATGCTGCACACATATGTACAAGATTCTTGTCTTTCCTTTGGATGGATTTTTCCCAGGAACAAATAATTGAAATTCTGATCAGATGTATTTAATACAAACATGATACAACTTGTGGAATTTTGATCAATAATTTAGTATGATCTATTCACAGCCGTTCCAAACTAAAAAAAAGACTTCACAAACTGTCTGCTGTTGAATTTCCATCAGATTCATTTTAGATCCGAGCATTGTATTGGATCAGAAATTGAAATCTGTCCATAGGTACTAACCCTTAACATTTCTTTTTTTTACTGTGTTCCGTCACCCACAGCAGACAAAAGTAAACTCATATATGACAGAAAAACAAATCATTTAGTGTCTTATGATAATTGTTTTCCCTCCTCCCCTTCAGTCATGTAGAACAGAAGACAGGGAATCAATGCTTGTACAGTAAAGGGGAGGATTCAGCAGTTAGTCACTGTACACTGCATGTGTGTTAGACCTGGGATCTGAGAATGACAGCACTGTGCCTGTAGCTGGATAGGACTGAGAATTGGAGATCTCTGAATAAAGTGAACTGATCCCCATGAATTGAGGAAGACCAGGAGGAGGATAGTCCTCTCTTCATACCTTTCCTGTTCAGAAGGACAAGTAGCAATGTCTGGTAAGCTGTGACATGTTTGCATATTGTCACAGGGGGAGTTTACATATGATCTTGACTTGCACTTTTAGAAAGTCTGTATATTCCTGCAAGGACATTAGAGTTAGAGAGAGTCTGATTTACAAAATTTGGAGCAGATCAAAAGATGTTACCAGTCTGATTTCTTGTAGAGCTAATTGATTACAATGAATGACTTCTCTTGTTTCCCATTTTTTAAATTAGTTTCAGGAAGCCAGAAGCAGCCCCTTTTATTGAAGTGAATGTTTGTAGAACAGATTGTGTTGGACTAATTAGGTTCTCCTTTTTTTGGACAGAAATATGTTTGGCTATGATTGTAATCTGATGTCAGCATTTCATTTGAAGGGTTTTCTTTGAAATCTTCCAGCAGATCTCTTCTGAGACAGATATGGTCCTATATTGTTATTGGTCCTGCCATATGATTACATAATTTGCCATATGATTGTATTCATTTCCATCATTATCCAATACTATGCCTAATTGGCAGATTTTTCAAACAGATTTTTAAGGAATCACAAATGTTATATGATTTTTGTTGTGCTTTATAACTATTTACAGAATTTGTAAATATATGTTGTATATACTTTCTTATTGGAGAGAAAAAAAATCAGCCTTGGAAGTCAGGAGTTTCTTTCTGTACTTGTTTGCTTGTCAGCAGCATTTGTCAAAGTTGTCTGCACATGGGAACAATGCTCGCCCAACAGGTTTCAGACTCAGACATTGCTGATACCCCTGTTTAAACAACCACAATGCTGAAGCAGTACAATGAGGATTTGTGACAAATTGCTGCACATATGTGTTATTAAAGTGGTAGACCTTGAGATGTATCCTGCTGTCACTAAAAAATTTGGGAAGCAAGGCTTGTGAAAATAGCAGCATGTGCAACCAGCAAATAGATCAATAGCTAATTCTACTACCTGCATCTGTTGTGCTCATTTTGGCTATATTCTACACTGATACTTGAAAAATGATGTAAAGTTAATCTACAGGCAAACAGCTAAATACACAAATTAAATATGTATAAAGGAGCTGTGATGCCTGCCAAAGGATTTGTATTTCACCCTAACCTTTCCTATGATTGACACAGCTCTGCCAGGACATCCCTGTTTAGCAAGGGAGAGACCTGATTCTTTTCTGCTGCAGTTAAAGAAGACCTACCACTGAGAGATGATGCCATTGCTGAACTCATTGTGAATTATACTAATTGCCTGGATGTAAAGCCGATCATTTGGTGGCACTAATTGTAGTTACATCTGTAATCATGCACCACACCTGAGCTGTACACTCATTCTGGGTCAGTGATACAGAAGGTAATAAAGGCCAATGATCAGAGCACCAACCAGGCAAGTTGGATATTTTATAACCAGAAGACATGACTGCTTACTTGATCTCCTAATGGAAGGTTTATTTTGGGTATGACTTAGGTCAAACTGTAAATTTGAGTTATTGGGCAACCGCCCCAGGGTAGGCACTATTGTTGAGTATGAATTTGCCTCTAGCACCATCCTAAGTTAAGGGGATGATCTAGCCACCCAAAAAGAGCATGCCTCTATGTGACCCACTTCCATGTCACAATTCCATATTTTGCACCCCTAATTTGTGAATGAACAGTGCTCTTTAATCATATAACTTGCTTATTGTTAAAACATAAGTACTACAGAATGCCTGGCTTGTTTGGTTTCTCCCTCTCCATATCTGATCTTTGCGAGTTTACAAAAGACTGATACAAAGTCACATTTCAGTACTTAAAACATATGTTTCTATCAGCATAACTACAGTACAATTTATTTCTGTGGACATGTTTACTGTTGTGTCACTTTGGTACCGTTTTGTCTCTGCATCCATGTTTTTAGTGTCAATATAGTGCTGAATATGCCCTGAGGTGCATGTATCTGGTGAAGTCAGTATGGCACTGTTTGTTTAATTGTAGACCGTTTTCTGTTGGTGTCCATACAATACTGATGTGTTTCTGCAAATAGGTTTCCGGTGGTGTTAGTATAGTATGCACTGAATATATCAATTTGGACACGTTTCCTGCAAAACTCTGGAGGTGTAAACTCTACTATATTTATTACATTCTGTGCACTTGGTCTATCTATTACATTACAGATAGAACCTGTCTATTACATAGTACTGGTGTAACAGTCAGTATGAGAAACCACAGAACCCAAGCGAGGACCAGGCATCTAACACACACACAAACACATGTCAGAAGTTGATTAGTTCAGTGTTTTTCAACCTTTTTTGAGCCACGGCACATTTTTTACATTGAAAAAATTAATGCAGCACACCACAAACCAAAATGATACAAAATGACACTCTGTAGTACAATAATCACTCCACTAGCTGTGCATAAGTGTAACACAGGACTTTAAAGAAACAAACATGGAGACTTCCACATTTAATTCAACAAAATTACATCTGCCACATCTGTAAATTAACAAATACCAGAAAAAGAAAAGGTGGGGGACTTTAAATACAGTATATATATATATATATATATATATATATATACACATATGACTACGTTGCCAATGAACTAACAGTTGTAAAATTCAACAATACCAGTAACATTAAAAATTCTTTATTATAAAAATTAAACACAACAACACATGCAAATCACATATGCATGAATTATCCTCATGAATTATATGGAGGATAATTCATGCATATGTGATTTGCATGTGTTGTTGTGTTATCGTTTGTTTTTAATTTTTATATTAAGGAATTTTCAAAGTTACTGGTATTGTTGAACTTTACAACTGTTAGTTACTAGGCAACACAGTCATGTATATGGGTATACCAAACTTGTGGGATCACCTTTTCTGGGGTAAAAGGTACTCCCAGACTGAGGGAGAAGTGTATGAAGCACACTGGAGTCAGTAGTTAAGGTTGAAACTGACCCGCAGTCAGTTTTATTAAAAGGTTGCATAAGATAAAACAAAACAAAACAAAAATAAATCCTAGCCAGTCAGGCACTAACTAAACAGCAAGCAGATTCCTCTCTACCTGTTGGTGGCTAACCCAGCCAACTCAACATAAAGGTTCCAGCAACCTTTAATCACATGTAGTACAACAATGGCTCTCAAAGGCGGCTTCCCTGTGCCCCAGGTCAGGGAGTTCATCCTTCCTCTCCTTTTTACCTGCTGCTCACAGCTGTGCAGTAATTAATGGCCAGAAAAAAATAAACTCTGGCCTGGATCAGAACACTTCTGAGTGACATGTAAAACCCAGGTCTGGGTTATTCTCCCCCATAGGAGAGGAAACAAGGAGAAAAATATCTTCCCTCCAAGATGACCCCTTTTGCCATGTCACATATCCCCCCCCCCCTGCTCAAGCCACCGCGGTTGAGCAACCGACATTGAGAGGCAGTGGACTCATGACAAAGCCTCTGTATTATACTGGAGTTTACCAGGTCTGTGTTCCACTGTAAGTTTAAAGGGTTGGAGAGACAAGAACCACCTGGTCACTCGACTGTTTTTCTCTTTGTTGTCACACATCCATTTCAGAGGGGCGTGATCTGTGACAAGTCTGAACTTCCTACCCAACAGATAGTACTTAAGGGCTTTCAATACCCACTTGATAGCCAAACATTCTTTTTCTACAATTGAATATTTTTTTTCATGTACATTCAGTTTCCTGCTCAAGTACACAACAGGATGCTCTTCCCTGTCTTTGATTTGGGACAGTACCGCACCTAGTCCCACCTCAGAGGCATCAGTCGGAACAACAAACTCTCTTGTGAAGTCTGGAGTCATCAACACTGGTTGTACACAAAGAGCCTTCTCGGCTTCGGAGTTACACTTAATCATGACAGAACTTCTGCCTTTAGTGAGGTCTGTCAATGGGGCTGGAATTGAAGCAAAATTGGGAATAAAGCGCCTATAATAGCCAGTAATTCCAAAAAAGGCTCTGACTTGTTTTTTTTTTATAGGCTAGGGCCATTTTTGAATTGCCTCGATTTTATTAATTTAGAGCTTAATCACACCTTGACCAATGACATACCCCAGGTACTTGGCTTCCTCCATGCCTTTATAACACTTCTTAGGGTTGGCCGTCAGTGCCGCTTTCTGAGTGTGTCTAAGACAGCCTGTACCCAAGGCAGGTGGGTTTCCCAGTCAGGGCTGTAAATGATTAAATCATCCAAATACGCGGCCTCGTACTGGCGATGAGGTCCCAAAGCTTGTCCATCATTCTTTGGAAGGAGGCAGGAGCACCATGCAAGCCAAACGGCATCCTTTTGTACTGAATTGACCTCTCTGGGGCTAATAGTGGGCAAAATGTAAATCAGGGCACTGGGCAATGATGCTTGGTGCAATAAAATGTGTTTTTATACTTTTATTTTATGTTTTGCTGTGTTTTTTACTGTAAAAAAAAATTTAAAAGCAGATTACATAGTAATCTGCTTTTAAATTTCCGGCCCCCAGAATCCATTGCATCACCCGGAAGATGTCACACATCTTGCCGGGTGATGCGGTGGGGATGTCCCTGCCCTGCTCACTCTGCTGAAGCTGCTCGCATCACGGCGGGAAATCGCCGCTGGCATCACCCCTGGAATTTACTATTGGTGATCGCATCTGCAGTTAGATGTGATGCACCATGCAGAAATCCTAACTGCGGATGCGTGCAGCGGGGTGGCGGGGACCCGGGCGGCATTTAAAAGCAGATTATTCAGTAATCTGCTTTTAAATTTCCCGCCCGGCCACGCCCCAACAGAGAGGCGCCCCGGCATCACAGCGGAATCGTCCGATCGCCTCTGGAGCGCGGGGCTGTGACTCAGGGTGACTCAGGGTTACTGCTTTTTGCTAGTTTTTTCCACCCCGAGTCACACTCGGGATTACCGCTAGGGGGGTTAATGACCAGACAAAACCAAACTTTGGCCTGGATCAGAACACTTCTGAGTGACATGCAAAACCCAGATCTGCAATCCCAGCAGACCTGTTGCTGGTTAATCTCTGCCATAGAAGAGGAAACAAGGAGAAATATATCTTCCCTCCAAGCTGATCCTTTTGCCATGTATATACTGCATTTCAAGTCCCTCATCTTTCCTTTTTTTATTATATGTAACACAGTACTTGCTAAAAAGCTGCTAAGCTTTAAAATAATAGAGTGCAACACATTTTGTGCAAACTGTGTCATATTTTAGTAGGTATATTTTTGCACTCTTCATTCGTGTCTGTTAATGTAAATCTCTTTTCCATTTAGTTATATTCTGCAATGGTGCATGGTTTCTTCAGTACCCAGTAACATGTTATACCCAAAAATTGGTCGGAGTAAAAATGCTAGAAAAAAAAATGAGGCAGCTTTAAAGTCAAAGGCAGCTTTAAAGTCAAATATTTATCAAGTGACATGTAGCAGCCACTCTACAAAAAAGAGTGTATTTTTAGATCCTCTGAAAGTTAGAATTTTACCAACCACTAGAAATTAAGATACTGGATATAGGGAAAGAAACAAGTACATGACTTCAAGTTATAAGAATATACATAAAAAGAAGTTCTAGCTAAGGTGCAATATGACTCACCCAATGAGAGTGAGAGAGCAGCCTCTGTATTCCTTTGTCAGACTACGGGTCCTGTGCTACCACAAACCAGGAACTATGACAACCCCTACTGACATGAGTGGGCAAAGCCAGAACTGAGCCAAGGCTCCACAATCGACTTGCGTAGCCATGGCGATCCACCCCTGACTTGGCTAATTTCCCACTGCAAACCTGGAGATCTCCCACGGCACACTAGGGTGCCGTGGCACAGTGGTTGAAAAATCATTGGATTAGTTCATTTGACTATTACATATTTAACCAATAAAAGACCGATTTATTGTAATCTGCTGTTTATTCGACATCAAGGGTCCCCAGTCTGTGTTGCTAGCAGTTTCATTAGCAGTAACAGATGTTAAAGGTTTAAATGCAAACAAAAATGAATACATAGTTGTAGTTGCAAATATTGGGGGCAGCTAATTACAATGAAACTGTTTCATTACACATACGTTGCCGAAGCAAACCTAAAAGTAGATTAATTAGCCCTTAGTTATCCCTAACTAACCTTCATTTACATTATTTTCTAAATGCAATACTTAGCTGTGTTTTTTGTGTTTTTTTTTTGCTTTTCCTGTATATTTTTATAATATAATTTTTTATTGTGTTTGTAGATTAGTTATAAACAAAATTATACCTGAATGGTATCTAAATTTGCGTTATAGTCAACCTTTGTAGACCTTGCACATCTAAATTCAGACAGGGAAAAGGAAAAGAAGCACAAGGATCCAGTCAGAAACGCTACAGTGCTGAACATAAAAAGAGAGCAAAGAGACAGAAATATAGGCTTATTAGTGTGCTGCTTCTCTGATCATTGTCCAGTCCCAGGCTGAGGGATAGAATGACCATGAGGTAATATTTAACTGAAGCACAGTAAACTCAGGTCCCCTGCCAGACAGGACTGTGTGGTGTGGTAAAACTGTTTCCTGAGAATTCTACATTAACTTGTTATAGGAAGTGACTAGCATTGATTCTGCTGCTTTTACTGCTGACCTTACCAAAAAAACTAACCAGGAATTAGTACTAATTGACAAAAGAGACATGATATGCATTAATCCCTGGCTTTTGGTGGCATTTTGTTTTACCCCTGCACTGTACAATGCATTGTATGGCGCATGCAGTGCCACACACAGAGCCAGCCACTGTAGACAATGTAACTCATGCGCATGCACAGAAGTTATATCATCTTCACCAAAATCCACCATGGAGCCTGCGGTGAAGATAGCACCTACCAAGAATACATCAATGACTGGTTTAGGATCTGTCATCTCTGCAGGGCTGCTGTTTCTTCCAGCTTTGCTCAGCTTTATGGAACAGGCATTAGGACTTCTACCCCTGGGGAATGTGTGGTGAAAGTAATTTAATATATATATACCCCATTGTGCAAGCCCATACTTCACAAACATAATATTCAAATGTTTGTGGCAATACTTAGGTAGGAGTATTCGATTACGATGAGCCAATTATAATTAATAAAGTTCTGCAATAATCCCACCTTCCTACTTGATTTCTGGCATTGGTGAACAAGCACAATTTTATACTTGCATTCATGATATCTTTCTTTGTAGTACAAATGGGACTATGTTTGCCAAAGTTTGTTTGCAACATTGAAATGTCCTTATTTTTTGCCATAGACCTTCCCCTACCTAACCCCAATCCAACCTCAAATAGTGACTAATCCTTGACCGATTTTTCGGCCCCAATTCTTTTACCCAACTCAATCCCAGTTTAAATATCCCTCCAACCTTTCCATAAACCTCTCCCCTTGGACAGCAGATCCCCTTCCATTTAGGTGCAGAACATCATTAGCATATAGGTTGTACCCTAATGAACACTCAGCCCAGTGCTCTAGGAACCCAAATCCTTTCCACTTACCCCAGGTATGCCTGGTCTCTCTAAGCTCCCACTGCTTTCCTGTGTTGCCATTTGCATAGTAATATTCCAGAGAATATATATATACTTCTGAGGTCCTACCCTTTAGTTTGCAGCCTAGTTCACTAATATTTCCCAAGGCTCCTCCTGATCACCCTTTAGTAACCCTTTAAGTCGCTATACACTCATCAATTAATGAACAGTCTAGGTACAATAGAGTGGAAACACATGATTCACCATCAATTAAATAACCAAACCAAGAAAACGTTCAATATCAACTGAAAATACAATATATATTAAAAACTGTTCAAAGTGATCTTTAATGGATCTGACATCTGATACACAAACGAATATTCACGATTAGCTAGAAACAATCTAAATACAAAAAACAATTGACAGCTCACAGCATGGATTGAATGTAGGATTTGTTCAGTTTAATCATATTAGTTACATCAAATAATCAAATGAATGGTTTACTATATACTCATACAAGGACATGGTAAGTAGTTGAGCAGGAGGGATGGGCAGTGGCTTATGTGGGGATATACAAATTTTTCTAAACATTTCAGGGGTAGAACTCTGCACAATATTTCAGTGTATAGGGTTGAACAGGTGGATGTTGGAACGAAAACTTTGATTGCAATTTTAACAGTACTATGGCAACATTGTCATCCTGTTCAAGTAAATTACCTACAGAGAGTGTCTGGCTTAAATTACGAGGTATGATTTAACATATGGAGGACTAATCCAAACAAATAGGTGCTCATTGTGATTTATATACCATGATTAGTTTAACATGTTTCCAGTGGTTATGTAATGGGGTTCACCAAGTCTATGGCGGCAGTGAAAACATCTGCCATGGATGTCCGGTTTACTTTCACAGTACTAGTCTCTAATGTTATTGGTAATTACAATATTAAACCCTAAAATGACTCCATAAAGTATTATATTAAAAACACCTAATATGTTTTCTTTTTTTCCAGCCTTCAGGCTAAACTGTATAGATATAAAAGATGGGGAAGTCCCTTTGTTTTCTGGCAAACATTGTAGGCCTTTGTAGGTTTTTTTGTTTTAACGGCATGGGTTGGATCCTTTGTTTTTATTGTTGGGATACAAGGACAGAAACTGATGAGAAATCTCTCCAAAGTGGACAAATACACAACAAAACACTGATTCTAGTGGAAAAGAGTGAAATATGAAGGTTTTATTGGGGTTTGTGCATTCACCTCACTATTTTTCTAGCATTGTAATTTGAGAAAAAAGGAGAAAAACCTCTAGTTCGATCACATATATCGGTATGAATGTGGCAGATGTTTTATTACTTCCCATGCTATATTAAAAGGGAAAAATAGGTTGACTAAGTTTAGGCTTAAAAAGGAGTTATCTGCTGTAGACTGCCATTGTTAAATTTCTAAATCAATACCTACCTGTCTTGTTGATCTTCTGACTTTAGTACTAACTGTATCACTGGACAGAACATTTCTAAATAAAGATTTAAGCAATCTCACTCAAAGGACTGAAATTTCACTGTATGGTCTAATACTAGTAATGCTATGTGATAGTAGACCTAAAATCTTGAAATGACCTACTTTTTTTGCAGTGGACAAACTAGCCTCATGATTAGTCTGGTTTGTGATTGAGTATTTCCTATAACATTGGGGTGGGGAGTGGAATTCAAGGTAGCTGATTAGTTTGCACTGGAGCTATCTCAATGGGATTTGTATGTTCTCCCCATGTTTGTGTAGGTTTCCTTTCACATCCCAGAACCATATGGTAGGTAAATTTGCTTCCCCCAAAGCTGACCCTAAAATATTGTAGGGATAATATATTGCTTGCTCTTCTAAGGGCTAGTCAATGACATGACATAACTATGAACTCTAATTGTCTGTGGAATATTTCAGACTTATAGACATGCATCATAAGCACTAACTAACAACTATTTGATTGTTTAGGAAACCAACTTGCTTATTTTGTTCTCAATTAGAACAGGTGGCAGCAGTGGCTGGAGGTGTAATAGGAGCAGTTCTTCTATTATTTCTAATTGGGTTTGGAGTCTACATCCTATGGAAGAAGAAGTGCATTAGCCTTTCTTACGAGGAACTGGGAAACACATCAACTCCAACGCAAACTGACATTGCCGGTATGGAGAGACTATCACCATCTTTGAGTTATGCTAAGGACTTGGGGTAAGATTCAACACTGGAATTCTGCTGAGGTTTACAAGAATTATCACGAAATTTAAATAGAAATTGAATATTTTTAATGCCTATCCACCCTCTGCTGTAGTATAGAAAGTCCCACAATAAATGTATTTCTATCCTTTCCAAGTAACTTGCTGAGGAGGTCAACTAGAGATAAAATTGGAGTTTCTCCCCTATTAGAGAGTTCTCCCCACTTGTGTTTTAAATCATCATAAACAAGGCCAGAAGTTAGAGAAAACCTTGAATGGTATCCCAGGTAAACCTGACAGAAGTCCTAACTCCTTCCTACGTTATACAAAATTAATAGTAACAAATGACATACAGTCTAACAGCTGCACTCACCTGAATACACAAATAATAAAATAGTTTAATTGAACAGTCGTATCCACCTAGGGATTAAGCTTTTTAGAAAAAGGGTTCAGTTTTATCTGCCTAAGTGTTGACCCCTTTGTTTGGTGTCATCTGTGATATGTGTTTTTGACTTGTTTGTATTAAAACAATGTATGTACATCATTATTTGCATCGTTCACTGTGTACCTTAAAAGTCTGATCTTTTTGTTGATGTGATACTTTATTTCATGAAAAAGGACCGGAAAATTTTCATTATCATCCGGATAGTTTAACAGAAAATGAAAAAATAAAGCTACTTGCTGCAACAATTAACAGTATAATATTTTAAAAAGCAGATACAAACCTGAAATTAGCAAAAATTGCAATAAAATCAGATTATGTCCACATGGCCTATACCCTTTGCCAACAAGTCTGGTTTTTCAACTTGATTAGCTCTTCAGTTTAGTTAACTGAAGACGGCGGAAGAACCTACTGTGAAGGCTCTTCAGTTTATAATAGTTTACAATATTGAGGTTTGAAGTTGAGAATGTTCTTCAAAAACTTGTATTTTTCTTTAAATATTTTTTATGGTACAGTGCCCAATTATTATCAAAATGTTTGGCATCACTCTATTTGTTTGATTAGTTAAAAAAGGTGCAAATAGCATAGCAATACAAATGTCCGAGCAATGCCAATTGCAGTTTTAAGCATGAGCAAATATCATCAACAGTCATATTTATGTAACTGGTAACAGGCATTTATCTTTTTCTTTTGACTTTAGAACAAAAAGTGTACCTTTTATTGTTCCACCAAAGTTCCATGGGCGAGATTGGGTTGGTTTACAGAATGGGGAACGTGTCCAAGAAGACAGTGAGCCATATACTGCTCCAGATTTTCTTCCACGATCGTCCTTCTGTTCTATGGGTAAAATATTTTCTCTTAAAATTTGAAGGAGGTTTCACTTATATTAACATGAAAATGTGTGAATAAAGTGAAGGAGTAATTCTGTTTTAATGGGAAATCACCTGTAAACTTCTAAAACTTCTTATATCAAAATTGAAATCTGGCCTATTCCTCTTTAGGCTGTATTTTAAATCTACTGTACATATGTATGATATAATCTCATATTGCAACATGTTCATTTACATTGGGCCTGATTTAATAAAGCTCTCCAAGGCTAGAGAAGCTGGGTGATCCAGGACACATGGAATGGTTGTGCAATTTGTTAGCAAATGTTTTCACACCTGGACCATATTCATTCCAGGTTTGCTGGATCACCTAGCATTACTGTTGAAAGTGTATCCTCTCCAGCCTTGGATAACTTTTATAGATCAGGTCCATTGGCTTGGTCCCATTTTCTCTACACCTAATTCTGTAACCTTAATAGAAAACACTACTACAGCATTCCAGCTGTTAAAAAAAGTATGTGGAAAATAATTTTGGCATTACTGTACAGAAGTATAGCATGCATGTTTTTAAAATAAGTAAGCTTCTGTAAAAAAACAGATTCTGTGTATTGTGTAAAAGCTACTGTATCTCATTTCTATAGATTATAAACCTATTTGTGAAACCTCAATTTGTGGCCTGACATTCTGAACAGTAATTATTATTATTATTAATATCATTAAACAGGATTTATATAGCATCAACATACTACGCAGCACTGTACATTAAATATGGGTTGCAAATGACAGACAGATACAAACAGTGACACGGAAGAAGGAGATGACCCTGCCCCGAAGAGCTTACTATCTAGGACATGCCAATAAAGTTAACAAAAATAAATACATCCATGGTGTAAATTAAAATTACATAAGCTCTGTATATATCCTTTTTTTCAACCTTTTTACAGGATAAAGTATTTTGTACTTTTTTTGGTCATGTGCTCCTAAATGATGTTTTGTGCGTTATTGTTGGTCAACAAGAAAGATGAAGCTGTGTCCTCATTTAAAATTGCATAACAAACTCATATCTTAACTCATAATGTTTGTTACACACTTGACATGAAGATACAGTGCTGCCTGCTGGTGAGATTCAAGTATAAACTGAAATTCTTTTTCTAATGGCATTTTGGGGGAAAAAACTATTTCTACTCTAGTATATGCAGTAAACTATTTGCTGGAAAATATATTAATGTAATCTCTACTTACAATTTTTAGGGGGAGCATATGTTTTGGGCTCAATCAACCCAGCTTTGTATAAATATCCTGATGATAATGAAGAAATGGATTTCCCAGAAGGAAATGTTGGGCGCATATGGTTTGCTGTAGAGTATGAACATGAGACAGAAAGACTGGTGGTTTCTCTTATTAAAGTAAGAAACCTTCAGTTCAACTCCGACTCCTGCAACCCTTTTGTAAAGATGCATCTCCTGCCTGACGAAAGGCGCTATCTTCAATCAAAATCAAAGCGTAAAACCCTGAATCCCCAGTTCGATGAAAACTTTGTCTTTCAGGTAAGTTTTGCTGACAAATTTAAGACAGTTGTTGGGAGGGAACTTCCCAATTAACCATGACTACTAAAATTCAATGAGATAATGAAGGAGACATGAGAAGATGGGTATATATTTATACTTCAGGTTCTACACCTTTTATTAGTAAAATAAAAAAGGTCTGTTGATTTGTATTTTTATCTTTACTTGTTTAGGAATACTTGCTCCCTCGTTTTCTGTTTCACTGTCATTAGGATAGAACATAGAAAGATATATTGCAGATGGAACTGCATACAGTAGTGAAGGTCTAGGTAAAATTCTGGCTTTGCTATTTGCCTTAAAGAGATCCTTTGTACCTAACAAATAACATGGTAGAAGTGAAGCTCCATAAGTTATATGGAAACCACAAAACAGTTGGAAAGCAAACTGATTTTTGAATTGACCAGATCATGCAAATATTGTGAATAGACTATATAGATAGCTCATAAAAGTGTTATTTTTCAGTCCATCATGCTCAGAGCCTGCGATGGGAGAGTGGGCAGGCTGTCACTGCACATAACCCGCCCACTCTGCCATCCAAGGCTCTGAGCTTGCGATGGGAGAGTGGACGAGGATTTTGGCATAACCCCGCCCACTCTGTCATCGACCCCGCCCCTCTGGCAATTTTTTTTTTCAGATTGTGGCCCCTGACTAAAGAAGTTTGCCCACCTCTGGTCTAACCAACCCCAAAACTGTAAGGGGCTTATAGGGAAACTGCACTGGGCGTGATGCAACCCCTGCTGATTAGCTGAAACAGTATGTCATGGTAGGCAGCACATTTAGCAAGCAAGAGTGTATCTTAGAAAGCACCAAACTTAAACACAGGGGTCTCATTAATCTAAAATTCCTGCATATTTCATCATTTACAATGGAATGAAGTTACATTCCTAACAAGTGAGGAAAAGTGTAGAAGAATTGGTAGGTACAAGAAGGTACAAGGTCCAGAAAATATAGCATGGGGCAAACTACCAAGACACATTGGACCTCTTGGTTGACATACACCCTAGATTCCCATCATGTTTAAAAAACATAATTTGTACAGATTATTAAGCCTTCAGCTATGGAAGTATGGAATTACCCAGGATAATTGATATAAAGTGTATGCTTGCTGGGTATTTTTAAAACACTCCTGCATACCTACAAACACTCCTCTCAGACTTTTTCATTAGTTGAGGAAACATTGGACAACCCTTGCAGGATTTCAGGTTCTCATACTGGGTTACATGATTAATCCCATCATGTCCACAGCCGGTCAGAATTTCAGTGTTTTCCTACAGTTTGAAAAGCAAACCTCCCGTGTATAGAGAGTACCAGAGGGGAGAACTAAGGGAAATATATGGAGGCCAGAAGCAGAATCGAACTTCCATTGTTAATAAGTTAGAATTGACTTTGTAGCATAAAAAATTACTTCTGGACCAGCTGAAAAATTTGAAATTTACATCTGGAACAGGTTTATGGCCAGTTTTGCATGTGTGACTGTTAGTTGATTATCATGTTGTGGCAGCCTGGAATTACGATCAACAGCACATAGTGTATCATTACCAGTGAAAAGTTTAATCACATAGAGATTGACTTTGTTAGCCTCTCCTGCTGAAAATGTTGGGTTGGTATGGCTATTCTAACTAGTGAGGTCACCAACAGGGTAAAAGAGGCACTGATTCTGCTATAAAGGCCAACATTTAGAATGCTGTGCAAGATTAAAAAGACAGATCAGATCAAGAGAAGGACAACAAACATAATGGAAGGTCTAGGGGAAACTCATATCAGGACAGACTGCAGGAACAGTATTTGCTGAGCTCACTAACAGGGGATACGGCAAAAAACTTGCAAAACTAACCTTAGAAACAGTCCTTTTGCCACAAGAGTATTAGATGTTTGAAATAGACTTCCAAAGGTAGTAGGGCAATCTAATAAAGGATAAATTTAGTACTATAATCAGAAATGGAAGACTTGATAGGCATCTACCATCACTGCTCTGTGTTTCCACGATATGGTAAACCTGTAGCTAAACACTTTGAATTAATAACCTGGAACAATCTAATTTCCGTCTTCATAATCTGCATGCTTGCTCGAGGTCAGTGATTTGGAAAGTATAGCCACAGGAAAAGCATGATAACTAGTATAGAAGTTCCATAGCGGACGAAGGATTACAGGCACTATATCACTCTGTAAGTTTGTCATGGCAGTTTACTTTAAACTTTCCCTAAACTCAAACAACAAAGACAAAACTAAACACCTAAATATCTTAAAAATGAGGAATGCGGCATGTTTTACAGGTTTGTCAAGATATTTCTTTGCCCTGCTAAACATTCAGATTGTATCTTAACTTGCGTGTGGCAATACTCCAAAATCCTTCCTTGTTTAATTGAATGTAATAGTTGATGAAAAATTGCATAATACTGCCAATACACATTGGTTGTACAATACTGTACATCTTTTTTGGCTGCATAATTTCAAACCTTGATATTTGGGGGAGCATAAGGAGTTTGGTCTCCATAACTTATTTCTTTTTATCACTCTCTGCTGTAATAAAAAATGTACTGCCATTTAGAAATTTGCCAGGTAGGAGGACTAATTATACAAAATGCAGAAGCATGAACTTTATTATTATTATTATTATTGTTATTTTTAATTAATAAACAGTATTTATATAGCGCCAACATATTACACAGTACCATACAATAAATAGGGGTTGCAAATGACAAACAGATACAGACAAGAACACAAGAGCAGAAGAGGACCCTGCCCTGAGAGGTTACAATCTAGTGGGTGGGGGAAGTATCACACAATAGGAGGTGAGATAGGGAGTGGTGGGAAGTAGTGAGGGTTTTAAGACTGAAGAAGACGGGTAGGCAAAATTGAAAAGATGGGTTTTGAGTGCTCTTTTAAATTAGCAGAAAGTAGTAGCAGGCCGAATAGAATAAGGAATACCATTCCAGAGATTCTGGGCAGCTCTAGAAAAGTCTTGAAGTCGTGCATGTGAGGGGGTTATGAGTAAGGAAGTCAGTAGTAGGTCATTGGAGGAGTGAAGAGAGAGGCTAGAGGTGTATTTTTCTACCAGGTCAAAAAGGTAAGACAAGAGGTTTGAGACAAGAGCTATGAAGGAATTTGAAGGCTAAGCACAGGAGCTTGAATATGATTATAAGGTAAAATGGAAGCCAATGAAGAGAACTACAAAGAAAGGCAGCAGAAGAGGAGTGGTGGGAAGAATGGAGCTGCAGCATTTATAATAGATTGCAAAGGAGAGAGTTGGGTTAGTGGAATACTTAAAAATAAACTTTATTCGTAATTTATGGCCATTCTACAGTAAAGTCCTTTAAGGAATGTTCTACCCTCAATTTATGGATTTCATGAATTCCAACTCTGCATAAACTCTGCATTTAAGATCTTGTATTTTTGTATTCATTTAATATCTTGAATGATCTTGTCCAATTTTCTGCAGGTTTCTGGTAAAACATTACATCAGAGAATTCTGAGATTTTCTGTCTATCATGTGGATAAAATAAAAAAGCACCATCTCTTGGGACAGGTTCTCTTCCCTCTGAAAAATGAGAACTTAACAGATGATGGCAAGCTTGTCATTTGGCGAGATCTTGAACAAGAAAGTTCAGAGGTAAGACATTACAGAGAATAAGGCCTTTAATTTCTGACAGATTTTGCTGTGTAACTGATATTGGCATTTGAGCAGACTTTATCCTGTGCTATACCTTTTATTTTCTTGTTTCAGCATTTGCACTACATTTATGAAATCATGTAGAGCAAGGTTGCCAACCTACGGCTGCAAGATCCATCCCTTTCCTCATTTCCTCCCAGCTCGTTGTCTTGTGGGGGTTTGGGCGTGCGCATCTCCTATGTTCCTCTATCGAGATTGTGCTGCCAGGAGAGGGAGCTTCCTGAGCATGTCAGTGTTACTCCCTGGGAGTGGGCGTGTACTAAAGACCTGGCAATCAGCTGTGACTGTTCCCCGCCCACTACTGTAAGATAATCCCAGCAGCAGCGTGAGAGCTGTGTCTGTGTCCATGTAGCTGTAATTATCCACATTTTTAAATCTTCATATCTCCTTCACTGATTATCATAGAAATGTCAAATTTGCAGGGTACAAAGGGGACCCTGAGAGCTGTAACTAAAATTAATTTCACCCCCCTAAACATAACAAGTTGCCAGATAGGGGGTCACAAGCAAAAAAATTCCAACAACACACATTACAACATCACATTAAGGAGGGCTTTTTCAAGACCAGGGTTAGGGTACTACCGATCGTCTGTGCGTTATGGTGACCCAAAGGGTGCGTTTAGGTTGGCAGTAAGGTTGCAGTGCTGTTACCCCTTCCTCATGCCATGGAACCCTGGCTTGGGGGAGAAGTTTAGTACTGCTCACTGCCATCAGGAGTCAAATCTGCAGACGCTGCAGTGCGAGGGACTAAGCGACTGGCGAGCTGCCTGTTACACATAGCTGGCCACTTACCTTCTTATAACCCTAATTTCTCTGGATCAGAGGGATTTGGCAACTGGAAATGTGGAAGCCCCTTATGCCCCCCCTTCCCTAATAAAATGTTATACCCATCATATCATGCTAACCTGTCACACATAGCTATCCCCTTACTCTCTATGAACCCCAATTACTCTGTAAGAAAAGAAAAATGTGACTAACTATTGTGGCTAAATCCTCCTAAAATTTCATTACTATGGCGCCATCACAACATATAAAAAACTATAACTGTCATACCGTGCTACCCTGTCACACATAGCTGGCGACTTAACTTCAGTGAACACCAATTTCTTTTTAACAGTAGAGAAAGGGAAGTGTAGGATAAATGGGCGAGTCTTGTCTGGCTAGCCCCCCACTAAAATTTTATCACTACCATACCATGGTGCCTTTTTACATATAAATGTTCTCTTATGTTCTTTGAACCCCAATTTCTGCTGAAAGAGGAGCTGTAGGTATAAAAAAAATGTAGGATAGGAGGGGGACTCTTGTGGCTAACTCCTTCTTAAATGTTATTGCTGCAGCGCCATCACAACAACAATACAAAAAACTATATCATACCGTGCCATCCTGTCACACATCTGTCCCACAACTGGCAACTTACCTTCAATGAACCCTAATTTCTGTAGGATTAAGAAAATGCCCCCCTTGGCTATCCGTCACATGAATTGGATTTCTCTGTAAGTATCCATTGCAGAGATTTTGGGATACAAAATTACTAATTACTAATTAAAACTTTCCAGCTGCTGGCTAATTTACACTGTTGTATTATCTGGAATTCCTTAATTATTTTAATAATTAAACAATAAAACATTAATATGACAGTAGTTCTGAACCTAGTAATCAAGTCCACCATGCCACATCCTCTAAAGTTAATATGCATAAACTATGATCAACAAAGATTCTGGAACTTTGATGGCTCTGGTATAGATCCTTATCATGTAAGTGACAACAAAAAATAAATAGAATACCTTTATTCGTGGAAGATTAAAGCTCCAATTTAAATAGCCCTAGGATAAATATTAAAACCACGTTATTTGTGCACAACTTGCTTGAAGCCTATAACTCTTTCATACAGTGCTGAAAATTCTTACTGTACCAGATAGAAGTTGTGAGGAAACGCTAGTAGTACACCTCCCATTTGGCAGGGCCAGCCTTGACATGTTTTAAGGACAAGAAATCCACTTTACTGGAAGAATACATGTGGGATACTATGTCACAACATCAAAAAACAGAACTGCGTGGACATACTGGATATTCAAATGACAAAGCATATTGACGTCACAATGTGAACTACTGTGTTGATATTAAATGGATGTGAGATAGACTTAAACGAAAGGGTGGAGTGATTCCAAGTAGAAATTGTTTTTTCCTAGCCTGACACTACCAATCCACAACAGTCAAATACACTTTAAAGATTGAATACTATTTTTTGCTTGTGGTGAAGCACTTAACGGTGCGTTATGTCTGACACTGCCAATATTTTCACTACTGTATCGTCTGATAATCCAAAATGTAATACTAAAACTCCTGTCTGTGCATGATGTCTAGTCTATTTTATGCATACTAAGTGACTTATCAGAGTTTTGGAATGCTGTTTAAAAAAATGTCCAAAGATAAAACAATTAGATGTTTATTAAAATAAAATGCATTAATTTGCACTTTCCGTAAGGATAATAATTTCAATTAGATTCAGTAGTGAAAACAAACATAGAACCATCTGAAGTGGATGTTACAACAACTACTTGTGCTTGACTGATTTAAGTTGACTTTATTTACTAATTATAAAATGAAATGACAGGAAAAAGGAAATGATGTAGGATTAGCAAAATAGTGCAAAGTTATTCTAATCTAAAAACATTTTCTTTAGAAAGCCATTACATTATTTACAATCATTGCAGATATTACCTGTGGGTGCAACATCATTGGGGCTCCTAAACACAGCATGGATATAACAAAATAATATCTAGTAGTAGTTCATCACATTCAACTGGACTTGTTCTTGTAATGTGGAAGATGTTTGCAACTGTAAAAATTCTAAAGCAACTTGGAGACATCTTCAAAATTACAAGAACTATTCCAGCTTAATGTCACTACTACTAAATATACAATGACCTGGATAATGAGAACCTTCACAGACATAATTAAAGCAGTCTAAGTTGGGAGCAAAGAGTGGCTATGTTTAACCTACAGGGAGAACCTGCAAAGCATTGTAGCCACCCATTGGGCAGAAATTTAATACGCTGCATATTTCCTGGCCTATTCTGGAAGGAAGGAAGCTTGCTAATGAAAAAGGATTGGGAAACAAGCAATACCATAATTGGCTCTATTTATAAAACAGGGAATCTCACATTCTCTCAAACATTCCCCATGGCAATCAATTACTGCTATTGAAACACATGGACCTGAAGGATTCCAATGAGGGAATCTCTGGTCTGGTTCTCCGTTTTATAAATAGAGCCCAATCTAGCTTTAAAACCCTTTATGTTCAACAGATGCATTTTTTATGATTACATTTTTTTAATTTTGGCTATAGTAGGAAAGGGTTAGAACCTCAACTTTTGTCCTGTGTCCTCATTAGGGACATTTGCTGTGTAATACTTTAAAAAATGTATTAACTCATGTGAGTCAACAGAAATTATCTGCTTTTTTTTAGACTTATGTTTTATTTATAATTAAAATCTTTCAAAAGCTTACATCACCATGTTCCAGAAGAACAATACACATTTGGAGGTACACTGTTGTCTTTTTGTACTGGTAATCACTAAATATAATCATTTTTTCCTTAACAGCCACCATCAGTGTATGGAGACATTCAGTTCTCTCTTAGCTACAATGACTACCTTGGACGTCTAACTGTAGTGGTCCTTCGAGCAAAGGGAATACAGTTTCCAGAGGACCGTGGTGCTGTCAGTAAGTAAACATATACATTTTGGAATGTGAGCTTTTTTATCGATTCAAAAAAAAAAATAGTTTGGTATTACATGTTATTATAATACCATTTATGACATCTGTTGTGTGATAAATACCTAAACAATTCTTTAAAAAAAGTCTTCTCCAAAGCTACGTACACACTACTAATGGCTCTCGCCCGATAATCGGCACAGGGCGGATTCTGAAGTGTGTACAGCACTCGTCGTTCATCGTCCGAATGACCGTCCTGGCGGATCCACGGACGATCAACGACGAATGATTGTAATGCAAGGTATGGGGGAGAGTGCGCAGCAGGGGGGCGCTCCGTCGTTGTTCCCCCCTCCCCTCTGCATAGAGCAGAACGCTGCTGTATGTACAGCACCGTTCATGCATCGTGCAGTGCATAGACATTGGAAAGGATCGTAAAAGTGTGTACGTGGCTTAAGTCATATCTGTTCTGTTCCTAACTAGACCAAATCCTGACATGCTGCAGGGGTAAGAAGGTTGAAGTGAGAACTTCAGCTCATTATTTAGGAAATTAGACAAGATTAGTTTTTCCTAAAGTCTAAATTTACTGTTTGTGTGTTTAAAGTGTGTCTGTTTCAGAATAGGGAACTGGCTGTTGAGTGGTACATGCACATATAGTGGGAAGTTTTGCTTACATTTCCTGTAGAAAACTATTTACCATGTCCACCTCCTTACATACAGTGGAAGATACACATTTATATACATCCAGAAAAAAATTATTGGAATTTTGAATGCACCAAAGAACAAATTTATATCATTTATAACATTTGTATAAACAATTATATTTTAATAAGTCCAGAAACAATTATTAAAACAGCATTTTAAAAGTTCATTGTTCACTATGTATTTATGTTATTTCTAGCACCTTACAGTATTTGCAATATCATTATGTATCATTACCAATTACATCAAATTCAAGGCGATAACAGTTTGTTGTATATAGATCGATCTGTTCTGTACATATTAGCAGCTAAGAGATGCCAACAGATGGGTGCTAAGAGAATATAGCACATACAGTGTTAAGTCATAAACCATCATAAATTGGATACTGGGCACTATGAGATTAATAAACATGCCTAGGGATTGAGCACTGAGGGAAAATAGGCTAGGCATGTCAAGGTTTACACATAAGTGCAGAAGAACATTGATGGGTAACCATACCTGAGCTGGAGCTGGTTTCGAAAAAAAAAATACTTTTAACCTGGGGATAGGTCACTGAGGGGGCTCACATCTCACTAGATATTGAGGACTGATCTTTGCTGTGTTCAGGGTATAATGAAAAAAAAAACACTAACACACACACAAAACAACCCTTGGCTTTACAGAGGGAAACAATGAGAAAACATATTTCTACAAAGGGAAGACAGAGTATGCTTATATATTAGGCTATACTTTAAATTCCCACACCATTAGGCTGTGTGTGTCTAAGCTTGGTGTACAATGGGAGGCCATGGACAGTTTTTAATATGCAGTTTGTGTCTCCTGGGTTTATTTGAAAAAGTATTTTTTACTACCAAGTAATGTTTAATAACCTGGTTATCTGTGTATAAAGTAACATCTTGTCTATGCTACAATTTATATAGTTCATTTTGAGGTGCAGAAAAGCCTAGTGTCATTATAGTTTTGTTTTTCAAGTTACAGGGAGGTTGGGATTCAACAATGAATGTTCTGCTTGGTTGATACTGAAGGTTATGAAGTTATAAATGAGAGGAACATGCAGTGCTTTTTAAAGGTTTTAATCGGATAAAAACAATA
Source organism: Pyxicephalus adspersus (assembly GCF_032062135.1). Taxonomy (NCBI): domain Eukaryota; kingdom Metazoa; phylum Chordata; class Amphibia; order Anura; family Pyxicephalidae; genus Pyxicephalus; species Pyxicephalus adspersus. The sequence goes on from NC_092867.1 coordinate 46,852,473, forward strand.
GTCTACTTCTGCAATGATATTTCACATTAGGGATTACCACAATAGTGTTAAAACCGTCTGCCACTATGCTGATTTGTTCTTTAAAGTTACCATGAGCATGGGCTGAGAAATATGGATACACTTGCCAATTGATACTATATTGTAAATTATTGCCTTATAATTTGCAATTATACATTAAAATATTTCAACACTACTTTTCACCATGGCTTACTTACTTATTAAAAATACAGCCATACTTTGCAGACAGACCAAAATGCACTACTAGCAACCACTAACAGCAAGGTGCTTCAGTAATTGCCAATTAAAGGAACACGGAATGGAAAGGCTCTCTGCATGCACTGACAGCATAGTTAATAAAGTATTTAAGTACATGCTTCTTTTCTTTAAATGTGAATGTGCTTTAAATAGTAGTTTAATGGAACAACAAAGCTAAAAAAATCTACGAGACATTTTTTTGTATGAATAGTGTTATAGACACACATTAACCCATTATTTTAAAGATGTGTTTTTTGGTATTCCAGCTGAGCTAACCAGAAAATTTACAATAACTGTATTAGCTTTAGCTGTATTAGTCTTTATGTATGCTGGTCATACTGGGCATTGATATGAGCAGCAGTGTTGGAAAGTAGACAGATGACCAACAAGGAGCATTCAGGCAAAATAAAATTCTCAGTTGCACAAGAAACATTTGAGAGCAGGTTTCTCAGAATTTGGACCTGATTTATTAAAACTCGCTAAGAGTGGAGAAGATACACTTTCATTATTGAACCAGGGTGATCCAGCAAATAAAGATTTCTTTGTATTGGACTCAATACAGCTATTTTGTATTGAATCCAATGGACCATCACTAGATTTATCTTTGCAATCATGCCTTGTTTTAATTTTTTTAATTTTGGTCTATGAACAGCTACTATTTGAGCCGTTTTGTAATATGATTGTTAAAACATACACACTTATATATCCTATTTTAAAGCAATAATCTCTTAGGGTTAGTTTTGAAATTTTTTAAAATCTTCCCCCTTAAGCAACACTCTGCATCTTGGTCTGTATGCATACGTATACACAAACAAATCTGTCCATATTTTTGTAATAAAATAATTTTAAAAATAAATCAACAGGGCTCTATATACCCTATAGTAGCAATTTTTAAACAGTTCAGAGTGTGAAATATATTATCAACTGTCTTCACTGTATTACATTTCATAATTTAGTCTGTTGACTAGTATTAGGATTAGGTTTCTACAGAGTAAAATTTAACAGATGGACAACTGATCAGAGATCACTTTCCTTTGTGCTACAGAGCATTCATAGTACTTAAATATGATTTAGTTCAGTATTTCCTCAAGGTTGTGATTTATTCTCTTCATACTAACAGCAGAATGATGATGAGTCAGTGTTACGGTCCCTGCTTGATAAATACCTTGAAAATGTCAACTAATTTCTCAACTAATTTCTCCTCCTTGAAGGTTAATGAAGCGCAATTAGGGCATATTTTACAGCAAACATTTTCTCTAGTAATACTGAATTTATTATGGGTGTGATGTTTTTAAAGAAGAATTTAAATTGCAATAGGCAATAATTATTATATTTTTTTGTGTTAGCAGAAAATTATTATCTTTAGAAAACATGTCTTTGTACAGTGCAGTTGCAACTACCCAATTATGTTTTGTTTGTTTTATTATTAGTTAACATTTTAATATAGCACTCATTTATTTTACATTGAGATCAATAACTTTTATAAAAAGCAAAGTGAAGAAACCCATTTGAACTTTTCACTAGTCACATTTTATTTAATATTGTTTGGCCACTTTCAGACTCGTGGTATACTGCAGAATTATTATTGTATGCTCCCAACCACTTCTATTTAACTGTAATGGAACCATTAGCAGTTGGGAACCATTTTGCACATGCATTTATTTACATTGTGGTGGATTAGGCAAAATTCCTGCACACAATATGTAGCTTCTGGCAGCCATTGAGTAGACAGGAATTTCAACTGATTTGACTGCAGTGAGCTGAGGTCAAAGTCGTTCTGAGGAACGAGGACTATGTGGAAGTAAAGGTGTCTTTTTTTTATTTATTATGACAGTTCTGCTTTAAGTGTCTCTGTATGGCTAATATTGTGAATTCCACCATCATATCCTCTACATGGTTGACTTTTTCTGCAACCATGAATGTCAGCTTACTTTTAAAGAAACTTTGTTTTTAGTTTTTATCATTTCCAGTTGTCAAAAAAAAAAAATCACTGAACCAGTTCTTTTTTCAGTCATAAGTAATGAGGTTGTCATATGCCACTGCAGACCAATAAGTTACCTCCAAGTTATCTTAACCAAAATCAGTTTACCTTCAGTTGGGTTTATTATTCCTATTAAAAATGTATATGTTGTTTAGCATGCCCCCAAATATTTTTAAATGGTCTGGGCTATTGTTAACCGATTTTTTTTGAATCGCACTATAATATATGGCATCCATGTTGAACATAAAGCATTGGTCCATAACATTTAGATAAACTAAAACAAAAACATCTAGGAACTATGGATGTTGATTTGTTGACAGCACAGTCTATGTTTAAGATGCAAGGACTAAGCACCTTCAACAAAGTCTTTGAGGGTGAGGAGTTGTGCTACTAACAGGTACCAGATTTTGGTCCTCAATCTACACACAAGCAAGGTAAGAAGAGGTAGAACATGCAAGCAGAAGCATGGTGGCAGTGACTGGAGAATCATTAGTATTTAGGTCAGGTATTGAAAGCTAGAGTAAAGTTAGATAAGGTAGAAGCCAGGGCCAAGAACCAAAACAAGGTCAGAGGCTAAAGCCAAAAGATCAGGAACCAGAGCAAGATCAAAGTTAACAACATGAGCCAGAGCAGATAAAAAAATCAAGAATCATCAGCACTAACCCTCTTACTTCCTTGCCAAACCTTATTTACACGATACGGGAATATGGGTTGGTGTCAAATTTTAAAATCAATTACTCTAAATCTGCAGCCTTGAGTATCTCGATGCCTCAGGCCCTTAGATCCCGCCTCATTCCATCATTCTGGTGTAACCGAGGAAGGGGCACCATGTTACACATTTTTTGGTCGTGCCCGTTATTGGATTCATACTGGGCTCAGGTGAGGGATCTCATGCAGAAGGTCACTACTCACAATATACCTGGGGATCCCGGGTTTTTCCTTTTGCATCACAATACTATTCCGGATAAGGGTTACAGAAATTCCATTCTCAGACACCTTATAGTGGCAGCAATCGCCTGTATTCCTATGCTATGGAAGACAGTGTCGGTCCCCACAGTGGGCATGTGGCTCCACAAGGTTAATGATATCATGCTCATGGAGGACATGACTGCGAGCCTGAGAGGCACGCAAGAGAAATTTAATATGTTATGGGGTGGGTGTATTTACTATCGGGACACACTGGAGTTCAGGCGCCACCTGGATCCGAGCCTCTCAGGCTGAGGGAGGGGGGCCTGGAGTATCTCAGGTTACATTCACTTACTTGTTCTTTATAACTCCCTTTGCAGCACCGATTGTCCGATGATGCTGATATGCCTGTAACTACACCACGAGTAACTTCTTTGTTTGTGTTATGATGTGATATATGCAATGCACCGGTCTTTGTTTCCCCATACTTACCATTGTTCAGTTTTTGTCTTACTCTGAGATTTTATTGTTTCTATCTATGTTGTTTTTTATGTATTGTGTTCTTTTTTCCCAATAAAATAAAAATAAAGAATGTTAAAAAAAAAAAAAAAAAAAATTCAGGAAGGAGACCAAGGGGAACTACGTTTATATAGGCACCTGACAACATTCCATAAATTCTGAGAGAATCTCCTTTTAGTGGTGACTAAAGAAATTGTAGATTTCAGATTAACAGTTTCACAACCTTGTCCTACCTGAAAGCCTGCCTGTGCACACAGCAAGGATACTTTGGTTCAAAGTATATTCCTGCTACCATATTGAAAAGGAGATTAAGTAGCCAATTAATAAGGTGAATATGTTTCATTCCCTAGGGAATTCGTAAATGATTGCATGCTACTGTGCTACAAAAATTGCACCACATTACCTGTAACATAGTGGAGCCTTGCTAAGAGGGCGATATACCATTACTATGATGATGCAGACATTGGGATCCCTTTACTAACTATTTTAAAACTTAATTAAACCAAGTTGCTTTTTTTTATTACCTTGGCAGACAAACTACCTTGAATGTGAAGTTTGTTCTTTTTTAGTGCACAGGTTCTCTGAGCAGCATTACTAATTAAAGCACTGTGGGGGGTATGATTAAGGTTGCAGGGTCAAAATCAAGCATATATCCAGGAATATTTAGGAGACAACTCTGACACAACAAAACTTACAATGGGGACACCAACAAGAAGTTATTCCTCCTATTAGAGAGCAATGAGAACAGGTGGAAGGTAATGTAATGTCCTTCATTTGTTTTATCAAATAGAAGTGTGTTTGTTGGTTTGTTAATTCTAATCTCCAGAGTTTATCTTTTGCGTTTGTTTAGGCTGTAGATAATTTCTTTTATGGTCAGTATTTTGTGTTGAATTTACAAACCCTGAGTATGATCATTTTATTTGTTATGATCAATTATTTTTTAAATATGTTTTTAATGATGCATAACAGGAGACATGTTTTACTCAAATGACAAAATGCATTGTTAGGACACAATATTTGGATTATTCAGTAAAGTTTCATTTATTTGCCAATTGTAAATCAAAATTGAATTTTGTGCAGAAATAAATATGCAGCCCATTGCTACTAGGGCCTTGACTTATTTCTAAAAACAATTCCCCTAAACCGAATAATAGCCTTACAAATTGCCATCAACAGGGTGAAAAGTTTCATTACTGTGCCCTCTACAAGCAAAGATAAAGAGCTGTATAGCGTGGCACTGTATCATATTTGTCTACACAAAAGATTTATTGATTGACTGGAAGTCCCCAATTTTAGAAAATGAAAGCATGGCTAGTATTACAGTATGACAATCCAACACATGATACCTCTTAGCAGTGACAACATTTGCCTAATGATCCAGGACAGTAACACATGAGTTACAGCTGCTTCTAATTCAAACAACAGCGGTTATTTAATCATAACAACGAATGCTTACAATTTGATTTGGAGAAGTACAACAAATTATAGCTGACATAAAAACAAGCTGTACATGGGCATAATCGTGTTTAAGTGAATGATTATCTTGATCCATCAAATACCAGAAGGCAGACTATTGCCAGTTATACTTTTATTGTGGGAACATGGATATCTTTTATTGCAGGTCAAGACATGGTAAATGTACTTGAACAATTCTAGTCTACTAGAATATTTTTGAAAGAATATAGAAAGAATGCCTCTTTACAGCCAAAGAGAAGATTGGTGTCATGTAAACTGACCCGAGAAGCTCATTGCCCAAGGAACCCCCAGTAAACTCTAGAGGAAATCTAGTAGCTTTTGTCTGTGTCCTGAGAACTGCAAAATGTTTCTGATTTCCCATGAAGTATTTGTGATGGGAGGTGAGGAGACAAATCCTCATTCCCAATACAGACAACAGTAAAAGGCTGGACTAAGCTATACCTATTCCCTCCTCTACCCTAAATTTAAAGCTTTAATAGGTGGTAGGCATTAAAATCCTTGAAATAGAAAAAAGGAACACAAAAAAATATATGATGTGATTTTACTAAACAACATTTGACATTTGAAATATTTGAAAGGGCCACCATTAATCATATTTTAGGCTTAAAGAGGAACTAAACTCAAATTTACAAAAAAAAATACACTTACCTTTAATCCTGCAGGGCAGTCAGATTGCTCCGGGGTTGTCCTGCATTGGGTCCCGCATTGTCCTGGCATCTGTTCTGGAGCGGTCTCTCCGGGCACCGCCATCTTCTCTTCTTCTTCCTGTTCTTCATCCTACGTCACCCGACCCAGGCGCAAAAGCGGGTGACATGGGATGAAAACAAAAATTTCCCGATCTCATTTCGCATGCGTAAGATCGGAAAATTTTTCTCTTTGCGCAAAAATGCTCCTTCTGCGCATGCCCGAGATGCTTGGGCATACGCAGAAGGAGCACCCAAAGCCTTCGTCAGGCATCCCGGGAGGCTTTGCGCTCCCATTCATTCTCGACCGCCTAGGCGATCGAGAATTGGGAAGCGGTGCTGCACCTTTATTAAAAAAAAAAAAAAAGTTTGTTGCACTTAAAAAACAAACAACCACGCAGAATTTTTACTTAACATAAATGGGTTGTCTACCCTTCTATGTAAAGTGAAAATTCTGAGTTTAGGTACGCTTTAAGGTCAGTGCCTATTGAAGAAGGAAGCTTCTTTTCCCATATTTACCATGTTTCCCATGATCAATAGAAATACAGTAATTTGTATATGCAAAAACCAAACTTATTTCCACATTCTGAGATTTACTCTTTCTTCTGTCTTCATTGTTCATTCATTGTGATGTCTGGTTTTAGTAAGATCTGATTATACAGAAGAAGATTCACAGAAGACAGACCAGAGGAAGGAAATATTATTAAAAGATCTTCCCTATTTAAAGGCGGTTATGTAAAGCCCATTGTACAAATGTAGGAATGTACTGTCCGTCTACAACTAGTTAATTAATTTGAGATTAGTAACATTATATTGATGTGTAACCTTTGATTATTATAATGTAGGATAGGCCAGGGCTACAACCTACAATACACCGGTGTACATTTCTGAGAACACCGAGATGTATGCACCCTTTGATAACCAAAAGGGAAATGGAGACATTAGGTATCAAGTGGGTATCTATCAGCTGGCAATATACTGTTTATTAAAATACTAGAGTATGGTAAGTCATGGCATCACAGATCAATTTTTAACCTTTTAACCTTGGGAAGACTGCCTACAGTTTTGTTTGTAAGGATACATCACTACAGGGTGAAGACCAGGTCCAGGATACTTATCACTGGGGGTTTTGTTATTTTATAAGTAGACTGTGTGGCTCCCATCACCCCAAAGTCAGGCCATGCAATGTTCAGAGAAATTGTAAGAGTTACAACTCTTTACTACTACAACCATCAGATGGAATGTTAAAGCTCATGATCATACCATTAAATATGGTTTGTTTTGAAAAGTTACTAGGCAATAACCTCTCTTCTCTAAAAAGAACATGACAGCATAGTTTAGGTCTACAAAGTTGCATCTGAACAAACCAACAAGTTTCTGGGACAATTTGGTTTGGACAGACAAGACCAGAATGGCAATGTTTGGTCATACTGCACAGCGCCTGTCAAACCCAGTAATAGAGTGATTATTTGGACTTGTGCAAATACAGGACCTGGGCATCTTGCAGTGATTGAGTCAACCATGAAGAGAAAAGACAGGGAAAGCTTTTAAATGGCACTCATAAAGTAATCTTACTGAGTAAAAACATTATTTTAATAATAACAAGTATATAAAAAAAGACAATCAAATTGTTATACAAAAAAAGACACTTGTACGTATATTAAACAACAGTACAACAAGTGAAAGACACAGATGGTCACCCTCCGAGACAAGTTTCGCCTACATAGGTTCCCTGTCTTTTCTCTTCAATTGTCTTTGTAATTATAGGATAGTCACCCACCAGATTAACCAACTATTTGCGGGTCGTTTCTTCTAGGAAAGCTTCCTCTATTTGCTTATAGCAGCCTAATTTATTTATACTGATCACAGAATTCATGTCTCTTTTTTATAGGCACAGCATTTGTTAAGGTGTCACTTATGAACCACAACAAGTTTATTAAGAGTAAGAAGACTGCTGTAATACTTGGGACTCCGAATCCTGTGTTTAATGAAACGTTCAGCTTTAAACTGGAACAAAGTGAATTGGACACAGCAAGTCTGAGTCTTTCAGTTTTGCAAAATACTAGTGGGGATAGTAAGTATCAAATACACACATACACATATAATACATTTATAATATCAATACTTCAAATTCATAAGTTCATTCGGTCTGTTTCTAAATAAAATTATAAATAAACAAACCAAGATTGGTTATACAATTTCCATATATTCATATTCAGTCATTGGGCAAATGGCATATGGTTTTAATACTGCCCATGGCATAATAACCTAGACTTGCGTCTATTTCTATTTAACCACCGTGTAGTAAAAACTTTGTTTTTGCCAATAGGGAGTTAAAGTGTTCTGCTTCAAAACTTTGGATGGAAAATACAACAAACAACAATGTGTGAACTAGGTCCCTTTCTCCAGCTGTTTATCCAACCTTCACCTGTCCAATATCACTAGCAAACATAAGTTTAGTTTTCTTATTAACCATTTCACCGTCAGAGAGCACTGCAGGTTTTTGTCACAGTGACTGAGGGTAATTACTGCACAGATGTATTCATATGAAAAGGGCACAAGGATGTGCATCTATCAAACTGCCTAATTAATAATATTATAAAAGCCTTTGTTATGTTCAGGAAATTTTGTACTGTATGTTTCTCCCAAGTGAAACAATTATATAGAATAGAACAGAGAATTAAGATTTCAAAACTCAATTAGGTGCCATCTGTAGGCTTTGTCAGCTGCTGTATGACGGAAGGGCCTGAGGATAAGAACAATCATAAATGGGTCTTTTAAAGAGTGTTACAGTATATTTAAAGAATTTGTATTTATTGCTATAGCAGTGATTATTGAGATTACAAAGGCAAAACTTTGATTAATTTAACAACTTTGTTTATTTAACAAGTGCAAAAACTGAAATTAAAATATTTTTCTAAACCTGAGTCATATGGTCCTCCAGATATGCATCTTATTTCAAGGATGCCGCCCATAAGGAAAGGTTGCTGCAAAAGTTGGCAATGTGATGTAGTCTCATGATCCTCAGTATCAAAACACCAATTGGTTTTCCCTCCTTGGGATAGAAACACCAATAAACATTCTCCTGATAAAGGAAGATGCTTATTTTCCAAAACTGATAGGTTGTAGGAAGCTGCATGAACCACTCATTTTAATGCAAGTGCTGATTAGAGATGACTAATGAGATACAAACACCTTCAAAACAGACCAATCCAATTCTGCAGCTCCAGAGTTTGATTGGCTAGATTTATAATCACAGACAATTTTTGATTTTTTTATGTTTCATTGTAGCTCTGACTTTACTTTGAATGACAACTCACTGCCCATGTATAAACAGTGCCTTCTATGCAATTCCTAATAGACCATGGGGATGCCTTGTCACTATTAATTTTCCTAATATCAATGCTGACTACAACTCATAGGAAACCAAAACAGGAACTCTGAAACCCAAAGTCTAATATATAAATAATATACTTCAACTGCAAGACTCAATGTAACTCTGACTATTGATGTTCCTGTACCTGCATGGGTAGTTTTATTAGTGTTTCTGATTCCTACTGAGGGAGTTCTTCAAGCCTAAAGCAGGTTACCTAAATGGGGAGAAAACGAAAACCACTCTTCTTGGTCCATTTATGAGACTCCTGTCATGCTTTCCATGAGCCCTTTTATCAGTCAAGCAATTGATACAAGTAATTAATATTATTTGCTCTTAACCCTTTATCTGCTCGTCCTGGCTGCAAGTGGTAGAAATTTCATAGAAACATGACACCAAGATATGTTGGATCCTGATAAGTTTAATATTTATGGATCATATGGTACTGCTATTCTGTAATGCTAAAAGAATTTAATCAATAAATGATAGTGAATTCCTGGTGATTGTGTGTTTAAAAAGGCCCTATTGAGTAGCATTTACCTTTTTGGAAATACTGTTTTTTAGTATTTTTTTCTGTAACTACAGTGTGACCCTAATTCTTTTTAATTAGGTTAATGGTTTTAACTAGAATTGCAAAAAACATTTGAGATTTTTAAGATACATTGTTCTGATGGTAAAATCAAGAAGGTGCTTTAAAACAACCCATCAGTGTATCCTTCGTTCTCTATATATGATCATTCTGGGATTGGCCACACTGTCTTAAGTAAAAAACTGAGTTATATAACCCATTACAAAATACCAATCGTTTTATATGTCTTCTGCTTTACCTAGAGACTAGTCTGTTGGGCCGAGTTGTTGTTGGACCATACATGTACACCAGAGGTCGGGAGCTAGAACACTGGAATGAAATGACTAATAAACCCAAAGAACTGGTGAAAAGATGGCATGCCCTGAGCATCAGTACCTGAAGTGTAACTAACATCCTGTACAAAGGAAGACACTTTTGGAAGGATAATGGAAAAAAGCAAACAAGTCTTCTGTGTGCTCCAATGTATGTTGCTATCTTCTGGAAATGTCAGTGTTTTTGGTCTGATAGAAAAAAGACTGGGCTTTCCAAGGAATATAATATACTTATTTATAGACCATGGTACCATAACGTGGCTATTTCACAGTATTAGCTCTGTCACAGCAAAGAACACATAATCATTTCATGTTTGATATTTAGTAAGAAAAACTTTGAATCATGTACGAACCACTAAATATGTATATACCTGTATATTTTACATTTAATAAAAGAAGAATGCCACCCAAAAAGGTTATTTGTGGGTGAAGTAACACAACATATTCACTGCTATCAATGACATGGTGGAGACAAAAAATGCCACAGTCTAAAAATTGGGATGAGGCTCTGGTTTGCGGGTACCATGAGGAAAAAAGTAAAGCATATTACTTCCAAATTGACAGTAAAAAAAATTATGTTTAGAATAATTCACAATTTTTTTAAAACATCTACTGCAGGGTCTTAAGACCATAGCCAGCGGGTTTAAAAAGACCAATTAGGGGGCTTTTGGATGAACAGCTGTAAAAGGGAGGGGGCGCACAGGACAGCCAGCTGTTGAAAGGAAAAACAGGAAACAAAATTTCTGATTGTTAGCTCTTTGGGCAATTAACTCTTTCCTGCCTCTTTAATTACTATTGTGGCCTTTTTTGTGGATTTTAATCAGCTGCTGCCATGTCCATAGCAAACTTTTTATTATATTTTCTTTTAATTTGTGTTGATAGGACTTTTAATTTTTTAAACTGCCTTTTTTGTGCTGTTAGGCTTCTTTTTAGGACGATGGGCATTTGTTTTATGTTTGAGGGACACTAAATTGTTAACATTGGGACACTAAAGTGCTAAATTGTCTTATTTGTAGCAAGCCAGTTGCATTGTTTACACCTCAAATTAAATCATTTACCACTGGCTAATATCTACTTTCCATGCAAAGATGGCCCATTACAGCTTAAAGCATGCAGTGCTGCTGAAAAAAATAAGGTTTGCTGTTGTATATACGTTAAGCTAATTGTAAAAACAAAAAACAATCTATTTCACAGCCAAAAATGTGCTGCTAGTTTATTCTGTTGCCAAGACTGTCTGTGAAAATTGTTCTGTTCTGTAACACTTGCACAGCTTTAAAGCAGAAATCCGAGCTTTAAATATATTGTCCAAGTACAAGAGTCATGTGCATTGAGTTTGTGTCTTTTTGTTCTTCAAGATACGTGCACCAATCCAGCATGAAACCTGCACTTTGCCTTTTTGCAAGACGAGACAAAAAAAGCCTCCCTTACTTTTAGGCACCTACAGTTGCAAACTCTCTAAAAACCCTTTAGTTACCTTCCCACCAAATGGCCTCATCCTATCTCATGTAACAAAGTGCTCAATACACTCTTAGGAGTAAAAAAAAAAATACCAGACAACATTTCCATATACCTTGAACAATATTTAAATATATTTATTTGCTCTCAGTCTCCTGATTGATCACCTAAACAAGATTGTTGACTTTGGCTATCTTGCTAAATCTCATGCAGGCCCAAAGGGCCACCTTAAACCCCTTGATTAAACTTTATGACTAGTCTAATGGTAACCCACTGGGCCTGATGTCATACTGATGTCAGCATCCGGAGCCAAATATCCCCCCCCCCTCAAAACAATATTCTTAGTAATTGAAAATGGCAACTATCTTCCTCAAACAGATGCAAAGTTGCCATATCCCTGACATGTTTAAAGACAGGAATATTCAATCCCTTGTCAAGGGAACGAAAAAGAAGAACTTTTTTTGGCAACCAAAGTTAATCACAAATTTTGAATAAAGGTAGTCCCCAGGTTACATACAAGATAGGGACTGTAGGTTTGTTCTTAAGTTGAATTTGTATGTAAGTCGGAACAGGTACATTATTTTAATAAATGCAATTAGGACAGATGTTTGTCTCAACATATTATTAGGCAGTGTGGTGTCATTTACTGTATAAAATCCTCACTACATAAACCATTGTAAAAGGAAAGCGATAGCAAAACAAAAATATTTAAAAACAAGGCAAGGATTAGACTATGTCTGGTTTTTATATGTGTGTTTTCTTGTCCCTCTATCGTCCAGTAAGAGAGGAGGAATCTCTGCATTGGGCATACTGACCATAACAGAAGCCAAGGGTTGTGAAGTGTTATGTTTTGACTGGAGTTGGACAGTGGCAGGTCAGCATAACATTTTCAGAAGTTGCTTAATAATAGAAGCCTCCATGTTTCTGCCATTATATATTTCTCCACAAACTTTATATGCAGTGATGTGTACCTAATGCCACCTGGTGGCTTTTAGTAACCATTTAGCTTGATCTGGTATTGAATCTATTGGTATTTGACTATATAAACTTGTGTACCAGAGAGATACGTGCCATCTCCGGATTCCTATGTGTGAAGGGGAACCCCAAAGAGAAAACTATTTTAGATAAAAAATATACTAAACACTCTAGTACGATGTTTTTTAACTAGGGGTTCCTAGAGGTTCCTTGAGCAATGAGCAGCTTGTGCTTCTCAAGTTTATGTGACACCAATGATCTTTTTCATAATTTTGATCTGTAAGGATGATGTTCTTCACAATGGTCAGCAATGTAAAAGGCATTCTTCCCAGTGTCCACCACGCTAATATACTGTGAGCTGTGGATAATGTGTTATTGTCAGGGGTTCCCTGAAGACCTGAAAGTTATTTCAAGGGTTCCCTCATGTTGTAAAGGTTAACAAAGACTGCTCTTGTAGTTCAATTTGAATTAGCTGGGACATCTGAACTTCAGCTAAACTAGAAGTGCCTTGGTGTGCCAGCATGGTTTTATATGGATTTGATTTGAATATGTGTACAGTACGCAGCCCAACTGCAGCTCTGACCTGACTACTCTTGATTGCTGTCTGTTCTGACCTTGGCTTGTCTGACTTTTCGTTGCCTTTCACTTTTGTACTGTAATTTTGTCTTACCCACACAACGGTTACCAGTTTCTGTGTGTACAGGGGCTGCAACCTGGGCACGGTCTCTTAGAATCCCATAATTTCTTGTGGGGTGCACTGGTGAAGCCGTAGACTGATGCCTTAGAATCTGGGCCCTGTATACCTCCCTGCCAAGTGGGGTGGTAATATGAAGGGTCCACCACCCTGCCTGTCATCAAAGTGACAACAGCCACATGAAAAATTATGTACACCCCATGGAAACTGATAACCTTTTCAACATATTTAAACAAGTAAACATTAGCTCTTCATGCAAACAATGCCTACAGATAAATTTGCCATTTCAATAATCAACAAAAATATTTAGAGATGTAACAGAGTAATGTGGTAGAAGTAAATATATCCTTAGTCTCAGAAGCTGGTATTGCTCCCCCCACCCCTCATTAGCAAGAAAGTACTGACCAAAGCCGAGCAACTGGGGGGAGTAGGCAGAGGGAAGGCATGGAGTTTAGGTTTTGAAAGTAGGGTGATGGGGAAGCAGGTCAGGGATTGGCACAAGTTTAGGCGAGAGAGTAAGGAAGGGGTTAAAAGGATGGCTAAGAAGGAGGGGGAGGTCAGTGGATGCACAGCAGGGAGCAAGCTTAATGGCAGGGATTGACAGCCTTATGGCTAACAGCCTAACCGTTTCGGGCTGCAGCACGATCCAGGGGTTAGGATTGGCCACATAGGGACCACATGGAGGCCGTGTTGCAGGGGGGAAATGCCAGACCAGTATGTTGAGAGCCCAGTTGTACTGCATCCTCCCTCGGGGGCACCTGACACCAGAAGTCTCCCCGCACGCTCAGCGCTACCATAGGAGCCCTGTGAGGGACCCTCCTGTGGCCTCTGCAGAGAGCAGGGCAGGCAGGAAGGAATACCCTTCACCAGCGGAGCTTGCAGTGTTTGAAATCCCCTTCTCATCATGGTGGGGTTGTCCCAGGTGCTCATCAGCAACAGGAAGCTGCGGCAGTGCTGCTCGGGGGTTGCGCAAGTGGTGGTGGGGCCCGGCAAGGGAGGAGTACAGCTGCAGGGGCCAGCCAGTCTCCTGGTGTGGATGGCAGGCTGGAGAGAGGATGCAGAAGGACAGCAGGGTGGAGCAGGAGTCGTGGTGATCGGATGCAGCTTCTAAGATGGCAGTTCGGGAATCATGGAGTCTCCTGATACAGAATTAACCTTTTATATATTTGAGCCTCAAACCTTTCTTTCCTCTCCACAACAACCCTTTTCTTTTGCAACTTCAAAGAGGGCGGCTCTCACATAGCATTCCAAGGGAAAGATAAGGACCACATTTTGTACACGTTGTCTACGTTAGTAATGGGAATTACAAGCCTAACATTTCTCATAACTTCTCCTATCCCCAAAACACCCCACCAAAACACTATTCCATATCAGAATCAATATACTAGGAAAGGGGTGGTAAGGTTTCACGTCTGAAATTGAAGACAAGTGCTATTCCCTAAAACAAACGGAAGCTCAAATTGACACACTTATCTTGAAATTCAAATATCTCCTTGAGAAGAAATCCCAACTATATTGACACATCAAGTACGTTGACAAATTATTGCAGAAAACTGCAACCCCTTTGGTCTACGGATACAACTATTCCCAAAAGTTAAAAACACAGAAAATTCGTACACCTTGGGAACAGATAATAAATTAATGCTCTGAGGATCTAATGCGACTACTTAAACATTACTACCGTATGAGGAAGAACTCTCTGAACTAGAACTATTAGTTCTTTCATATTCATAGAAAAATTCAATGATCTCAAAATGAAAATTTCATTTCCATATTTAACAAAAAAGACAAAAAAAAAAAAAAAAAAAAAAAAAAAAAAAAAAAAAAAAGGACAAGTAGGCCTTTAATAATAAAAGAGCATATAGGTGGGGAAAAAACACTACAACTTTAATCCCAGACAAAAAACCAAAGGTAAACAATCCAAATTGATCCCTAATAGATTCAATCATTTAACAGATCACAGCACTAGATATCACCCATACTCACAAGAAGAAAAATAGATTTTTAGTGACCTATCTGACAACACACAAGATCCTAAAAGAGTGCCATCAGCACCATCACCTATCCCCTAAACTTACCAAATTATTTCTCTTCCACTCCCCCAATATTACTCTACCAACATATCACTTTCACTCTGCAATACTCAACCAGAAATTACCAATACCAAACCATCACCTTCTACTATTCGAACTTCACACATTACATTTAAAATTTCTCCCCAACTCACATCATAAAAACACATTCAAAAGATATTCCATCTGATACAGCCCAATATTCAATATGCAAAGAATCCTCATGTCTTCAAGAATACACCACATCCTCAGGAGCCATTCCAAAAATACAAAAATCTTTTTTAGAGGTCCTCCACCAACAAATACCCTCTCCTGTACAACGTAAGAATTCTTTAGATCCTTACCTTGTAAAAATGAACAAGGACTAAACGATTTGGAAACAATTGACCTATCTTCATACCAACTATCTAACATAGAAATACAGGCTCTGAAAATGGGCCTTACCTTTTTTTCAGAGACTAGGGAAATTTGAACTAATCAAAGATATAAACCTTTTTGCAAGAAATGTAACTTTTAAAATCATGTTCGTTAAACCTACTATAGACCCACTACCATATCAACGAAAACTTTACAAAAACCTAAATACACAAGATTTCATAATTTTAAAGGATTTATGTCAACTATTAATGGAGAGTGAATCTTTCTCACTTCCAAACTTTAAGACTGCAACTTGTGTGACTGAACTAGACCCCACAATAAGTAAGTAAGCAAGTAAGTATCTGGACACGAAGGGGGGGGGTGCGTATTTGTTGGAAACAGGGTTCAGGGATGGGTTCCGGATCCGATGTGCGCTGGTCGATGCGCTGAGTTGCTCCAGAAGTGTGCAATCTGCGTGGTCAATCTGGCACTGGTACAAGGTAAGTTACAGAAGGAGTTGGAGTCGGGCAGGATTGGGGGTCTGTATGAAGCCCCTCCATGGCCTGATTTGGTGGTGTCTTCATTAGGTCTGGTGCCCAAGAAGAAGCCGAAATAATTTTGGCTTATTCACCATTTGCCTTATGCGCTCGGAGGGTCGGTTAATGTGGCCATTGACCTGGAATTGTGCTTAGTGGCATACACGTCCTTCGATTGCGCCATACAGTGGATCTGGAGGTACGGTAAGGGAGCACTGCTGGTGAAGGCGGACATTGAGTCTGCATTTCGCTTGCTGCGAGTCCACCCGGAAAGAATGTGGCTGCTGGGATTCAAATGGGAAGGTAGGTACTTTGTGGATTGGTGTTTGCCAATGGGCTGCTCATTCTCATTTGCTTTGTTTGAAATCTTCAGGACATTCCTGGAGTGGATTGTGCAGGACTTAGTGGGAGTGTGGTCCATCCTGCATTACCTGGATGACTTTCTATGCATTGGTCTGCCAGCTTCCAGTGTGTGTAGAGTTGTTTTGGGTACAGTGCAACATGTGGCAGATCCCTTTGGAGTGCCACTGGTTTTGGAAAAGACGGAGGGGCCAACAATGGAGTGTTAGGAAAGCTGACTCTTGCATGCTGGATCGTCCCCACGAGGAGGATTTTTTCGCAGAAGTGTAGGAACCATCTCATTTTGTGTTTGACAAGGGAATTGCAGGAGGACCTGCAGTTTTGTAAAATGTTTCTGAGCAAGTTTAATGGGCAGGCGTTTTGGTTGGAAGGGCCAGTGACGAACGTGGATTTGGAGCCGTTTACCAATGCTACAGCTTCCTCCAGATCCGGTGTGTATTTCATAGGTGGATGGAGTACTTAGCGGAGGGTGGAGTCCTTGGGGGGCAGGCCTGCTAGGTAACTTGGTGCTGTTGGAGCTTTTTCTAATAGTAGTGGCGGTTGAATTGTGGGGGAAGTTCTTTGCTAATAAGAGGGTACGCTTCTACTGCAACAACATGGGGTGGTGCAGATCCTGAACCATTTCTCAGCAGGGTCCCCCAAGTGGTGCGTTTGATGCGGTACTTGGTTCTGCGCTGCATGCAACAAAACTTTGTGCTGTACATATCCCGGGGGTGTCCAAAAGATTGGAGGATGCTATTTCTCGCTTCTAGTGGGACATCTTTCAGGAGTTGACACCGACGGCAGTGTGGAGGGGAGAACCATGTCTGGTGGCACTGTGGTAGAATGTCTTGTTCTCCCAGTTCTCCCAGTCTTGATTCGCAGGTTGGTTAGCGATAGCACGAGGGCAGCGTACTCAGCTGTATAGCGGCAGTGGGGAGAGCTTTGTAGTAAAGTTGGGGGGTAGGTTCTTACAAGAGGTGGGTGGAGTTAGTGGTGCTCTGGGTGTGTAGATCATTTTTGGAGGGTGTTTTGGTTCCAGTTATGAAGAGGCGTTTGGCGGGGTTGGCATTTTGGTTCAAATTGGGTTTGCGGGATGCCACTAAGGCGTTTGTGTTGATACAGGCCATGATAGGTTTTAGAAGGGGCTGGGTGTGCCAGGATTCATGGCGCTCAGTTACCATTGAGTTGCTCGAGAGGATTTTGGGGCAGTTGGGGGCAGTTTGTAACAGCAGGTATGAAACATTGTTGTTCAGGGCAGTGCGGGTGGGGAAGTTAGTGAGCCTGTCTACTAGGCAGCCTTGGGGCTTGATGTTGCTAGACGTTTGGGGGTCCGGGGCGGATAGTATTAGGGCTTGGTTGCATAGGCCTCCTGACATTATGGTGATCCACTCTGGGGGGAATGATTTGGATTTGAGATCATCTTGGGAACTGATACAAAACATTAACTGGACCTTTTTGTGTTTATATACTGCCTTCCTGGGAATATTATTTGTTTGGCCAGATATTGTGGCCAGAACGTGTAGAAGGCTGTCGCGTTCAGTGGACTGGTTGAAAAGGGTGAGAGTGAAGGTCAGCAAAAGGTGTGGGGCAGTTTGTTGCACTGAATGGGGGGATAGTGGTGTGACATCAGGACTTGGAGGGGGAGACATGGTGCTATCTCAGAGGTGATGGGGTGCATCTGAATGCAGTGGGGACTCAATTATGGGCATTCGGCATTCAGGATGGCATCCAGAAGGCTCTACAGGTGTGGGAGGGCGTATGGGTGTTATACCCGCATGCTGTGGCGGCTAAGGTCCTCAGAGATGGTGATTGGCGGTAAGAAAAGGTGATAAAACCAGGGCCTATCAAGTTATAGTGTCTCCTGAAGTGGTGGAAGTTAAAGATGGTTGTAGGGGCTGCTGCAAAGAGATTGCGTTCCCGAGGCAGAGTGTTGTGGCTGGGAACAGGGTGGCAGCCTCAGGTGGAGTGGAACTGTGTTTGGGCCTTCAAGGATCTGCAGCTACTAGCTGCTAATACGTTTTAGTCGTATAGGACCTGACGCGTTTCACCAGAGTTTGGCTTCCTCAGGGGTACAGTTTTGTATACAAATTGCGTGGTCTGAGCAGAAAGTGTTAAGGAATTATGGTAGTGGTTTTGATATTCAGCAATGTTTCGGCTGTATGTGCTAACAAGCAAGATTTGCAATTGGAAATAATATGCATTATAAAATTAGTACAGTGTATTTAAGTGATTTAAAGATAACATATGTGTATATATATATGCTTGTTAGATACCTATAGAAAATCAGAGAAGCCCAAGCATCTTGGTTTCTGGTGAAGTATATTTTAGGCTTTAAAGTATAGGACAATATTTAGTCAATTCATCCAACGTATTAACTCATTCACCTGTTGAGTCAGCTTGTTGATATTCAAATCTGTATGGAGGGTAGATAGGTAATTATTTATATAAATAGATGATGTTTTTAGGAGTATGGGGATATTGTAGGAAAATATTTTTCTGAAGGTATTCAAGGAGGTAGATAGATTGACCCACCCACGGGTATGTGGATCTGGGTATGATGAATCAAATCGTGTCTAGCTAACAACTTAATATATTGGTATTCAAATCTGGTATAAATAATAAGTTAATATATTATGAGGAGCTTAAATCTTGGTATACATTAGTGAGAATGAGTACCAAATAACAGAACTGTAAGAAACGTTTTGACTCTGTATTTATCCTGTATTCATCCTGCAATTATCAGAATGGCCACTAGATGTCGCTGTGTACATGTATAGACATACAAGTGGTGTCCACAGATGGAGTACAGTCACGATGACTTCAGGATAATGATTCGTGATCTTTCCTTAAATAAATACTATTACACCATCATAAAAAATGTCTCACAAAAGTTTGGCGTTAAAGAGAGTTTTATGAATTGCTTTAAGTTGCTTCACTTTTCTGCAAATTCTTCACTTTCAGAAACTTTTTACCACTTTAATAACACCCCACCACTTTCATGTAGTACTGATGGGCACTTTTTCATGCCTTATCATCATTATTGAAAGTAGAGATAAGTGCCCATGGAATTTTTTCGTTTTATTATGGTGCATGCAATACTTCAAGTATAAAGTGTGATCACATTGTCCACAACTTGGTAAGCATGGTTATCACAGCTTTCAACGTTAAAGAGGCAATCAGCTAAAAGTGACAATTTTCATTACCAAATACAAAATCCAGCAGTAGGAAATGGATTGGATTACTGTTCTACTACTATCCCTGAGTATTAAAAGTTTGACCTCTCCCCTGACAGATCACAATTGGATATTTTTCTGTTTTGTAAGAAAGTAAAAATACATTTAGTTTTTATAAAAAGCAACACATATACATTTTCTGGTTACGGCATGTTGTGAAAAGCTATACTTGGTCAATGGAATGTGTGGGCAATACGTGGCATGTATGCTATGACAAAAATGAAGGTTTGTGATTTTATTGAGCATAGTTATATGTATGCAAAGGTCATGGAAATTCTTAGGCCATTTTTTATGTTCATGCACATTACAACATTGCAAGGGTTACATTATCATATACATATAAGGTTTATAAAACACATTTATACTTACCCAATTTCCCTTGATTCTGCGGGTTCCTGTTTTGTGTGGCCAATCCCCTGAAGCTTCCTTCATTGATAGGATACTTGTGGGCCTGCCAGTACCAACAACTCGGAGTGTCAGATGGAAAAGAATTGGGCTAACTGCCAGGGGAGTTAAAGATTAGGTATGGGGGTAGTCAGTTTTTTCTATTGCCGTCTGTGTTTTTTTTTTTTTTTTTTGGGGTGGGGGTCCTATATGTTCTGTCACAGAGGAAAAACAGGAAGAACCCCCCCCCCCTTTATTACCATTTAATTTAGAAAATTGCCACTCCTATACACTCTAGTTTAATTACTTTCTAGCCATTTCACATAACTATGTTTAGCGCCCTTCCATTAAAATGAAAAACCTTTGTACAGAATAGACCATGAGGATGCTGTCATTTCTGACCTAGTTCTATAACATACATTTTGTCTGATTGGTGTTCTGATCACTGACCCGGAATGAGTACACAGCTCAGGTGTTCAGCTAATTGTCACCCAATTAACTACGTGATTATTTCAGGTGTGACTGCAACTACTGACACCAAAATATCAGATTAATATCCAGGGAATTATTATTCTTTACAAGTTCAGCAATGGCAGCTTCAATCATCTCTCAGTGACAGGTACAATTTTTCCAGCAGATTATTTTCTGTCTTTAGTAAACCAAATTCAATGTCTCTATCTTACTGCATGAATCATTCAGAGCAGAAATCATTAAAACAAAGAGATAGTCCAATCTGTACCTAGCCTTGTCCTATATAAAACCAGGTCCAAGGTGTAACTTACATGGAGTTGTTTGGACTGGTAAATGCATATCTAGCTAGCCCAGGCAACACACATTTACAGAATCATATCTGATGACCGTGTAAATCCTCCTAAAAGATTCTACACAACAAATTATTCTAGATTGTCATTTGTTTTAGCTACATATTCATTGTCTGGTAAACTGCCATGTTAAACATAGAGATTCTACTAAATTTTTATGAACAATTCATGCAGAATGTCAATAGTTTATTGGTAAAATCTGCTTACAATACACATTTAAGTTAAAAAAATGTGTCAGCCATGATGTCCCTAATCAAACAGCTCTGAAATTAAATATTCTTAGTTTTTGGTGTAATTAGTGGAGCAAGCAGATAACACATTCTTCTATCCTTTTTTAGATATGGCATGTATATTATGATATTTGAACACTAAAAAAATTACTTGAGAGCTGACATAAGAATGATGGCAACTGTGGGAGTCACCACTACAGGCATGCCTTGAGTGTAGCATGCATTGCACATGAACTAGTTAGTAGGCATGGCCTTGGCACATTTAAAGAAAGGAACCCAAATGCATGGTATTTCTGTTCGCTGCAACCTGAGCAATTCTGTCAGTTGAGGCCTAGAGAAGGTGGGGGCTCTGAGCAGTTGCCCAGTTTGCCCCCTCTCTAAAACCTTGTCCTGTTAAGTATTCAAATACATTTATTTAACATTTCTAACTTGATGTTTTTTTGGCAACCCAATTTATTTGGTGGCTTTTGTTCCACTAGTCTAGGTCTAGGTCTTGAGTATAAACTAAATCCTTTTTGTTTTCACCTGAAAGTGCCATTTGAAAAAGAACCTTTATTTTTACTCTGGCCACTAGATGGTATTGTCTCCTCCTGTAAACCCTTGCTTTCCGGGGCAGTTTGTAAACTTTACATGAGGATATTGCTCCATCTACTGGAGAATGCACAAAAGATAATTTAGAACCAAGCGCAGCTTCATAACCAACTCACAAGTTCAAAATTCTTTAAACTGTAAAAAGGAAGGGGTGGTGGGAGATAAAAAGACAAAGCCTTAGTGATTTCATTTTTTCCAGTTATATATAAAGAAATTCAAAATAACACTGTATTGTTTCACATATTTACTGGCATTTTTTATTGATTACTGTTTTGAATGCTAGCTGTTTTGGCTACTCTGGGTTTATACTATTGTCAAAACATTTTACCAAATTTTTAGGTGAAAGTAGGTACCTTGGTTTATAGTATAAGTATTATACACATATATTTAGTGATTATGGCTTAGTGGTTAGGCTAAGGATAAAAAAGAGATATGGGGACTGCCATAATCTGTTCTTCAAAAAATGCTAGTTGCCGGACATTAATGCTTATTGAATTTTGTGTCCAATACCTGCAGTCAAAACAGGATTTATATAGCGCCAACATATTACGCAGCGCCGTACAATAAATAGGGGTTGCAAGTGACAGACTAATACAGACAGTGATACAGGAGGAGAGGACCCTGCCCCGAAGAGCTTACAATCTAGTAGCTCACTGAAGTTCACTGAAGATTTTCATTATGGATTACAAGTGTGGTTACACCGTAAAGCAAAATGTATAGAGTTTTTTTAAACATTTTTTTTAGTGTAAGACTAAAACCCATATCAGTTTACGTTTTGCTGTAATGTTCTGTATTCTGTAGGCACAACCAGAAATTTAAGCAAGTCTTCCTAATGTGAGGGGAATTTCCCTCAGTTGTCCCTGGAATATTTGTTTTCATTGAAAGTATGCTCCTCAGCTATGGCTGAGAAGTCTACAAGGTTGAGTTTTCCCTTAACCTGAGTTTTCAGTCCCAGTGACCATGGCCGCAAATAGGGTGCATCTTTCCAGAAGGGACCCAAATGGCATTGAAATACCTCTCTACTCTACAAAAGGCTTTTTACCTAAATTATACTTTATATTACTATGTTGGGCTTTAAGCAGGTTAGGGTAAGGTTCTTAGTTTGACAAAAAAAACATTGACGAAAATGTATATGTATGGTTCACAATTAAACTTTATGTGAGAAAAACTTTTGCCCCAATGCTCCTACACTAATAACATTCTTTACAGGTTTCAAAAGCTATATATCCATAGACTAACTCTCAGATTTGTTGTGGAATAAATCATTCTACTTTTTTATAGTGCTGTGATTGCATACTGGATTGCTGCCGTGAATCTACTTTTCTCCTTTTCTATTGTGCCCAGCATTGTTCTGGCTGCAATGTTCACTAAATGGCAGCAGACACTTATAAAGTGAGAAACATTTGAGAGGTGGGCAGAGGATGTTGGCAGAACAGAAATCAGGGGGCTGATTACCAGGTACATGCCAGGGAAACAGACGTCTATGTTTCTACAAAAGCAGCAGCTTGGGGATCAGCTCCAAACAGCTGTAACTCTACTAATACACCCAGTAATTCCCTCTGCAAAACTGTAAAAGACTGCAGTCTATATTATCTATTTATTGTGTAATTGCAAAATACAGAAGATATAGATAAAAACAGTAAAAGAAAACAGAGCTGATTATTTTTAATCATCATCAAAAATTATCAATATTAGGAATAGTGGTCTCATATACTGCACTTGTGGGGTTTTTACAGTTTTAAAGAAAATGCTAAAATGTGAAGACCAAACAATTTCATCATAGGTATCCTGCTATTATTTGGTCTAAAATCAGCCCTAACCCATTCAACCTGTGCAATCATTTGCTTGAAAATAAAAACAATCATTGTCGATGCTGAAATGG
Source organism: Pyxicephalus adspersus (assembly GCF_032062135.1). Lineage (NCBI taxonomy): Eukaryota > Metazoa > Chordata > Amphibia > Anura > Pyxicephalidae > Pyxicephalus > Pyxicephalus adspersus. Next base: position 46,876,138 of record NC_092867.1, read on the forward strand.
AATGGGGTAAATACAGAATTTGTATTTTGTCAGTCATCATGTTGTACAAACATTGCATGCAGCATTTGGGTCACACTATGAAACAGCACACTCAGATATTCTTTGAATTCTGTGTCCGTGAGAACATGGTTAAAAATCAGTGCAGGCAGTAAAATATTGTAGCTCTGAAAGTCTAGGCGTATGCTATGGCAGAAGTCTGGTTTTCATACAAATGATTCACCCATTATGGCACTTGAGGGAGATGCTGGAGTGTGAGTCACAGCCAATTTGCTGCTTGACTAAAGCATTAAGCAGTATCTGCTCAGAGTTTCTTCTGTACTAAACCTTTGTTCATCAATATACATTCCACTAACATTTTTTTCTAAGAACTAAGTGCATTTGCTTTTTCTTACAGCAACAGTAAAGCTTGTAATAAAACAGAGATGCTGTGGTTGGTGTGAGTACATGTATACTATGACTTTTTTTGACTGTGTCATAGTTTGTTTAAAAGTTTTCTGTATACGTTTAATATATGTTTAATATATGTATATCTCTACTGTGTGCATACTTACTCACTATTGAGTCTTTTTTGAACAATGCAGAAAGCAAAGCAGTCGTATATTACAGTGCAGAAACACCAAGCAGCCAATTTTTTGCATTAACGTTGTATGGTAAAAGTCTTCAATTTGCATGGTACCTGGGAGTTACAGGACTTATTCAATTAGACTAATAATGTACCAACTTTTTGAATAGTATATTTTGATAATAATATATAGATTGAAAACTTGTTTTTTTACTTCTAATATGGTTTCAGATATTTTCAGGTATTTGTCATTTCCTTTTTATAAAATTTTTGCCATGTTTTTTGGCCTCTCCCACTTTTTTAAGACTTCATATCAGATCATCCCTTCTAATTTTTGGCATGAAGGTTCTCTGCAACATGTTTTCTTGAAGCTGCATATTAGGCCAAATAGGTCATGGATCAGGATGGCATGATCAATAGTTGCAGTGCATTTTCTGACAGGTCAATATATATGTACTTAGGATACTATAAATTACAGACTATAGCTGCAATTTCTCTTGATCATTTCCAGTGACACTCAAATAAATGACCACTGTACACACATTTTTTGGAGAAGGGAGGATGGAGGAGAAGCAGAAGATACCTTGCTGTGTCCTCCCTCATTGGAAATAACAGCAGTCATCCCCACCCAGCTGTTTAGTGAACCACTGTGGCAAGTTGCCATTAGACATTGGGGACTGCTATACACATGCTACATTTTCACCTAAGATGATTACAATAATTTGCCTGGAGGGAGAACCATCTGTATATATTTTTACAAAGTCTCTTATGCAAACCCCTACCTTTCCCTTTCCTTTGGTATACTTGTATTAACATACCTGGCTCCTCCCTACTCCATCTCCAGCTACTTTCCACATTTTTTGTTGTCACAGTACATACCCAGAGTCAGAACTGTGAGGTAGGAGGTTAGGAGACATTCTAATTTCAGCTTTACTTCAGATTCAGGGACTCCGTTTCAGCTCTGGGTCATCAGCTCCTGGCAATGGAGCCAGCTCAGAACTTAAAAGTTGGAGGCTTAGCAACCAATGGGATGCCCTTGGAATAATCAAAAAAACGTAGTTTGCTTTAAAAAAAAACAAAAAACATTTAATAATTTTTAACATTTAATAACATTTAATAATTTAATTGTTTGCAAGGCATTAGAATTTAATCCCTACAAAGTAGAATATGAAATTCTGTACATCATGGCTAATGGTCAAAAAGTTTTATTATTGTTTAATTTTAGTTTATGGTAGGTGCATTTGTAGAGGAGGGCCAAGAGAATGAGTGAGAAGGTTCAGTCACTGGAAAATGTCAAATCTCCAACATACACTAGACAAAACAATTAACTTTACGGACACTAAAGAAATAGCTGGAAACTTTGTTTTGAGGAGTAACAATTTTTTGAAAGTCCTTACCATTTTTGGGGGTACAAGACTCTAAGAATCCCATTATTGAGAGGAAGTCTTAATAAGTACCATAGCTGCATTCTAAGACTAGGATCAGTTTTTTCTAATTGCCTAAAGTCAATTGTATAACAAGTTTAGGAGCTAATTCGTCTATAGGTCATACACAAAAAATGTAGAGATGTACTTGCTAGCAATAGCATTTATCTGTGAGGATCAGAAATACTTGCAGTCATTTGCAGAAGGAGGATTTAATTCACTGCATGTGTGCCATAGCAGTAAAGGATTTTAGCAGTGGTGGGTTCAACAGTGCTGTGAATATAGCAGTGTTGAAAACAATTTTTTAATCTGCCATGTAATACTGTGCAATTCCATAGAGCCTCAGTGACTCCCAAAGCAAATCCTTCCATTCTGTCTGATTACTGCTGTGCACAGGATGCAAGACCAGCCTGTTTATGTAAAGCCAATGTCAATCTAAGTAGTTTAGAGGTTGAGGGGTACCAAAAGCCTGTCAAGACTAGTTCCTTTCCAAAACCCCAAATTATGGATATGCAACAAAGAGAAAAAAGCTTGTTTTTTTTTACATACAAACAATAAACATTTAATGATCAAATTGAGGTTGGACACCATGTAAGGTTACTTCTAACTCAACAGAGACCAACTGTACTATGATGACAGGTTAACAGTTCAAAATAGAAATATGTAACATGATTACATAGATGAACATGGTGGGATGAACACAATTAACTCTGGCTGGACACGTTTCACCAATATGACTTCATCAGGGCATTAGAGATGTATTGGTGTCTTCTACCAAGTGGCGATGAGCTCAAAATGCAGGTCACAGGGAAAGATATTATGAACTGGCAAAGTGTTTTACTTCCCCTGGGATTCTAAAAATTTTCAAGATGGTAAAATTGCATTGGTAAAAATTTGAAGTGTTCTCACAGTATTCTAGTCTAGTTCAGGACAATTTAGAAAAAATTGAGGGAATACTAAAGGGTTAATCATTAGGCACTTTTTAATCAAGAGCAGTCAGGGTTAACACAGTGGATTAACATCCTTTCTCTGGCTTTTTTCTCTTTATTGCAATGTCAAAATAAAATATTAAATTGTCAACAGACTTTACAATTATGTTTGCAAAGTTTTGGAAAAAAGAACTATAACAGTTGAATAATAAGGATCCTAAAAATCTTCCCAAATTGACGCTTTAGTAATAGATAGACAAGGTTTTTGCTGAACATACAGTATGTATGTACAGTATTTTTAATACAGAATGTTTACAAGGCCTGGGGCTTTACTTAGGCTTTGTTCAGACTAGCATTGTTTGTGGGTTTTACTGCTCAAAATTACTAGCAAAAGTAATGCTCCTTTCATTGTGCCAATCAAACAATTACTGTTCTTAGATTCCCTAAATGAAATGACAGGTGCTTTATCCACCTGTCATTATTATGTGTTCATCTATCTATTATGTGACATCTATCCTCAGTTGTCCTTCTTGCCTGATTGACAGAACTCGGGCAGAGCTTGTGTAGGATGGATTGTTGGAGGATCTTCTATATAAACATCACTAGACCTTGAAATGGTAATTATTAGTTTAAAAAAAGATAAATATTTTTTTTTACCTTTGTGTTGTGATGTTATTTTTAGGGCTAGTCTAACTTTTTCTGGGAATGTTAAAGAGGTTCTATGTACCCCTGTACCCATTTCTCAAGATAAAGGGGAAGATATTATTAAATACCCTTTTTAAAGGTGGCTTTGAGATTCAAATGATGATGATCTAACTGTGTACTGTGCATATACATAAGAGTTTCTTGGTCCCAACACAGAATAGTGCCAGGACTGTACCCTGAGCCATACATACAGCAAAGCCTCCCTTGTCCTAATGTGACCGAAGAGTTAAAAGCAAAAAAAGACAACCACACTGAAGTATGTAAGGTATGTTTTTGTGTTGTATTCATACAGGGTTAGGCACGGGTTATTTTCAGTCTGAAGCATGAGATTCAAAGGGCAATAGCAAAAGATTCAAAGGGCAATAAATCAACAGTGGCGTTGGCCAAGTAATATGACGGTTTTGTATATTTAAAAAATGGTGTTTTGTGGTCAATAGCTTAGCTCATAGGTGAACTCAATATGGTCCAGGTTCAATTTTTTCCAAGCTATTCAGGAAACTTTATAAAAACCTAATGTAGATTTTATGCAGTTTTTTGTTTTGTAATACATGCATGAATTAGTATTATCAATTATTAATGCTACATTTTGTAATATTTGCAATAGGAAATAAAGAATAGGTGAATGTTATTCATGTAGGAGATGTATGGTCATACAAATCAAGGATGTACCACTTGGCCGCTGAAATCCATCCATAGTTGAAGGTGCTGCTGATATCTGGGTCTATTACTGGTAGAGATCTCAGATATACCCAAGTCAGCATATGTGGCAGGGGGCAGCCAGTGGTATGGGAGTGGTTGTTATCACATGTGTTGCCAGTTTCTCCATTGCTGGAGGCTGGAGCATATCATAAATTCCATCACATAAGGAGTAATGAGTTCTCTGCAGACATTGTACCCCTGGGGACTTCAAAGCGGATATTAAAGTATTTATTTTAGGAGACTGTTGGCATTCTGAGCAGCAATGGACCTGTCAACAGAGCAGAAAGTGTGACTTGCACAAAGTTAATATAGGGTTGCAGCCTGTTAAACCCCATTAACTATTTTGTTTATATGATCCTTCTCATAAAATATTATTGATTTACCTGAAGTTTCCCCTGCATTAGGCTTTTACTGTGTAGTTTTTTTTTTTTAATTTAAGCAGTAAAATTCACTGTCATGGCTTCTGTGCTTTTTTCTTTACCAGCTCACTGACAGCTGTGTAAGGAGACATCAGGGAGACCAACTGCACCAAATACCACCAAATGGAATGCATTTTACAATTTACAGTACAGTAAATGCTCTATTTATAGAGGAAATCTACTGGTACTGAAAACCATAAAAACTGGTCCTAATTCTGACATTGTAGCAAGCACTAAGGCCTCTTTTTTTTTTTTTTTTTTTATTTGCAAAACCGCTACTATGTTCCCAGGAGCCGCAAAGCATAGCGCAGGTTAATGTGTTTACATGTAATGCCTTTGCATTTGCAGTTGCAGTGTGGATCTTTCTCCAGAGGAGGAAAAGCAGCTACATGGCCAGGAACTTCACCGCATGCACAAAGTGGGCCCCAACTGCTCCCATTCAGTTGAGTTACAGTGGTTGGGTATGTGATTTAGCCTGTGGTACAACACCGCGGTCAGCTGCAAGTCTGAAATGGGCCTTAGCCTGGTAAAAGAATACCAGTACAAACTAAATGCCCATGCATATATTACTCCAGGGTTATTTTTTTTTCTCTTTTACCTGAAAATATAAATATTGGTATGGAAGTTTTAAAAAACTTTTCTTGTAAACCTTTCGCTGGAGGTGGAAAAGAACCCTTTCTGATTTTTATTGCTCCATGATTTCATTTCACCAAACACCAGTGACTTATGTTGGCGACAGCGTGTAGCAATAGTGCATTGACATGAAACAGACTCAATTTTTTCTAAGTTTTTGTTGTAAGTGCTGAGATCCAAAAATTTATAATTGTTCCTGGACAAGATGTAAGGAGGGTCTTTCCCACCAGGGACCCCATTCTTGTGTTAAATGTGACATTTCAAGAAATTCCCACCCTGTTGTGTCTGGGAGAAAAAAAATCTCCCTGATGGGGACAGGACAACAAAAACCAGACTAAGAATTTAACCTTTAGCCACTCCATCCAAAACAACAAAAATATTAAATTGTGTTACTCTTTTCAAATAGAGAATCACAAGAATGTGTCCATTGCAAGAAGACATTGAACTCTTATTGTCCTGCTGCCTATGCTGATCTTTCCAGAAGTCGGTAGTAAACTACTGGTACCACTTGCCTGAAAAAAATGTTGACACTTCTAGAGGTTTTATATTACTGCTCCCTTCTATGTTCAGCAGATTGATCTGCCAGTCCCTACATCTCCAATGTGTTCTTTATTGACATGTATATGTAGAGGAATGGGGAAGGAAGTATGGATACTCTCAGAAGTATTGAAGTCTGGCGATTTATCAGGATTAGGAAATTTAAATGTGCCCTGCACATGGTACAGTGGTGAGCAATTATTCCTTGATGAACAGGGTTGGTGTATTTACAGCCACTCTATGCTTTTTAAATAGTGTAGGGAAGGGTTAAAGACCCAGAATTTCCCTTACCTCCTGTGCTGGGGGCTATTCTAAAAATTTTCACAAAGTTAACCTGGCATTCAACATTTTATCCTGCTCAGATGATCAGATGTTATCATGCTGATATGATGGAGGTCATTTTCAAAAACCTTATGGGTCTAAAAATTGTCTTCATAAAGCAGCTGCAGCTTTCACTTGCATAAGCCTTTCAGTTACACCCTGATTCTAAAAATCCCTTCCAACTCCTTTTGATCCCTCTTTATTAATAAATAGTATTTATTAATGGCCTTTATATTATGTAGCACAGTTTTTGCTTCTAATGAAATGTCTCTCCAAAAACAATTTTTATAACTTGGCTCTGTAGAGTGAAAGTGGGTGATTTTAGCCTTCAGGAAAGTATTAAGTACATTTAGCTCAGTTAAATAGTAACTTTGTGGTTTCTGCAAGCAGACGAGAAAGCTATCCTGTAAAAATGTGGAGTTTATAATTTGACTTTGTAGAGCAGTGACTACTCAGTGCTGAGGTATGAGATCCGGCCTGCTGACCCCTCCTGACATACAACTTTCTTATCCCACATTGTTAGTGATTGATGTTTCCACTCATAGCCTGGTGACTCACCACAGCTTCACAAAGACTCATAAAGCAATTAAAGAGAGAATACGCTAAGAAGAGCAGAAAAAAAACATCAAGAAGTTTATAGAACATAGCTTAAAATAAAAGTTTGTCAATAGTTTTTGTAAACTGACAATTAAAAAATATCACTATTGTTGAATTTTACAGAACCATTATATATCCCAGTAGATCTTATTGTCTTCAAATCTGTGCAGTAATTTTGAAATGCGCGATGTATGTATGTAAAAAAAACGAAAAAAAAAA
>NC_092867.1:46883379-46901165 GCF_032062135.1 Pyxicephalus adspersus
TGCCCTGTCCTTCATTCCCTACATTTAGAACATTACCAGGTCCTGTCACTTGCTGCAACATCTACAAAATCAGCCCCAACCTGTTCCCAGAGACCACCAAACTCCTTGTACACAATCTTATTATGTCTCGTCTGAACTACTGTAACATTCTCCTCTCTGATATTCCATTAACCAAACTCTCATCTCTACAATCTGTTATGAATACTGCAGCCAGATTTATCCATCTTTCCCACTGCTCATCTCCTGCTGCCTCTCTTTGAAATTCATTACATTGGCTTCCATTTCACCTTAGAATTCAAATTCAAGCTCTTTTGCTTTGCCTTCAAATCCCTCCACAACTCTTATCCAACACTTGCACATTAGGCTACAACCTTGTCTTCGAGAAAACAAATTTGGTCCTGGTCACATCAAACTTTTAAAAAATATGCTAAAATTATTGTGCCTTGTATAACATATCTGTTCATACAAACACTATGGACTCTTATAATAAACTGTAGCTGCATATGTATGTAATCCTCATGCAGCTTTCTTTCTTTCTTTACTTCACATTCTTGACATTTGGATTGGGAACATATTGTCCAGATTAGTTAGATCCCGAGCAAATAATAAAAACTGGCCATGCTGGAATGAGTATAGGTTTTATTTATAATATATTTATTTATAATATACCATGCGACACCTACTGCAGATTACTGCACACAGTTCACTGGTTTGTATGTTGCATAAAGTGGACCACTGATCTCTGTACATTTGCAGCTACAAAATATTCAAAGTTTTGTAAAACAACTGTTCTGTGTGCAGAGGACCTGTGGGGAGCAGCTGGGGGTTTTAACTACTCGTATGAGTGCAGAATTGATTGGGCCCGATTTTTTGGGAGACTGGAGAATACAGACTATCAGCTGAGAACCAGTAATGGAAAATTATTGTCGTGGTCGTGATCGCATTATTTTGGTTTTGAATAATTTCTCCAAGCATGCTTTTGCTAATGTTCCCACTACTCCCAAACCGCTTCTGACTCTCTTTCTCACTGCTCCTACCATCTTTCACATCTTCTACCAAAGAGCTTGTCTATGCTCAAAATCTAGTAACAAGCATGCGTATCGATCATACCTTAGTAACATATATCGAAAAGTTCAAAGGCTTATCTCCATAGGTACATTCCTAAACAGCCAAACCACACTCATACAGTGAGTTGACACATAATAAATAGTGATAGCAAGAAAACCAAAGCAAAGAAATGGGGTTTTTAACTAGGCAACTCAAAAAAATATATTGATTTCATACATAAAAAAATTACAATGATAGTTACAGGACAATTGTTGTTATAGGTTTCACGCAGGGTAAGTAATCACAAAAATGTCCAGCTCCAATTAAAAGATTTGGGGTGCCGACCGAAAAACTATACATCAAATTGTGGAATTGTGTGTGGAATTATACCCTCCTAAACGATCTTTAGCCTAAAAAAATGCATACCATTAAATAACTAACCCCATATTTCACTTGTTTTTCACTTGCTGAAGACTAAACTTCAGACAGAAAGGCCCACAAACAAACAGCAACCGAAACCGCTTCAGTAAAAGCCTGGCAGAGGATTAAAAAAGAGTAAACCCAGCATCTGGTGATGTCCATGAGTTCAATACTACAGGCTGTCATTGCCAGCAAAGGTTTTTCAACCAAGTATTAGAAATTAACATTTTATTTTCAGCTTTAACAATTTGTCCAATTACTTTCGAGCCCCTGAAATGAAGTGATTGTGTAAAAAAGGCTTTAGTTCCTCACATTTTTTGCAATCTTTTTGTTCAACCGACTGAAATAAAGCTGAAAGTCTGTAGTTCAACTCCATCTGAGTTGTTCTTTTTAAAATGAATTGTGGTAATGTACAGAACCAAAATTAGAAAAAAGTTCTCTGTCCAAATATTTATGGACCTGTGTATGTATGAAATCAATAAAATCAGTACATACTGAGTTGCCAGGTTAAATACCATTTATTTGCTTTGGTTTTTATGCTTTTTTTATGGTTTTTTCACTATTTAATATTTACCTTAGTAACTCTTTGATGGAACACAGTTAGACATGGTTCTAAATTGTTATACCCGGTAAAGGATTTAGTCACAGGCAATCCTATGACTAAACCCTCCTAAAGACTTAGCCAAGAAAGTAGTCTGATCGTGTTCCAAAAAGGAATATCGAACTGAGACTGATGAGAAATAGCTTTGTTTGTTAATTATAATATTGTATGATTTGGTAATTTAGTTTTGGTTTTGTATGCTGTATGTATGGTTTTTTTTGTTTTTTTTGGGGGGGGGGGGGGCACACAAGGTAGCTGGTCTAAAGGGGGTATGAATGGGAATCAAATTATGAATGAGCGTGTTACCAATATTTATCACACTTGATCAACTGACATATTGGCCCTGATTTATGAAAGCTCTCCTAGGCTGGAGAGAATACACTTTCATCAGTGAAGCTGGGTGGTCCAGCAAACCTGGAATGGATCTGGTCCAGGATTCAAAACATTTGCTAGCAAATAGCAAATGATTTTTTAAAGTCCATTCCATGTTTTCTAGACCACCCAGCTTCACTTCTGAAAGTGTATTCTCTCCAGCCTTGGAGAGCTTTCATAAATCAGGGCCATTGGTAGTATGTGGCATTTGGCTGGGGTTTATGTGTTTGAAACACACTTAAAACACAACACACTTTGCCTTTGTGTAACACAGGTAATTTGTTATATGATAAACAAATAAGAGAAAAGTCAATATGTCTGTAGGAGGTAAAATATAACCAATTAACAGACTGACCCAGTCATTTGTCTTATAGTGTTTCTTTCTTTATACATTTTCCAGCCGAATGTTGAGAACTGTGTGCCCACAAAGGTCTGGGGTCATTGGGTGATGTTGACGGAACAGAAAGTGTTTCCTAGGGTGTCATATAAATGAAATTCAACCCTTTTATGTTATATCGTAGTCACTAGGTGATCTGTCCATGTACCTTTGTTCAGACCTTTTAAATGAACCAATATTGTTGGTTATGGAATAATCCTGGCATCGAATCAAATGACTATCTTTGAAAAACAACACACTGCTGTTAATGTACACATTAGTGAGGTCAAAGAACAAAGCAACATGACTAAATTGCCCATCTGTATTATGGATTATTTTACATCTCTATTCTGTGATAAAAATATGCTGACACAAGACACCCCATAGAGCCCTCCCTCCTTTATTTTAATAGGTAAGTACTAGCATACCTAAAATATATGACGTACCCCCTCCTCTCCTTTCAAGTTGTCATCATTGCTCATCCGATCCCATTACAAGAGATCTTAATTTCCAGAAAGTCCTGTTTTTACCATTATTTATGCTAGTGTCTAATGTAAGCTATTTCTAAAGCTTCAAATATAAAACAAAAGCTTTGTGCCAAGACTAACAACATTATTCCAACATTTGAAGCGCAGTGGGAGAGGGCTGAAAACCCAGGAGAGACCAGCAGACACGAGGAATGAACTTGGATTGCTGTCTGTTTTTGAAGGGTAGTGGGTCACTGTGCCGGTAAACTCTCTGACTGGCTAGAATAGCTGAGGTCATGAACATTACAGATCTCTTCCATAACATCTGGCATAGACAGCGGTTAGCAGTAGGAGACTGAAGTCCATTTAGCTCTTTAAATTCAAGCAGTTTCCCTAAATACCACAATTGGTTTTGTTTAACTGGTGAATAGTCATAATTACAAAGCTGAAAACGTGGCACTGGTTCTGCACACATTGGTACTTTCCAGTACTACATGTTAGAAGTGGAAAAATAAAAAATAGAACAGAAAACAGGAAGCTACATCTGTGAACCCTGTAGTTTATGAAGCATTATAGAAAATCAGGTTTCATATTAATTACTGGCAAACATTAAACATTGTGCAATAAACCTAATTAACTGAATACAGTTTGTTGTTTCCTTAATGGTGAAAAAAATGAAAATAAAAGAAAAAGAAAGCTTAAGGAAATAAACAAAAAGGAAGATAAATTATATGCTTAGCATATGTCATGATCTTCTCTTAACAATATTTTTGATCAAATCAATATTGATCAAATTCAGTCATAAAAAGAAGTGTTATGATTGATTGTTGGCTGATTCAATGTTTTTGTCCAGCCAATTGAAAAAATAGACACGGCCAATTTAAGGGGGATGGCCGGTGTAGCATTACTTTTTTAGATATCTTCAGTCAAGCTCGGCTTAAAAACTTACCCAAGTTTTCCATAAGATTTTCTTTGTCAGACAATTAAATAGGACAAGGGCATATGGGACTCCAGCCAAAAATGGTTTATTTTGTCAGTATTTTATTGTGAGTGTGCTAGTAAAATTCCCCTTATCTCTAGTATCAGTTGTGTTATAGACACAACAAAAATAAAACTTTTCTAGTGGAATGAAAGGCTAGATCCTGTGCCAGCTTTATACTGCTAACATGGGGAACACTCTCATATACAGTTGAGAAGGGTTAAACCTAATTTTTTATTCCTGTTGTCCCCACTTGGAAGACTGAACCCAATGTTTGTTTTGCTGTCCCCATTGAGCCAGCCATATGTATTGTTTCTATATTTTATTTTTCTATTAGTAATCAGACTTTGTAGCTTAGAGGTCCAGTTTACGGATCCAAGACACCTCCAGCCTGGTTGGTAAATACACAGACAAAAAGTATATAAAGGAACAGTTTAGGCTGGCAAAATTTGAATACATTCAAGACTTGATACATTCAGCTTGCTGTGCAATATAGCTGTGTACTATGCGGAGAGTGACCACAAATGAAGAATCTGAATCATTCAGGTTACCTTAATCACAGATCTGCATTTATACAATATACATTTGTGCAATATACACCTATATTTTATACCCACATAATATATAATATACTACAATTTTTTTCTTTCATACTTAAAAATAAACAATGAACAGGAAAGGCACTTGTTCAATCTGATGTTCTAGTGAATGGATGAGTAAAGTCCTTGAGCATGTCTTCTGGGAATATGTAAGATGCTTGGTAGTAATGTTGGTAATTACATTCTTGCCAATTTCTAAAGTAAAGATCTTAAGTGATATTCTTCTGCAGTCTTTGTTTATTTAGGTGCCGCGTTAAATCCTCTATCCTCAGGTCTTTCAGCTGCACCAAGTGCTCCAGGCGCTGGACTTTCATCTGAAGTATCTGCCAAGGACATAGATAACATTAACCATCCAGCAGAGCCTTAATCTACAATGTATAAAATATGCACTTTAGGCTTATGAATCATGGAAAACGTGCACACTACTATGGAATTTTGATCAGATCTTTCATGAAGTAATTTGATAACCTGTTGTTTTATTCGTAGGATAAAGTATTATCTTACCTCCCTAGACATTATCAATATCAGTGTTAAAGTAATTATGCAATCTGTTAGTATATTTAGCTACATATCGTCTGCTTCACTTTACCAAGAACCATTCTTAGCATGGAGCTCACTTTCATATGTCCAAACCACAGTACATCAGTTATACACACTTGCATACACCCTTGTTAGCTTTCCAGAATACTTTAGAAATGCTGGGGGTTCAGAACTCCTAAGCAAAGCCCATACAAAGAGTTTGCAGATGGATGGACACTGATTTCTAGATACAGACCTGTAAGTCCAGGCTGTCAGCCACCATACTGGCAATATAACAATATCTTGAAAACAATTCTCAGTCCTATGAGAGATCAGCCATAAAACGCATTTGCTGTAGAGAGGTATTTCAGACTTCAGTTCAATTTCAGGGCACTCTGCCAACTTTTATTCACAAAAACATCAACTTAAATAGGCAATATTTAGGGTTTTATCCTCAAAGGAGATCAAAGTCATTACAGCATGACAAAAACACTAAATTTTGCCTCCAGGCTCCCCAGTTTTGACACTCTTTAAAGTTCTTGGTCCTACAGACCTAAACTTTTGGAAACCTCCTAGCATACAGGTTGCACACAGCCTGTCTACCTGAGCCACCTGGCCTCCATCTTCCCCCATTTCAAAGACAGGTGTTCTTTTATTATCAATGGTCAGGTGGTCCAGACCCATCCTCAATTTCTGGTTTGGGAAAGGGAAGAGTGCCTGGCTTCTCTCTCCTTGCCCAATCACAGAACACTCTGAATGACCTGTGACCGGCTAAGGAGAGAAGGTGAAGCACATATGATTGCAGTACATCTCTGAATAGGAGCCATGAATTTAAAAATCGGCAAGCTAGATAGAGGCCCAGGGACAGCAAGAGATCAATACAAACGTTAAATGTAAGAACTGTACTGCTTGCAATCCAAAAAAAAGGATGTACTAAGAGTTAAGGATGTGCATTAAATTTGTTCCTTTTATATCGGGCTGAAGTTCAGCTTTTATGGAAAATTTAGTCTATAAGTCATTTGTTAATGGTATAAATGTAGAGATTTATAGATTAAACACAACTAGGTAAGCCCCTACAATCATTTTCTACCTGTTTAGGAGCTTCTGCCCAAACATCCCAGGAACTTATGGGGTATGTTGTTTTTAATCATTTATCTAATTCACAGATTTGCATTGTAAGGAGGAGAGGTGCAGTGCAGCCATTGTATGGCACTGCCATGCAGGAGGCAAAACCTAATGAGGTAATATGGCTTCCCTGTGAAAATATGCATACTGGTCTGGAAAACATACACCTTAAAAGCGAGAAGTCCATTTTACTTGTATATCTAAACAACTGATTGAAAAACACTATTGGTGCACAATAAACAAAATAGGCCTAAAGAATATGCATAGTTAGTTAGGAATATATAAATGAGCTTTGCCATGAACAGTTGCCAGAAAGGCAAGACATCAACACAAAATACCTCTGACCACTTTGCTGTGTGTTGTCTTGATTTTGGGTGGCAGCTGAGTCTTCAAATGGCAGGCCAATAAGTGCGCACTGACATGGGAACTCTGCCTTTTCTCTCCCAAGCACAGGCAGACAGCAATTCTTAAACACAGGCTGTCCACTTCTCTTTTTTGTGGTAAAACCTCCTATTCCACAAAGGCAGTATTTAGATTTTGGAACTTTTACCTTGATGTGGAGTATTGTAAGTTAACAAACAGCGATGGACTGCTTGTACTACAAATGTTAATGTGGGGATGAAGAGAGAACAGACAAGAAACATCTGCTTTATCTAAGAAAAATCCCTAATGTTTTGTTTCAATGCCACAAGGCGCCTGTTACACATTGCAGGCCTCCCCAATTATTGCACCATATCTTATCTGAACATACCCAGCTCTGGTGATTTTTTTCATTCCCCCACAAATCCATAGGAACAACCTCAACAAAGCTTTGAGTTTATCCATGGAATGGAATATGTCTGGTGTAAATCGGAGTACAAATATAAAACACTTAAAGTAATACATTCTTTTTTTGTAAAAATGATTATGAATCTCAATTGATATTTGACAGGTAACAGGGAGGATGCTAAAGGTGATATGTTTGGAAAGTATAGGCTGTATACATTCCTTAGCACTGCACAAACATTCTCTGGATTTCTAGCATGTGTGTGGTTTCATTGATTTATTTTCTTTTATAGTGGGGGGAATATACAATTTTAGATTGCTGACTAAACTAGACCAACAGAGCAGTGTACATCTGACTTTGCTGTGGCACTTAAAATGCAACTTTCCCTTTATTAAAAATGATTGAATAAGTTGTTCTAACAGAAATCCCCAAATCCCCACAACATACAGTTTTATTTTTTTCATTCATATCCCTAGCAGTGTTGTCAGTCCTACCTATATTGATTTATTTTCTAGCAAAACACTGCTGCAGCCTTGACTACTAACAGGTTCAATGTACACTGTGCAAGCAAAGGGCTCTTGGGAGTTTTTCTTAATTTTAGGAGGAGAATAAAAAGAATTTATTGAAAAAGTAAGAAATTCTTTAAAAAAAAAAAAACAAGATGGGAAAAGGAGATAATGGTTGTATCTGAGCAGGATCCTACAACTTAGCTTTAACAAACCTTGTGATGAGGTCTGTAAAATCTGTTTATCAGTACAGGAAAAAAACTAAAGCGAGATTTGAGGCAAAGGTAATCTGGACACCACTTTGTAATTTAGGGAGCTCTGCCTCTTTTGAATACAAGAAAACAAAATAAACACATAAACACGCTATTTTTTTCCTCAGCTTGTTACAGCACAAAACTGCAAGCACACACTGCCACAATCTCCTCAGAGCTAAACATCCAGCTGACCTAAATTACCAGTGCCATTGGGAGAAAATGTGGACAACGGGGTTGGGAATCCACCCAAACCTGCTTGTGCGAATTCCCAGTAAATCCAGCCCCAATGCTTTTTAAAAAAAAACTCAGATAAAGATCTATGCATATGTATCTGCAGAAACATGCTATGTTTACATTAAACACTGTCTGGTCACAGACTAGAGAATAGGAAAATGCTACTTAACTGCAGCAAAGAAAAAACAAACATTCTCCTGTTCAATGAGATGGGACTGTACAGTCCAACAGAACTAGGCGATTTCAGAACTAGATGGTATTAAATACAAATCCCTTGGTATTATAAACAGCCTGTGTATTTAGTGGTTTATCTGGAAGGTTGCAGCATGCAGGGGAGCTGGTGTGAAAACGTGTGGCTCAGCTGTGAGATTTCAGTATGGTATTATTGTCTAATTGTATTGACTAATAGAAATAACATTAGAACCTAAGGACTTCAAAATTGTAATAAAAACTAGATGTGATTTAAAAATGATACCAGAGCAAAACATATACCAGCTTCACTGCCATGACTACCATTCTGTTCCCCACTACTGATCCTAACAGGGAGTGTTGCTAAGAACACAAGCATCAGATTCTCTCTCCTCTCTCCTGAGGAAGCGGATATTTCCGCAAAACGCATAGAGAATTTACCCAGAATGTATCCCTCACAGGGACACTCTGAAAGGAGAGATTATTGTGGTTAACAATGGTTTTTATGTGGTTTTATGAATTGGAAATGAGCCTTTTAATGTAAATATTATTTAAAAAAAAGTTATTTTTATAATATATGCTGTTGATATTGGCCTATAAAATCCCGCTACAAAAATTGGTGTTCTTCACCGTATATTCTTTTTATCTGGAGTTCAGATTTAACATTTAACATTTAAGACTAACAAAACCCTTTTTTTACTTACCTGTCCTCGTTCTATCGTAAAAGCCGCCATCTTCTTCCTTCTTCTCTTCCTTGATTTGATCTTCCACCATTTTGCCTGACTGGTTCGGGATGATGTCCATTCAGTCCCAGCATCCACAGGGGAACCTGGGATGTGCAAGGTATCCTGGCAACCAACTCTGAGCTGGGAATGCACAGCAAATTCTGACAGAAGAGGTAAGAATGAATATTGCAGAATGAACATTGCCTGCCCTTATGTTGTATATGTAAACATGCAGTACAAGCTCTGGGTTCATATTATAGAAGTATTTTTAGCACTGCATAGTATTAATATAATTTAATTTACATAAAAAGGTAAATAAAATCCCTAACTCGTCCTAAAAAACATTACATTCCCATCTATACCATACTTATATCATACCTTTTTGGGTGACTGTGTGTCTGATCTGTAGGACCTACATGTGGTAATGTTCTTTGATACGTGGGGGAAGAAACATTTGTAGAACCTGAAACAATAAATACTCTATTAGGAAAAATCTGCATAAAACAAAATTATACCAAACGTTGCAAGATAACAAGCAAAAGTGTGTAGGTTTGGGTACAATAGATCAGGGAGGTGCAAAAACAAATAGTCCACACTGCATTTTACACCATAAATCATTTATCCAATGGATAGCCACAGGACATATGCATATTTAGGATATGTTAAAGAGAAATGGATAATAAAGGGAAAGTCAGCCACTGCAGTAACTTCAGGTCTTGTCAGTGAGATCATGCCTTCAGTGCAACACTTGGCTGACAAATTTACAATATTGCCATGTATTACTATTTTCGTGCAGACAAAACCACATGTGTTGTGAAAACCATGTATTTTATGATTAAAACAAAAAGCATTTTGTTTATGCAATAAGTTTTCATTTGTCCACATCAAGGAATATGCATTGTGATTACTTCATAAATCAACTTGAAGTGCACACTGCATTTAAACCTCAGACATACACATACAAAATTCATTAGTCACACTAGTTGATGCACTGCAACAACCTGTTTTCAAAATGTTTTTTTTCTTCTTTTTTTTAAAGTAACATTTTTTTAAAACACTAATTTTGAGTAAAAAAATGCCTTTTCACATTTTAGTTGTGTAACATTTCTGTCTTTTTGTATATAAGTGTGGCAGAACTACCACTAAAGAAACATCTGTTTTTCAAAAATAAAATACTTCTGCCAGTGTAGGTAAGCTGAACAAGAGCCAACAACTTTGCATACCAAGCAACTTACTTAAGACCTACTTAAGAATTATAAACGCAACTACTAGAAGAGTTAGCTTTGTATGTAGAACAAAGGAGGATACAGAAAACACTTGTGTCCATTGTGATATTTGGATTTTCAAACATCTTTGAAATTTCTTTCTAGATATATCCCACTCCTTTGAAAGGCATTTAAACTTAAAAAAGTAACTTCTTTTATTTGCGCTCTTTTATGCAATAACATACCGTTATACCATTGATTTTCTGCTCAATGAGTGCAAAAAAGGTTTGTTTGATTTGTTTGTAGAAACTTAACTATAAACTTCATTTTGCTTTACTCCATTAGGGGACACAGAGTCTGATACCTTCAAGTTATACTGCCAGAACAGAATACAGCCTTCTGCTACCAGCATGTCTCAGTTGGAGGAGCCTGATTTAAAACATAGAAAGCCAGGACTTGTGACCCTCAAGGAATGCCAAAAAAAAAGATTTAAAGGTAAGTTCTTATAGAATAAAATCTCTTCTTCTTTATTGTTCATTGAAGGACATAAAAATATATTTTTAGGATGTCCAAAATAAGTCAACTTAGGGGTGAATCCAGCCACAAGACCAATTAGACTTCCTAAGATAGAATTAGGAAGGAGCACCTGTCCTAATCATTACAAATGATATAAAACCATACAAGGTATGGCCAATGCATGGAGAATACCAATAAATAATGGGTTCCTGGGAAATGTCCTAATGTTTTTTGGAGTTTTAAAAGAAAGTAGGCTGATCATCAACTTTAGGGTCATGAATACTGTATAGATGGAGCTCAGTAGGAAACAGTCCCTCCTAATGTAAGACTGCCTTTTAGGTGCAGGTTTAGAGGTCATTATAAGTGAGGGCAGAAAAAATAGGATTCTGTGATGCACTTATAACCGTATATTCAGGGTCAGGGTAGTCAGGAAGCAGGAACAAATTGTAGATTTAGGATTGATGTTGCTTTAAGGACAGCAGAGAAATGGTGTTTCCTCTACAATGAATGGAGAATGGCCACACTTCAACCAGGGCAAGAGGCCAGGGCAAGTGCAGTGGCAATGCTAACAGCTCTGGAGCTGCAAATCTTCTTTAGCTAGTCCAGTCATTTTAAAGATGGCAGGATGTTACCCAAATGTACCATATTTCTGTGTCCCTCAATAGAATATATTGAAAAAATACCTTTTGACTGTAAACTCAAAACATTTGCCTTTGCTGCACTAAAATTTCACGCAGGGTTATCAGCCCAGCCGAGGTTATCTCTGTGAACTTTACAATACTACACTACTATTTTTGTAGTCCAAAAGAAAGGTGAGTAGCCGAGAATGTCCTATACTTTTAAACAGGTCTGGTTGTTAGGCAAAGCACATGATTTATAATAAAATCGTAATTGTGCTTTACTATTACTCCTCCAACAGAAGTCTATCAGTTTGCTCAAATTACTAAAATTTGTAAACATCCACTGCATTATCAAAAAAACCTACAAAACTGAAAATGTTGATAAAAACATGCTACAACAAGCAATAAAAAAATGTAAGTCACATTACATTTCTTTACTGAATAAAAACTCTACAATCATCTGTATAAACTAAACATTTTTCCCCTAGGGACAAAAAAAGACTAGCCAAGACTATATTAAGAGAATCAAATTGTTATTTAGGCCCCATGTGGTCAAATTTCCTTCAATGATTTGATTAAATAAGAAAACATCTTGATTTTTGCTTAGCTAGAGAAATCATATAAAAACAAACAGTTCTTATTATTTTTGTATTTTTTTCACTTATGTTTACCTTAATTTTCATTCATTTTCCAGTTTCCTTGCAGAAGCAGCTGGGATCATCATAACAAAGGGCAGCTTGCAGGGCCATGCAAGTCATACATTAGGGAGGGACCCCCGGTCACCTATGTCTTTTGTCAAAGTCCTGACCACCAACTAATTGTATATTATCATTTTATAGGTACTTCAATTCAGAGAATTTTTAGAAAGAAATATTTTAGTTCATGGCTATATCAAGCTTTTTTCATTGTTTATTAAGGAGCCAAAGGAGAAAACCATTTCTGGATCTTATGCATTGCTCACTGAAACCCTGCCTTGTGCGTGCCCGGAATGAATGAACTCCCACCCGCCTGCATGGTGTAACATCTACCAAGAATGGGCAATCAAGATGACCTAAGATTGTCATCAGGAAGAAAATAAGGAAGATGGCCATGCCCTGAGACAGAGGAGGGATACTTAAGTAATCATGGCTTCTTTAATCATCCCCTGGGCTTAGTTTACTTGCATTGCTTCCCCTGCATTTTAATGACACTTTTCAATTCCATTGTTTGAAATTTCCACACAGGAGCTTTTTGAGCTGCACAGAGAATGAAGACAGCAGCATGTGGTGGCCCTAAAATGCCTACAAACACTCAAAAACCCTTCCACTGAAATGAATGGTAGTCTATATGAAAGTTTCTAGGTAACTTTTCTCTAACAATTGTGCTGCTTGAACCAGAAATGTGTTACAGGTTCAGAGTTAGGGTCATTCAGGTTTCAGTGTAGTCTTCTCTGTTTTTTTAAACGAATTAAGTAAATTTTAAATCGGGAAAGCCAAACAGAAAATTTTTAAGAGCACTGAATGACTGTTCTCTATAAATATGCCTCAAGCTTTAGCCATCACAAAAACATAGTCTTGGGATTTTCTTAATGCCATTATGTCAGTATGTAACTAAATATAACTAATAGCAAAAGTCCTTATTACTTTACACTGCATACAGCTTTAAATTATGAAATAATGTTGATTTGGGCTTACCATATGTAGGTTGCCCAGTATGTGTACTGAAGTATTCGGATTCCTGCAAAAGATAAACCAACATTACATTTTAAATATACAACTTCATTGGCCATTTCAGTTTTTCAAATATAGTATGTTTTGAATCAAACACAGCATTTCTTGTATACTATACATTGCTTGGTTGCTGTCTAAACCTATAGAGATGGATTGGCAGGTGGGCAAAGAGAATCATATAGTAAGGAAGCCTACAAAAATGCACTTCATAAAGTTAAAGCATTTTTCACACATTAAGCCTGATTTAATAAGGCTCTCTAAGACTGGAAAAGATAGACTAACAAAGGGAGAACCTTAGTGATCCAGAAAAACTGCAATGGATCCGGTCAAAGATTGAAAACATTTGCCAACTAATAGCATTTATTATTAAGAAATCCATTCCACGTTTCCTGAATCAATTAGGTTATCCCATGATACTTCTCAAGTCTTGGAGAGTTTTAAGAAATCAGGCCCATTATGTGAGGAATTTTGATGTGTCAATTACCAAATAGCCTCGTGAACTTGCAGCATGGTTGCTACATCACAAATTGTAATAGAGCAGTTCAGTGGGAAAGAAAAAAATGCTTAACAAGAATATTAGAGTTCTTATTAGTATGTATCATAACAAAGGATACCACACCTATTTACTTAAAATAATTGCTTAGCTTTAGCTCTTACAAGAATATGATTAATGTACAAATCATGAATTACAGAGCACATGTTGTCACAGAAATTCAATAAAATATACAAAAAGTGGACATGTACTTGCTGTGTGATGTTTTCCCTTTGGTTCTTGTCTTGCAGTCTTTCATTGATCTTCTGTCGCAGAGTATATAAAATGGTCTCTATCACTCCAGGAGTATTGGCAATCAACTTACGAATGATATCATCTGGAACGTGGAGGTTCAGCTTAGAAAATACCTTGCTGTATGTGAACATGCAGACAATTATTTGTAGTGCTCACAAAAAAGGTTTTACATTTTACATTCCATTTAAAACTTTATGTTACATTTTAAAAAGCAATATACCCCCAAAAAGTGATGACTTACCATACCTGTGTGAAATTCTTTATGAGGAAAAAACACCCTTGCTCTTTGCAGTGCTTTAGGTATATTTTATCCTCTACCTTTAAAATTAATATTAATTTTGTGCATAATTACCTTCAACTCTTCACTTAGGTTTCCCTTTGCTCTATTGCTCCACATAATATTAATATATATATATAACACACACACAACCATCCTGGCACCCTGTTGACCCTGGATGGATTTTGACAGTTTCAGTACCCAGTCTATACACAGAGTTTTCAACATAGGGATCACTTTTCTGAATGCAGATAATTACTATTAGCAAAAGGAGGAGATAGAAAAGGAGAAGTGGTGACGGTGCAGCTCTTTACATAGACTACTCCAAGGTCATTGGATTACACCAATGCTTTACCGCTACTCTTGGTAATGTATTGCCAAAGCACAAATGTGCATCCACACCAAGCATATCTTATAAACACGGGTCCAGGAGGTAAATTCCACTCATCCCAGTTCTCCTCTGGGTTTTGCAAAAATCATTACCCCAGATAACAAAATAAGTCAACCATTCTGATATTCTATATACAAGTACAGAGTTTTGAATTACATTAGGTGATTATAAGAGAATTTGTACCATTTTATTGTCAAGTCCTAAAACATATTTAAAGCATTAACTGCAATCATAAGTTTCAGTGAGGTTGAAATGCCCCAACATCTAGGGAAGAATTAAACCCCATCATTTTATTTTAGCTGTGTCTCAATGTTCCAACTTTTTCTTATTTGTATTCTAATTATGTAACACATTTTAGAGATGGTAAAATTAAATAATTTGTACCTAACCATGAATACTTGGCTTTTGTATATACAGTATTTCATTCCAATTAAAAAATACAACTTCTTTCCTGTGAGGTTGCCATGCTCCATTTATTTCTTAACCACACACTATCCTATTTCCTATTTACAACATGCTGTAACAGAAAACAAAGCATGTTATAAAAGCAGACAATGGTTCTGTATAACAGCTTGCTTTTTTAAGTAAAGTAATTATCTTAGAAAGTTAATTTAACATTCATTTGTAATTTCTAACATAAATACATCTGCCCTTTTATAATCCATGCATTTTCGTTTCTTACAAGGTAATGTGATTGGAAGGGACATTAAATGTTTATTACCCACCTCCCCAAGTCTAGCCACAAGTAATGTCCCACGTTCTCTGGCTGCTATAGGTGGCCTGGCTTAAGTTCTGACATATCTAAAATAAATTTTAGGCACACTGAAGGTGCTTGGGGCTTTTAGGCTCCCAGTGCATTTTGCAGAAACATGAAAGAGACTGGCACCTGGTGATGCCTTTTGTTTCAATGCAGAGTTTAGTTTGAAGGATCAAAAATGAAAGCCAGACAAGTTTGTTGTACAAGCTATAAAATTTTACATTTATGTGAAATTAAATTTTTTAATTAAAGGAATGCTCTCTTCAAGAAAACTGAGTGAATACTGAGAGGAAAGTAAAGGATGCCATTGCAAACCTCACCTTCATAAAATGCTAGTGCTGTACTCCTGATTCAATTGGCATGTTTTGAATAAGTAGGCAGAAAAAGATCTGACTTCATCTTGACTTCTTTTTGTTATTGCTCAGCAATAATTAGCAGAAATTATAACCAGAAACTGCATGGCAATTACCATTTCAGAAGGAGTTAGGGAAAAGATTTTGGCTGAACTGATTAAAATTTGATTTGAGCTTACGAAATTCAGGAAATTGTGCCATCAGCAAATTTTGGCACAGGCCTTTGAATTAGAGCATTAAGCTAAATTTGCATGGATGTTATTTTATAACACTTAAAATGCCCTGCAGCTTTTGTATGTTTTTTAGAGTTTATAAAGGATTTTAAAACCAAGTCATGGGTCAGACAACCATAAATGCCCCAAACAAATTCTAGTATGTACTGGCACATTGATATGAATGAAACTTTTTAAACATGGGATTTAAACTCTGTGTTTTAATGATGGGAAAACAAAGCATGTAAACCTAGCACTACAACAACCAATAGGGTATGATAAGTGAAACACCCAGCAGCTTGCTATAACAGTGGGGGTGTCTAACCACAGTGTCTATGTCTTGGTGTTAGCAACAAGGACAGGACAGGGGAGCTCAATCAATACATATAGATTAGGGTAGGGGATGTAGGGCTAAAATCTCTAAGCAGCAGCTGAATAATTAGGCCTTATTGTGAAAAGGTTTATCTGGAATGAGTGTGCAATATATTCCATGCCTCCCCATGTTAGTTTAACCAAGAATTAGAGTTCAAGAGTACTCTGATACTGTGGTCCAGCAAGAGGGACACTCAACATGACTGTAAAGGAAAGCAGAGACATACTTTTGAAGAAATATTAAAATAAAAAAATAATTTTAAAACAAACTGAAACAATAATTCCGATGAAAACATTCTAAAGAAAATGTAATATTTGTTTTGCTAATGGCAAATGAATACCTGTCATTATTGACTCACGTTGCCTTTGAAATTTAGCCACTATAGCTCTACCTTCAACACATTTTCTTGTTTTTAACTTGGAAAAGTGTTAACAACTATGTAAAAAAAAATTTAATGGTATAAAGAAAATCAGAAGAAAAAATTATGAAAATATATCATTTTTGTGCTGTTTTTTGCATTTAAATCTAAGTATTTTACTACTATAGTAATATAAAAAACCTGGTGATTCTGCCAGCAGTACTTTATGACTGAAGGCATAAAAAAGGCCATGGACCCGAACAGCTATGTAGGTTCTAAGTCATGCTTTTTTGTACCCTATTCTTGCTGTAGTTGACCACTTATTCTGCCAATCCCTCAACCTCGCCATGCCAGGGGTTTGCACTTCCTCATTTCTGGTGGCAATATCTAGGCTGATCTTCTTTCTACAGCACTGTGCCACCTGTGCATGCTCCAAGATTTCCTGTTCTCATCAACTTTTTTTGTGAATTGCCACTTTGTGGCTGCCAAAGAAAGTTCTACTTTTTGTAGAAAAAAAAAACAAACTACTCTGGAAATACACAGATATGACATCACAGGTCACTGAACACACTGCAACTTTGCCCAGGGTGTGGGTTTTACTTCAATTTGCACCAGTAAAATCAGAATCAGTTATCATATGTTGTACCCATTTCTTACGCTACTGAAATGTGTTTTTGATTTTGTCTTTGTGTCCCCAGTGGAAAGATTTACAAAATAAAGTTCTAGTGACATTATTAAAAAAATTAAAGTTTAAAAATGTAAAGTAAATAAAAAGTATTTATTTCCATTCTTAACAATAAACATAAATATCACATTACCGATTTAAAGTTGCCCAGTTGCTTAGTTTATGCTGGGTTGAATTAGCTGAAATGTAGTTGTGTATTTCCACAATCTTGGGAAAAAAATGTTTTGTAACTTCTGCAACCAAAACTGTAAAACAAACAAAAAATCATGGTATCAAAGCTTGATTGTCAAAGATCATCAAGGGAACATCTAAACCGCAGACAATTTTTATATATTTATATATATATATATATTTTTTTTTTTTT
>NC_092867.1:46901574-46902152 GCF_032062135.1 Pyxicephalus adspersus
AGGTGATAATTTGCCATGATGCTTACCACCCCTAGGAACCTATTTCACCCAAGGCACCCTGGAGCAGTAACAGGCTGTCAGCACTATGATTTTTCAGCCTTTTTCAATGAATGCACCCATTCAGTCTAGTGTTAATCATTTCTGGCAAGCAGTTTTGAGTGGTAAAATGCCATGCAAGAATCACTGATCTTCATATGCTTGTATGTCAGCTGAAAAGAAAACATACATATTTATACGGTGTAAACTACTAGTCCCATCATACCCCTTATAATGAAGATGAACAAAGGCCCACATAAATCGCCCACCAAATGCACCTAATTAGGTACTGAAGAAAATAAATATTTTCTAGGTGTGAGGCTGCAAACAGAGCCCCTTGATATTCGGAGTCTCTAAACTCTGACTCCATCCCCCTTCTCTATGATTTAGAGGAAGTACCGTATTTTTCGCCGTATAAGACGCTCCGGAATATAAGACGCACCCAATTTTAAAGGAGGAAAATCCAAAAAAAAAAGATTCTGAAAGATTATTCCCCTTCTGATCACTCATGTTCCATTCATACCGGTATTCCCCTTCTGATC
>NC_092867.1:46902636-47008221 GCF_032062135.1 Pyxicephalus adspersus
AGGGATCAGCAGGGGGCCCTGTGCCGGCTTATTTCGCTCTGCACTGCAGCCAGGAGGAGACACACGCTGCAGCCAGCGAGGAGAGGAGACACACGCTGCAGCCAGCGAGGAGAGGAGACACACGCTGCAGCCAGCGAGGAGAGGAGACACACGCAGGATCGGGTATCGGGTGAGTATCTTATTTTAAAATTTTTTGAAAACACGGTATTTGTCGTGTCGAAAAAGTGCGTCTTATACGGCAAAAAATACGGTATTTATTTTCTAAACTACTTAATTAGGCGCATTTGGTGTGCGAATTATGAACACTGGAATTTGTGTCTAGCTTTAGAACAAATTTTGAATGCATTTTTGGATGCAATAAGAAGTTTTGAGTATCCCAGACTGGTAAAGAGGCAGAGATTTATAAATATATCCAGCTTGAGGATTGGCACATATTTTTGGCCTGATGAAACAGATACTTTCCTGAAAGTATTGTTACCATTTGTAAAGGTCTAAGGCTAGGTACACACGTGCAATAATTATCATTGGGAATCGAACGATTAATGACTGATCAATGATTATTCACGATTATTTTGAACGATCAAATACAATCCACTGATAATGTACACACACTAGATACGATCATTTGAATGATGCAGATAGTGACGTGTACTGGAGAAAGTGTACACACAATAGATAGTGAATGATCGTCGCCCAATCAGATCTGCCGGGACGGTCGTTCGTTTCCAGTAACATTCCTCGTTCATCTGCGTCATTGGCCAGTCATCGTTAACTTTTTTTGTTAATGATTATCAGACCATCGGTTCGTCTTCAACGATAATTATTGATCTTGTGTATGTAGCCTTAACCATGGGCTGTGGAACTTGTTTATTTAGATTTAAACCAAACTGTGGACTGATTTATTCATATATTGTGTATATTGTATGTGTTGTATTGCTTTGAATGAAAATATATTTTTTATATGTTAATAATAATAAACTTGTGTTTTTAAGATTATGTCCTTAACTACTTCGCCCAAGTTAAGTTTTTATTGGACTATTTGTTAAATTGAAGTAGAGGGACTGGAAAATATTTGGAAAAGTTTAAAACAATAGGGTATTTGTTAATATTGTTATTAATAATGATAATAATAATAAACAGGATTTTTATAGCAAATTATATAACACATTTGTATTTGCTCTCATCCTGTAACCAAATCCCATACAAAATAAAAAGGGGCTAATGAATCAGCCAATGATTGTCATCTCCTTCCACTGTAGTCTAGGCAGGCTCAGCCTACATGAAAGTGACAACTCTGCTCTGAATTCACAGCAGTGCAGCTAGGTTGTCACCCCATCACAGGATCATATTGAAGTAAAACTTGTGCATTTTAAAGTGACACAGCAACATAGCGCACATTCTGCTGCAGAGCATTGGCAAGATACACTTAAGTGACACTCACTTAATACAGGAATACCTTGCTATGGACATGCACTAGTGTACGAGAAGCCCAGCCCTCCCCCAGCTTCCTCTCCAGCATTCAGTGTACTGATGTCTGCAGCAGGCACCCTGCAGGTCCCCTCAGCCGTACCTCCGTCACTGAAGTCCCGGGCAATGTTCTTCTTCGGGCGGCTCAGAGGCACCTGGTCTATCCAGGCGTACAGCTCCTGTAGCTGGTCCTCGCTTATGTTTTCGTTCATCTTTATTGAAAGCACACTTCCTAAACACTGAGGTCTGTGCGTGCCTGTTTCCAAGGACACAGTAGAGCGGTGCTAGGCAACGCGCCGCTCAGGTCCACAATGTACGGAGAGAAGTGAGGGACAAACAAAATAAAAACGCGTTCTGTGACAGCCACAGGGAATGCAGTTCAATGCAAAGCAAATGTAGTTCACATAAATACAGAAAGTATAATACACTGACAGTAATAATTTTCTTCTCTGCAAGCCCTGTGGTTTCTGCATAGGTGTAGCTTCATAATTTTTATTAATAATACAGTTTATTTTCACATTAAATTATTATTAGTATTACACAGTATTTATATAGCGCCAACATATTATGCAGCGCTGTACAAAGTCCATAGTCATGTCACTAGCTGTCCTTTAAGGAGCTCACAATCTAATGTCCCTACCATAGTCATATGTCATTCATACCGTATAAGGCTAATTTGAGGGGAGCCAATTAACCTAACTGCATGTATTTAGAATGTGGGTGGAAACCGGGGTACCCTAAGGAAACCTAGCGCTGCAAAGGCCAGAAGGCTAACCTCTGAGCCACCATGCTGCCCTATTTACAGAAAATGTTATCAAAATAGCACAAAAAAAAGCTTAGCATTTAACTTTAGGCCCTATTCCTGTTACAACAATATCAATGTTATTACTTCTGATCTAAAAGTTGCAGGTCTTTTTTTTACTAAAATACAGTACAGGTATTTTGCCTATGTTTGTGTCAATACAACATATTAAAATGCATCAATGTGGTGATCAAATCTGATCGCTGTCACTGGAAACAATCTGTTGTGATTGTTTCCAGTGACAGATGAATAAACAAGTGCTGTACACACAACATTCTTCTCTCTGGGGAGGGGGGGGACAAATGAGTGGCACGCTGCTGCACTCCCCTCCATAGAAAATTACAGGGTTTTTTCCTGCCTAGTTGTTCATCAGTCTTCCAGGGCGACCACTACATCAGGAGCCTGCTGTATACACACTAGATTTTTGCCTGAGATGAGCACAACTTTTAGGACGACACACACACACACACACACACACACACCCCTACCTGACCCAATCTAACCTATCCTCTCTCCTCCAGAGATTCCTAATGCTTATATACAAAGGGGAAAGGAATATTATAACTTAGAGGAGTCCCATTTGTGACTATCTTGTGGGGAGACATAAAAAACACACAAATTAAGCCCTTAAGAGGTTGGGTAAGTATGAATCTATGGAGAAGGTGGGTTAGTAGGAGAGGGGAGTTAGGATTGGTATATTCTTTCTGATAATGGGTTAATGTTTTAAAACCCCAGTTTGTATTTAAATAATGAAATGAACAGATTTGTTTCAAACTGGTATCCATTTTCCAAGGTTTCTAAAAAATATCATTAGCTTTTTCTGGATGTGAATACATGTATTTTGGTTTGGACTAGCCTAGTCAAAGACCTGAAATGTGGAAGTTTAAAATAGTAAGTTGATGTAATAAACATTTTTAACTGAAGGAATTTTGCATGGAGGAATAGTCATACATTTAATCAAGTCAATGTCAAAGGCAGTTGGAAGGAATTTCTGCTAAAGGTGGCAATGCAAACCAAGGAATCAAGGGCGATATTTTTTCCTATAGTACACCACATTATCGATTCATGCTTTTGTTAAATGAATACCCAAAAAAGGAAAATTGCACCATTATCTTGAAGTATGGTTGTATTGAAGAACTAATGTCTGCCTCTTTGAATAAGTTTTAAAAACAACATTTTTCATGGGATGTAGGGTTACGTACTCACACTAGAGTTTTGTCATTGGAAAGGATCTTTCACAATAGCTTCCAATGACAAATGACTGAAAGATTCATAAGAGAACACAGGACATATAGTGCTATTCTGCTCTATGGAGAGGGGATAACAGGAGAGAGGCACCCCGCCCCGCAGTTTGGTTTTATTACTGCTCACTGCTGCCCACTGTGTAATCTGCATACACTGGTTCTACAATGACCTAATGTAGACCCAATAAAGACTTTCAGTGATTGATTGTCAATATTATTGTCCATGTATTTAAGCATGTGATAGTTAATAAAGCAAGTCACTGAAAAGTTGAACTAGAAATCTATTCAACATCAATAAAAAAATATTAACATAGCAGACCAGCAGCCAGTGTTATACCATTTTTATTATTTTAAATTGTAAAATGAAATAAAAAATACTACAACAATGATAATCATAATTCAACTTTCAACTGCTCATTCAACAAATAGTTTATATAATAATTTATATCAAATACTTATGTCTGTCTAAGAAGACCTTGCAATTTCGTGCCTTAAAAAATCAATGCAGGGTTCTTGGCAGAGAAACATTAAAACATACATAAATGCAGCATAATAAAAATTCACATAAAGAGATAAGGAGCATTGTTTTCAGTTCAGCCACAAAAGGTATCTGTGCATATGATAATAATAAATGAACCTTTGCTAAGCTAAGTCACACAAAACCAAAGTAAGAATGAGATGTCACATGGATTTATGAATAAAGCACCAATGTGTTTGCACTAGGCAGTAACCCAGTCTAAACACGTTTCAAAGCTGTGTCTCTGAACTCCAAACACATTTTTAAGCCATGTGTTTCATCAATGCTGGCACTTATAGGGTTACAAGATAGAATCATGACTCTGAGTCACAAGAGATCCTATGACTTTAGCTTTTTATGGTACTTGTGTGTTTCTAATTACATCTCACAGTGGAAATGTAGGACACAGTCTGGCTTTGAGATGAAAAACAATAAGCATATTTTTAGTCTAATTTCTTAGTTTAACCATTTTGGTTCAAAATAACCCAAAAGGCCAGCAAGAATATATGAGATGTAAAAATACTACCGGTTTATGTTTTATAGGTTTGTTTGTGTGTCCAAAAGCACCCAGGACAATTTGTCACTAAAGCAGTTTGGATCTGCATAGAATTAGTACCTGTAACTCAGCGCCCAGGAATGACTTTATTACATACATGTGTACCTAATATGTAAACAAATGTGCAACCTCCAACACTGTGAGGATTATATTTTATAAATATTATAATAATAAAAAAAACAAATACAGTACACTTTTGAAATGTTTGTGAAGCAGTTGAGAGAATCAAGCATTGTCTTTGTTTAAAACCCTTGTTTATGTATCAATAAGTTCACTTTACAGTGAACAATGATGTAACATTGGAACACTGAGCTATAGAGCAATATTTCCAAATAACTGCTCAGATTAAAATGATTCACATTATTAAAATGTGCAGAGAAAAATACCAGCTTTGGTATTTTTAAAAATCTAAATCCTTTTCTACTACACAAGAATAAAATCATTTTAAATGTGCAAGAGGCAGTCCAAGTAAACATATGCAATACTTTTCAATCCTGTGCCGTACAGGAGGTGCTTCTTTAAAACAAGAATTTTCTCCATTATGCGCACATATTTTAGTGCAAATTATGCTGTTCAGTAAAACCACAAGTTCCATGATGCATGATGCATTGAATATGTTACTTATTTTCGCATCCACCGGTTCATGTTTCTTACATAGCTCAGTTTGCTATTTCAGCCTTGTCACAAATTTTCAGATACCAACGTTATAATCTTCAAGATTAATTTCAGCCACCAGTTGGAATGACATGCCTTGTTGAAATAGCGCACATAGTGCACATTGCAAAAACTCATTCATAAACTCTTCCACGAAAACAGAAGGTGGAATATGGAAGGTGTTCACTTTTCGCGATTTGTTAAACAGGAATTCATATTACAAGTCTTTCTGTTCAAGTTAAATAAAGAAAGGCACATCTAGCGCTGTAATGGCAGTGAAGTGACCATGATCACCGATAGGCACTACCACAATTATGTCTTCTACAATCTCCCAGTCTTTGGTTAGTCCAGGTAGGCCATGGAAAATATCATCTCCTTGGCATAGGAGGTCTTAAGGGAACCTTCTGGAATAAATAAGAAAAGTCAAAGGTTATGGAACTTCTATAAATAAAACACTGTTAAAGACAGTGGGCCTGATGTTTTAAAGCTGTCCAAGGCTGGAGAGGTTACACTTTCATCAGTAAAGCTGGGTGACCCAGCAAACCTGGAATGGATTTCTTCAATGTTATTCTTCAAGGTGCTATTTGCTAGCAAATATTCTTAATCCTGGAACAGATCCATTCCAGGTTTGCTGGATCACTGAATAAAGTGTATCCTCTCCAGCCTTGGAGGGCTTTAAAGAAATCAGGCCCAGTAAGTGAATATCAATTAATGTAAAATAATCCTGTGTTTGTAAACCTCTTTTTAATGCATATACCCCCTTTATCCCTTTGCCTACTCAGGACACCATGCATATAGGTTGTTATAACAAAAAAAAAAAAAAAACGAGCTATATTGCAGAACTCGATGCAATATATGCAAAATTAAGATGCCTACATACATAAGCAGAAACTCCCTGAATAAAGCATTTTATGGGAAAATTAAGGAATAAGCAAGGCTTTTAGAGAAAGGGAAGAAATTCAGAGAAGGAATCAGCCAGCTAGTAAAGATTTTCCTATTGTATCACTAATCCCAATGCATCCTTACTCTACAGCCATAGATCTGTTTCAGAATTTTCCTGATGTAAATGTATATGTCAGCACATCAGTCATCTAAATGTCAATTTATCA
This sequence comes from Pyxicephalus adspersus, assembly GCF_032062135.1. Lineage (NCBI taxonomy): Eukaryota > Metazoa > Chordata > Amphibia > Anura > Pyxicephalidae > Pyxicephalus > Pyxicephalus adspersus. The sequence continues at coordinate 46,908,986 of NC_092867.1, forward strand.
GAAGCTAGTTGGTAACCCAGGGCCATCCTAAATCCAGTGTTTGTAGGTGGTAAGTTTTAAAACTGTAAAAATTATAGGGGACTAGTGCAGAAACTTTTTTGGGAACTCAGTCAGCTGTGTGTTGTAGGAAGCCTGAACACAGACAGTATCATTTGATTAAACAAAAATATTCATCTATCAGCTCCACTACTTTGTTTGACATTGCTAATCCATGCAGACTAAAAGAATTTTCCATGGTAGAATAAACACAATTACATCACCACAAAATTAAAAATAACTCTCATACCAAGTTTACAGTGAACTATGAAATACTAACAGAGGATGTACACATTTATGGTTCCTCTAAATGTACAGAAGTGTCTAAAAAGGAACTTTAATCTTGTCAAGTCTAACAAAAGTTGGAGTGTTTAGCATAGATGTGTTACAGAGCCTAGGCGTTTATAAGATAAAGCAATTAGTCATTTATTAGTCTGCACCACATGGCCTGATTTCATAGCACCAATGCTAAAAAAAAGTTAAACCTTTTTAACTGTAGACATTACAAACATGAAAAGATTGTTTTTGTCCCTCCTAAGAACAGACATTATACTGTTCTCACTTAATACTCACTTGCAGTGGATGAGGAGTAGTTTTCAGAGCTGATGGTTTCAATGGTGGTATAGGAGCAGATGGCTTCTGTTTTAGTTCCTAAAAATACAATGGTGACATTTGCAACAGTGTTCAGTAACAGGAATCTTTGTAATCTGTGCTAAAGGTTAAGCCTTTCCCTCCCGAAAAATAGATATATATCCAGGGTGGGAAAAAAGATTCTCATGGGCCAGATTGTTCCCAAATAATGGAAACAATCCTAGTTAGTGTCGCCTCCCTAGTATGGCTACACCAACAGTAGTAATTTGTCACCAACCATGGGTGACAAAAGTAATCAACTGATTAGACAACAAGAATACTTTTCTTTTCCTGCACAAAAATGAAATACATGTATGTTTTGTCTGAACTTTGTATGATTGTATTAAACAATACAATTAAACCTGCACCATTGGCCGTGCAAAAACACCTACAAATCACTAATACACACACACAGGAACATTTCCCCTATTCGGATATGAATAATACCCAAGCATAAAAATAAAGCTTGTTTACTAAACAAAATGTACCATACAGAAAAAAATATGTATATCCAAAAATGTATGACCTTAATTACATTTTGTAAAGTGTAAGATAATTACCGGTTTAGGTTTCAGCGTTGGCAATGGTTTATTTGGAGGTGTTGGTTTCTAAAATAAAATTAAAAAAATCAAATTTACAAATCCAAATTGCTGAATATGACAGATGAGTAGACATTCAAACAGTCTAAAGCCTAAATACAAGGTAAACAACTTTATTTGGCCAGGAAAACCAAACTCAGACAACCACTTGTTGAACAATAGTGACTGTCTAAAGCTGCGTACACACTTCCAATTTTTATCGTTGGTAAACGAACGACTAATGATCCTGCACGATATCTGCGAACGATCGTATGGCACCGATCCTGTACCTACAGATAACGACATGATCGTTCAAAGATATTGTACACACGATAGATGCGATCGTTTGAACGATACAGGAAGTGACGTGCACCACAGGAAGTGAGCGAACGTTCGTTCACCGCGCATGCTCAGACCATGGACGATCACTGAACGACCGTATACACGATAGATGGTCAACGATCGTCGTCCAATCCGATCCGCTGGTCCGGTCGTTCATTTCCAACGACTATCCTTGTTCGTCGGCGTCGTTGGTTACTTTTTTTACGAACGATTTTTGGCCAATCGGTCGTTCGTTCGTCGTTCATTTCCAACGATAAAAATTGGAAGTGTGTACGCAGCTTAAGATGTCTGCTGATAACCAAAGACATACTAATTGTTGTTGTATCTATTATTAATAAAATATAGATAACCATATGGTGTCTGTAAAAATGTTGTGGTCATATGTATAAAATATAGATAACTATATGGTTTCTATAGGAATTATCAGAAGTATGTTTCTGTAATGGACGTAAGATAAAGCATCTGCTAATGGAGAAGCAATAATACAATATCACTAACCGGTGGCTTGGCTGGTGGTAATACAGCTCGGCCTGGAGGTCCACGAGGGGCTACTGGAGGTTTTGTCACCTGAAAGGGCAATTTAAAAATGTTTTCATTATACTGTTATTTTAAAATCCTTCATTGATCCAAGATACTAATGTATCAGTTAAAATTCTACAACATAATAAATGCTGTCCTGCTACTATACAATGCTTCATAATATTCCTACAATTGCTGTGAAAATTCCAGTGATCTATGGAACTACATGATTTATAGCTGGTACCCCTATTTCTTGTATGGGCAACAGAAGACACAAGGATGGGAGAAAATATACCTGGTATGGTCACAGACAAATAAAAATATGGGATTTTCATTCTCAATTACTTATTCTAAAACATAAGTCAAGTGTATGGAGCACAGTGGTTCTGGTAGGGATGCTCCTATGAAAACAAGATATCCCTAATTGGGAAACCCAGGGTTTACAGTTTACAGGAAAAGTGACTAAGAAGAGTGCAATACTATGGTCATAGAGTGCACAAAAACTTTTATTAATTCATGTCAGGTCAATGTTGAAAAGTCAACCCCTTTCATGGGGCTTTTAAAATGGTATTACTCAGTTAAGGTTCAATTGTTGGAAGAGAAAGTCAAGATGGGCTGCATAAAAACCTATTCTACTTAAAACTAACAAAAAACCCATTCTACTTAAAACTAACAAAAAACATTTGGCTGGAGTTCAGCTTTAACACCTCCTGATTATCATGCTAACACAAACAAACAGAAACACAATAGAGAAGGAAGTTCTTTTCTTATCTTTCACAGTCTGAAATAAAAGAATCTGCTGGTGAGAGGAAGGCTTTAGGTATGTAAACACTAGCAGGCAAAAGAATAAGCCATGTGCTTAATTGGAGCTGTAAACAAATGTATCTTTAGTAAATAAAGAAAAAGTTACCTGAGGAGATTTGGGAACATCTATAGATACTGCTACTGCTGACTGGGAAGCAGAGATGAATGAGGAGGTCTGTTAATGCAAAAATAAAACATTTGTCAAATAGGTAGATAAATAGGTTTGGAAAACAAAACCTTATTTATTATATAACCAATACCTAAGATGGGGTTTGACACCATACAAAAAAGACAGCCAGCCAGGAGCTGCTTAAACTGGCCAAGTGTGGTTATTTTTATGTAAAAAAGCACTATAATGTTTTACTGTTTTACCTAATGTATTAAGAACACATCCTTCTTGAAATACAGTTTGTTTATTGTATGGATAAAATGTCACTAAAACTTTGAGAAAAAAACATCTGCCAGGTTTAATTTGCCATCTATGTCCCCATGCCTTTATGCAGATGATAATAATGTCCACAGATTTCCACCAGTTCCCATATGATGCACACATAACAGCTTTTGTACTACCCCATTTAATATTTTTTATAAAGAAACCAGTTATGATTACTAGTTCTATAACTAACCTCAGTTTCCTCACTGGGAACTATAGTAATAAATGCAGATCTTGAGTCTTGTAAGTTAGAGGTGCTGGCAATAAGTTGGGGACGCCCAATCAAGGGACTAGGAGAATCCTTCTTGATGAATTGTTTGTTGCTTATGCTTTCCTGGAACAAAGGATTTGATAACCCAGAGCCTAACCCAGGTCTGACAATTCTAGAAAGAAAAAAAAAAAAACACAAGATCATCATGGGGTTTGAGCCAAACAGATACACCAAAAGCGTCAACTAATACAGGAGGGAAAGTGCGTCCTCAAAAACATGCTACACCTGCATAAAATGAATTTCTTCTAAATAAATATTACAAATAAGGAGGATGTGTATACTGAGGAGGTTCCTTTCCTCTGTATTCTGTTCAAATACAATCAGCGGAAGAAGGAATCAAAATTATTCGCCAGCACATGTCTTCTTGTAGAATGTTCTACACCTCAGAATATACAAACCGTCTGAAGCATGAATGTTCTGTGCATCTTTATGACTTTTCTATGTTTGATTTTTTTCATTTTTATACATCTATCTTAAAGGAACTGAAAGTTTTTACCTTTAGGGAAAAATGTATCCAAAGTCATTGAATTTGTTTTGAAAATGTTTCCCATATTTTGGTGTTTCATGCATTTAAAATTAGCAACTAATAAAGCTAAAAATTCCAGGATCAGCTGCAAACATAGCTCTTCTGATCCTAACAAATATTATCATCAGTTCCTCTTTCTTCAAAATGTAAAATTTATTGTGCATTAGAGAAAACACACAGCTGTACAAAACCACAAATGTTGCTGACCATGAAGCAGGAAATGATTCTGCACAGCTGTAGGAAGTGGCCAGGGATGAGACCGGTTGTGGTCCACTGCAGATAATGATGAAATACAAATTAAATGAATCTCTAATCTCTTACAAAATATCTACAGCTTGCACCACATATGGTGCTAGAATTATATGAGAGTGAGGGATTTTAAAAGAAATCCTCATAAACCTGTCAAAGCTGTATGTCAGCCTCCCTCTCCAGAACTGCTTTGTAACTATGCTATGTTTATTCAAATTGCCTGGAATAACACAGATTATTTCATGGTAGTTATATCTCAATAAACAGTGAACACACAATGCGGCTCATTAAGCAAATGCAGGTATTACTATGGAAAAGTAATACCAATACATTCATATAAATGTTGAGACATGTTACATCTTAATACTTAACTAAAGTAAACTAAGAGGGATATAAGTTCTCTCATTAGTACCACCATTCCCATTCTAAAAATGCTAATTTAACTAAGTTAAATTAAGCCTTTAACTGTAATCTTATGTATAACCCCTGTCCTGAGTCCTATTTTATTTAAAATGAGATAGTGATATCTCCAAAAAAAAATAATAATAATTTATAGGCAGCTAGCGATTTGGAGGAAGTCACCAAAGCCTGTCACCAAATGCACTCAATGAATATTAGGTATCTTTATAAAACAAGTGATATTCATTTAACAACACATTACCAACATGTTCATTTATACTAAACATTAATGTTTCACAGATAGTTTTTTGCTTCATCAGAAGTAATCTTTTAACATGAAGGTATTCATTTTCTAATTCAATATATGATACCTCTTAGACAATCACTCTATCCATTCCTTCAGCTGGCCACAGGCAGAAAAGGCAAGTTAGAACTTTTTAATGGATAAATGGACACAGCACAAAACAGTTTTGTCTTCAACCTCACAATTACAGGAAAAATACCATGGAACAGAAATAGCTTTATGTTCTTGATTTACATTTATATTTGAAATCTACTGTGTAGTTCATGCAAAAGTATATTAAAAAAATAACCAAGAAAAAAAATACTTCCAATTCCTCTATTACCTTTTTTGAAGATATTTGTTTTGTCTCTTTCTGTAGCAGAGCATTGCTCCAGCAACCAACACAGCAAAAGCACAAACCGCAACCAGAATCCCAACAGTGAGAAGCCCTTTATTCTGACCTGTAGAAAAAGAGAATGGGACAGTGACATCTGTTTCTTTTAGTGTTCTTTTAGTGAGTGTTACAGACACAACAAAAATGTCACAGTGTTGTACAGATTGCTACCTGCAGTGTTTTTTGTGTATTTGTGGTCACAGTATGGTGGCGCCCAGCCAGGATCACAGTGGCACTGTCGCTTGTGGTTACATACCTATAGAAAAGAGATGAGATTTCAGGGTCATTTCTGAGTTGAGTATTGTAAGCAAATACTTCAGAAAAATATTACACAGACAACTTTCAGGACTGCTATCCCTAATTTAGAATCATCTAGACCCTGACAGAATCATGGAGCAAGGCTGACTGGGTAGGAACTTAACAGTGCTTAACAGTTTTCACATACACCTTATACACCAGGGCAACTTTTGATATTTCTGCTATAGGCCTATTGATTCGTTAATCCCCTTGTAATAATGACAATGTTTTTTTCTAAGCATCAAGAAAGCATACAGATTAAAGTACAAAAAGTCCCCTTTAGATTGATTATTGTTAGTCAAGATTACATGTACATGTTGAAAAAAAAGCTGTTAAAAGCCAAGACAGCAAAATAATACAAGAAGAACACAAAATACAGCAAAAAAATAGAAGAAGCGGTGAGAGATAAATAAAGGCTGGTTACAGTAAACAAGAGGTAAATGGGAACCAAATAATTATAAATATGTTTTATTTTTTTTAACTTTTTTTTTTAAACAAATAGAATATTTCTACATACCCCTCTATTGTTGCACTTTGCAGAACAGTTCTTATCACCATACACTGATAAATTCTGGCATTCCCCATCAAAGCAGACCTATAACATAGGAATTATAAATTGTTGGTGAAAAGAAATGAATGTGGATATATATATATATATATACTGTAAATCATCAGGTAAATTATATATGTAAATCAGGTAAAACATCTTACCATGTTAATGCCACATTTTGTACCAGTGGGCACCATTCCAGGGTCATCTGTTATTCCACTTTCCTGATCAGACAGTTCAGCTACTTTGCACTCCTGTCCACCCATCAGTGTTAATACATATCTATTGTTAGTTATAGGAAATTCTCCTCCTCTTGCACAGTGTAGTCGGCCACACTTGACATCCCTGTGCGAACAAAAACATTGCGAACTATAATATTCATCCCTCTTTAATATATGTAAATACATACACACCTGACCTCTTACTGAAAATAATCCTAGTCTTAGTAAATTGTACAATAATTCATGTTTTACTATTATGCAAACTTTACTGTGCAGCAAAATATATATTTCAGCATTATATTTAAGTGCAACTATGATGATCACTCACTCACATGATTTGTAGTATCTATGTTTTTTTTGTATCTAATAGAAAGGAAATGCCATACTTACTTTGGTTTACAGCTACTGTATCCAAGCACAGTTTTTTTGCAATGCAGGTGCTTATTGCCATGAACATTGCTCCTAAAGCATTCATCAGGGGCAACCTGAGCATCTGGAAGAAAAAAAAAAGAAATTTTTAGCCTGCCTAATACTGTAGGATGATATAACATTTTTATATCATAAGACCAGAAACAGACCTGATGCATTGTTTTTGGCAAACTGTTCTTATATACACAAACCATTTAATGATATTTTATGTTTCGACACAATGGGCTCTTGCTCTTTTGGTTATGATATAAAGATGTATATTTTTAGGTTGTGTAAACATATAAATGTAAATCCTTTTATTACTAACTCAATGTCAGTACACTATGACACTGGGCTGGAAGATTTACTAGTTATGTTTTTAGTGCACAGGTCTATAATAAAAGTCAGTAACAGTACCTGATCCCCAAAGAGTCTTGCATTGCTGACCAAGAGAAGGGCATGCTCCATTGTAACAGTAGCCATTGCCAGAAGAACAAGCCAGCCCATTCTCCTGAAAGGCATCCTCCGGACATTCTGCAGATGTTCCTGTGCAATATTCTGGAAGATCACATTCTCCCTTTCTTCTGCGGCACATTTCGCCAACTGGACGAATCTGACAAAATAAACAGTAGCAAAAAATCATTTATATGTCCTTGAGTTTTTGTTTACAAGAAGAAGCTGACAGAAGCAATGAAATCATGAATGTAAAGATGATACAGCAAAAAAACAGCTTAATCTGTGTACCTTGCACTGCCGGCAACACTCCCCTTGTGCACACTCTGCTCCCTCATTTAGTCTGCATGTTGTAGCATTACAGCATGGGTTAGTGCATTCCTGCAAATTCGGATAAAATAATTAATGGTTAAATACATGGTTATATTTAGCATGCAAACTGTTCTGAAAGACAATAATTTTAGGTTTTAACATAAATGTGTCCTTGTTGAGGTAATATTAAATATGGAACATAAGGAAATATGGAATGTTTATAGTTTTCATTATATTGTCTTTAGAAAAAGGCAGAACGTTCACAAGATGAGATCCACACCTTTCTATACTCATTGGGTTTACAAATCTCAGATGGCAACTTCCCCAAGTGATATGATGTTTGTATCATATTTGAGATAGAATGTATGTGTCATTTTAAATACTATAGTGTCCAGATATACAGGTGTTTAGGTATAAATTTTAAAGTGGGGACATTGCACGTACCACTTGCTGCATAATCTGAAACCCCAGCACTACCCAGAGCTAATGAACCATCTATATAGAAATATTACCTTGACAAAGTCACAGACACGCCCTACTAAGCTTTTGTGATAACACCCAGACTTTGAAATAGGCCAGTTTGTGGAATGGGGAATGCCCAGTCTTCATGGTGTGGAACTGATGACATATTATTATACTAGTTTTATTAGTTTTGCTATTTTCATTGCTTGAATTTCTGTAACTAATTAAAAAAAACATGTTTTTTTAAATTCTACTCAAGTAAGACTTAGCTCACACAAGCTATGCTATGTGTTATCATAAATATCAAAATTAACATAATTAATAAAATGAATTAGTTTTGAAAGAAAACACTCAGTAGTGGAACACATTTTGTGGGAATAAATGTAGGTGTTACCTCAGGTGTTCCGCAGTCACATTCTTCACCGCTTTCCACAAATTCATTTCCACACACTGGACCTCCAAATATCTCGGTGCTTTCAGGGACATTGAATAGACAGGTCGGGCTAGCTTCATTTAGGAAATTTTGCAGATCCTGTCGGCTGCAGCTGCTGAAGACCGTAGGGTATACTATGCTGTATGAGAGAACATAAAAATAAAGTTATTTGAGACAATATTAAAGGTGCCCAAGTTAAAAAAAAGAACATTAAATATGTTGGTACTTACCCAACACTCTTTGACATGACACAGCCTCCATTTTCCCGGGGAACTGTGCAGGTACACTGGGGTACATCTTCATCATGAGACATGCCAAGGTTGTGCCCCATTTCATGAGCCATGGTAGAAGCAGCACCAATAGGATTTGTACTGTGGTCCTAGGGTTGTAAAAGACCATAGATTGAGTTTTCAGTAAATGAAAGGAAAATATGAAAACAAATATTATTATTCATTTATTCATCATTATTATTATTAACAAATAAATACAATAATTATTTTACTTTTACAAGCCTGAAAAATGTAGCCATCTGGTAAGCCAAACTTGGTGATTATCACAAGTAAAACAAACAAAAATATTAAATGTTACTTACTTGGTTAACACCTCCAGAATCCCCTGTACACATTGCAAGCTTGGTGGCCAGGCCTACAGTGCTCCCTTCAAAGTCAACACCACTGTATACATGAAAAATAAGGGGTTAGTCAGGGGTATAAACAAGTGACAGATGTCATTACTAAAAAAATACAGACATGGCGTTCGCAAATACACAACATTAATTAAGTAATATTTTGAATCTTACGAGACAAGCTGGGCATTATCATGCATTTTCTTTCGAAGAAGATCAGTCTTGCGCCAGTTCAAGAAATTATCCAAGGTCACACCAGGATTAGAGCTTACTAATATTTTGTCTCGTTTGGTCCAAACTTCCATACCCATGAGGACGACTCGAAAATTTAGAGGACGGTACAGCTATTATAAAAAGAAAATGAAGCATTTATATAACATGTATAGACAAAAAAAAAAACACAAATTCCAGTTTATTAAGGATTTAGCACATCCATATACAAAGAAAAACTCAACAAACCCATATACTAATCTTCCTTGTACAACGCACTGCAGGAATGCAATAGACCTTAACTTCTCCTCCTAGCAATTGACTAAACATTGAAGGGCAACTTGACTTCACCAAAGGCTGCTTATTATAGTTTGCTCTAAAACTCATTTGTTACAATGAATACCTGTAATATATAAACATAAAAAGCTATAAACCATTTTTAATGGTTTTGTACACTTCAGGTAGCATTCTTTATGCTGATCTAGATATGAATCAATCAAGTCTGAATTGGCCTGCTTCGGAATTGTTATTTCACCATTGTTTTTTTCATGTAGGGCCAAGGATTTCTTGCATCCATTACATTTGTCATAAAAGGTGACACAAGCTTGTCTGCATATTGCATTAATATCATCAAGAGATGGTCATATAGCTCCCTACAGTATTATTAATATTATTTTTTTTATTAAACAGGATTTATATAGTGCCAACATATTACCCAGCGCTGTACAGTGTCTTGAAATGCCAAAGCACCTACCTTGTTTACATGGCTAACGATCTCCTTCATGCGGTGTTGAACTGTTGGCATGTCTTTGTACTTTAAATACTGCAAAAAAACGCAAACAAACACTATAGACACATGGTGGAAAGCATTATAATAGTAATTTTGCTTTTCTCCAGATATGTAACATACCTCAGCATTGTCAACTACAAGAAACAGTTCCACATATCTGATACCAGTTTGTAATGGAGCAGATCTCTAAAAGAAATTTAAAAATATACATTTAATTTAAATAATTTTCAGCAAAAAAAAAAAAAACATTTCATACAGTTTACAAATAGTCAATCCCTTCGAATGTAGTATTTCATTTATAGGCTGAATTTGTGGGCAGATTTGCTCTCTGACTCCTAAATGTCCAAGGGACTCTGGTGGTGAGAAATCCCTCAATTCTAAGCCCTGTTTCCAAACACCTTTGAGTTCTGCACCTGCTATTTCATTCTGTATTTTTTAAATTTAAAATCCACAACAGAGAATCTTTAGTCATAGTTGCCATTGTAGTGAAGACCCAAAACCAAAGGCATAATGGTCTTTCCACTGGACATTCTAAATTAAATAGGATGAACTGACCTGTTAACACATTAACATTAGGCAACTATACATTTCCTGTAACATTCTCAGAAAATAAACAGTCATCATAAGAGCAATCAAACCTCAAAGAAATACTTCCTTTTGTGGTAAATGTGAGAACTGATTTAACATTCTTTGGAATATGAATATACCATCAGCATTAACAAGATATTTATAAAGTACCAAAACAAATATGATTAAGAGTTTATGGTAAAGGGAAGTGCCCAAGTACAAAAGAGGGAAGTCAACTGTGCAGACATGATCCTTAGCCATACGAAATGCTCCAGGTGTTTGTGACTGACAAAATAGGGAGGTGAGAATCTCCATAACAGATTTTAAAATTTACCTTGAAAATCGACTCAACAGAAGACAGACAGCATTAGAAAAACTGCAGGAGTTCTATCAAAACATTTCACGAAAAGAGCGGAACTCACCCATGGCTCGGGCTTCAACATTGTGGCCACTTTTGGTCCATAATCATACACAGTACTGGTATTGCTGCCTTGACATGCTCCCCTCTTCATGCGTAGATGTTCGTACTTATAAACAGCATGTGCACCCTGGTCATCATCATGTCCTGGGAGTGGTTCTATTAAGTACATCTGTTCATTCACCTGAATAAACCCACTGAAAATATACATATGCATGAATTTGCCTGCTTCATAAAAGTAAGCCATCACAAATGTAAAATTGTAAAATATATATTTTATTGTGGCCACCAAGTGACATTACAACTGTGAAATCAGAATTTATTAACCAGAACTCTGTATGATTCCTTTATTGTGTGTGTATATGAGTTGATAGGAAATCCAATTTATATACATTGCTAGTATAGAAATTTTCTTTTTCTTTCTTTCATGGTTTCATAGCACATTTGGCCCTTTTTTGTCTATTAAAGAATAAAACGCACAAGCTGTGCATATCTTACTATGGTTAACTAAATTGCAGTCACGCTGATCGATAATTTGACAGAGCATTTCCTTCCTTTAAATGCAGAGACGGACTATATATAGATGCGATTAGACGCATTTACATGTTTCAGCATGTCATCTCTATGTCCCTTTCTGAAAATTAATTGAACTGTGTAGGGGGACTGATACCTCAGGGCAGGAAATGAAGAATGAGAAATTACCTCCGTACAACACATTTCCTGTATGTTATGAGTTTCCCAGTATAGAAGTTAATAATCAGAAGACAAAGGAAAGAAATTCTTCCTTACTTTATTTGGCGTAATGAATGTTTTTCCTTTCCTAAACAATATCTTTACATTTTAAGCCCATTAAATCGGTGAATGCAACTCTAAAAATCTAATAATACTGACTTTTTGTTTTTATTCCATGACATTATGGCCTTTGTATGGTTTACATGGTATAGTATATCCAAATATAAACTTTAGGCAATTAACACAAAAAATGTTTGGAGTTTTAGATTTTTTTTCTTTTTACACTTTCTATCGCTGTGACTTATATAGAAAGAAGAGAGTGCAGCTACCACCAGGAGAGGAAGTTATCAACAGAAATAAAAATATTGCCAAAAGTTTAACACAAGGCTGGGTGGAAGAAATGGATAAAATATTTAGTGTAAATGAAAATGCCACAAAGACAGCCCTTACTTTATTCCTTTGCAGAGGTTGATGCTGACTGATGAATCATTTTTTCCATCCACATATCCATGATAAAAGCAGTGATCCTAATAAACAATAAGATGTCAAAGATGAAAAAAATGTATGTCTGATATTCTGTATCAAAAATCTGATATTTTGTACCACAGGAGAAGAAAAAAAAACATATATACAAACAAAAGTACACACTTGGTATATAATCTTGTACTATATTCTGATGAGAAAAGAAATTGGTTATTTGGTGACTTTGCTACTGGTATTGAGCTTTCAGACATTGCTTAGGCAAATTTACAAAAAAAGTTGACTCAGTAACCAATGGAGACTAACAGAACAGGATAGCTGAAAATAGGGTATTTAAACTACATAAAAAGATACATTTGAGCCTTAAATCCAAGTGATAACACCTTGTCAGGTCTAAATTTTCATCACTGGAGCTTGTATGTGTTGGCCAAAGCTATTTTTCTACAAGATTTACCTCTATGTTTCTGTTTAACTAATCTGATCCTGGTTTAAAAGTTTATGACACTACATATGTTTAAAGTAGATGCCTACATTTCTCCAGATGGTGAGAATAAAAAGGTGTGGCTGATCACTAAAAAGAAAACCTCTAGCTTTTAGTCCTTGCTATATGTAGACATTGACCTATTGGGTGGAATTTATGATAGCTCGTCAAAAATAGGGAAGATAGACCATCATGGAACAACCTGGGTGATCCAGCAAACCTGGAATGGATTTTTAAAATAATTTCTATTCGTTGGCAAACGTTTTCAAGATCAAGACCAGATCCATTCCATAATTGCTGGATCACCCATGTTCTCCCATGGTAGTCTCTCTTCTCCAGTCGAGGAGAGCTTTAACAAATCAGACCAATATGTCTAATCCAGCCCTGTACCTCGTTTTTTTTTTGTATGTGTGCAACTCATTGCTGAATTAAAATATCAGCAAGAAGACGTGACTTAAGAACATGTTTTTTTTAAGTACAGTATGTTCTTTTCAGATGCAAACATTTAACCGATCAATGTGTTCCAATGATAGAGCCATACAAGTCTCCCTTAGCCTTCCAGAAGAAACAGATTGCAGAGTAGAAGGAAGGAGAAAACAGCAGAAGGATCTTTATACACAACCTCCTCTCTTTACCTCCTGCTCTGAGCGTGAGAGTGGGAGGACTTCTTATCCACCCTAAAAAATGTTTTTTATGATTTTTTATTTTATCCTGAAGGCATGTACACCTCAGAAGCCATAGATCTGCTCAGCTGTTCTGAGTAATACCACCCCCTTAACTCATATGATTACTCTTATGGTAATAAAATGGTAACCTAATCTATATCATCTATAATCTATTAGCATATGAATTTCTTTTACAGCAATAATACATATTACTGTTACCTAAACATTGCATCTACATCTATATTGACCTAAAAGATTTACCAAATCCTGTTGCTTTTTTTGCAACATGTTTCTGAGCCCTGTAACAGCTGCATGGTATTACAAAAATGCCTTTGCACGTGCATGTTTTTGGAATGTGATAATCAATTAGCCATCCACAGAATACAGGGGAAAAAAAGCCAAATACACAAACCGGCAATAGGCTGTAGTGGCATTATTATAAAAAGAACATTCCTCTGTAAGAGATAATTGACTTAGCTTAGTGAATGAGGTGAAAATGTAATTTGTAAAGAATACCCAGTTGCATGTAAGGAAATGTAATCTGTACATGCACATAACTGAATAGCTGAAGTCAGCAGAATTTATTCACCTTATTCAGCAAGTAAAGTGAATTATCTCTTCCTGTTTTCTTACTATCAACAGTTGGTGCATGGTCCTTATGATCCAAAGCTCTTCTCCCCAGAAGAATGAAGGATTGGGACACTTCCTTTGTGATAAAAAGCGTTCCCAGATGTCTGAGTAGTTCCTTCTTGTCCTCAGAACTTTATTAATAGCCCAGAAATTGCTGTAATGCTTACTATTTAAGAACATTCTTTAGTTTTATTTTGCCAGAAAATGAACATCACACATTTATTAATGCCATTAAACTTTTTCAAACATGGCTCCCCATGATTCTTCACCCATTACTAAAAAGCCACCATAGTATACCCCTATCCTTTTAAGTACTATGCTCCCTCCTCTCTTATATTGTAAACTCTTTGGACAGGGTCCTCTCCTCTTTCTGTGTCATTGTTTGTATTTTGTCTGTCATTTGCAACCCCTGTTTAATATACAGCACTGCGTAATGTTGGCTCTTTATAAATAAAGTTTATTATTAATAAGATTAAGAATAAATAATCTTCACTATTAAAAATGTGTTTTATCAAAATGTTACAATATTATTTCTTGTCTATGTTGCAGGTAATACTAAAATTAATACTTAGTAACCATAAAACCTTTCAATAAACATAGGTGAAGATTCCAAGAAACAGTACTAACCTCACCAAAACCACAAACCACAGTTGCGCTCTACACACATTGCAGTTCTATCAAAAACACTGGTCTAATTTTATCACCTATATATTTTAACAGATTTCCAGCATGATTAAGCTTGCTTTCACATTAATGTATTTTTAGGCTTGAGCAACGTATTTTTCCTCCTTACAGTCAGTTACAAATATCTTTAAATATGTAGTTAGATTTGTTAGATAAATGCTAAAATTACTTGGTGATTCTTAAGTAGTCTAATAAGTGTCAAAATATCTGTAGGCTTTGCCTATGAAACTTCATGCATTCATGTTATCATGACCTGAGTGTTCCCCTGCTGACTACATAACACCTCCAGACTATGATAGACAGATATAGAAAGAAGAAGGTGTATGAACTGCTTTTTCATAGATTCAGTATGGTGTGGTGTAGAAGTGACCATGTTTACCAGATTTCCCTGGTTTGAAATAACATCAATAGGAACTAGATAGAGGCTCATCTTGTAGGGAATGCAGAATGAGCCACTAATATATCCATGTCTGACCGTACATCACACAATAAATGAACTAGAGGAAGTTCATTAGAAAGACACAAAGCGGTTACCACACAACCAAAAAAGGAAGAAGCTTGAGGAATGTAGTAAACCCAACAAAACCCCAACCAAAAAGTAAAATGTGCTTAATAAACATGCCTGCATTTGTACGTTAGGCCAGCTGTGGGTTTCATACGCCATATACACTACCCCCCATTCAACAAACAAAGCTTGATTAGCCTGATTCAATAAAGTGTGAATGTGCCCAGAACCTGCATTCATTTCAAACCGCTAATGAGAAAAAGTTTATTTCTTGTCCATGTTTACTTTACTTCGCACCTTTATTCACTACATTAGGCCAAATTAAATACACACAAATGTTAAAAAAAATAATTTGAGTACAATTTACAATTGACGTATGGTCAATATAAAAAGTGTACCTACCTGTTCATTGTGGGTTTCTGTAACCTCTGTATCATCATCCAAAAAATATGTAACTGTGAACTGTTGTGCCAGCAATTCTCTACAAAAGAGACATCATGTATTTAGCTTAATGCATTAAATATATTTCTTTAAAAAAAAACAGATATACTTCAAAGGTATAAAGTTTGATTTACTAAATTAAAAAAGAAAAGAGCAGATACTTCTGACTGGAGGTGCTGTTGTAACTCACATAAGGCTCAATTCGCACAGCTTAGATCCCAGTATAATTATTCGTATTTTCAATAAATAACAGTTATTTTCAACTGAGGCTAATGAGATTAAAACCATTATAGTCACTTGGTCTGTTTGTAAATTGAGCAAATATGTAAACCTACATCCACTTTTATTCATAATAAGAAACATCAATGCCCAATATCTACTGGCTTTAGGACTTCTTGGTTTAAGGCTTTGTTGGTTTTAATCCTTAAACTGTGCAGCTGCTACACAAGATTTTTGCAGTTGTTAGACAGGGTTATCAAATTTCCATGATTATACTGTGTCAAAATGTATTTGGTGTAGCCGGATTTAGGAACTTACTGAGTGATTTCACCTTGTAGAATGTGGACCTTTAATATTAAGGCTTTGATACACAGGCGCAGGAAGTTGCTGTTATCGGGTAGTCAGCCCACCCCATATCTGGCGCTAGCGACAACTGATTACTAAGCACAAGGCTATCCTACTGGTAAGCTTCTACCCCATTTGAATGGGAGCAGCTGGCAATAATCTCTCACATATCAACCAAAACTTTCTCCATGATGTATGCTTTACTATGCCTACTTGTCCTTTTAAAAGCTCATGTAAAGAAATGCACCTAGCAAACAAACTGCACTTCACAAGCTTTGCAGTGTTACAAAGTGAAAATATGTTGAAAGTCTTCAGTGCATGATAAAAGAAGAAAACAGAGCAGGCAGTGACAGTTAGTTCATAATGTACTGAAGTACCCTCAATGCCATCATTACTTTGTCAGTACTGCAAAGTTTGCAAACTTTAGACAGTCCACATTTAATGCACCAAGTGAACTACGGTGCAGTAAAATGTAGAGTTGGAAAATCAAGGTAAATCACAAGTGTACATCAACCCTTATACATAAAAGTAGCAAAGATTCAATATGCTACTCTTTTTAAATGTCAGTGTGATGAAACATTTAGGTATTCTTGGTAAATGCTGTGCTATTAATGGGAAGCAAAGGTGGCGCCTGCACAGACCTCAAAGCTGACTTGAATGACAAAGCTGAAATCTAAGATATGCATACATTGAACACTTGTGTTGTAAAGGTCCCAGTGGCATAGTTCGAGTCAAAGTATGGGAGCTTTTTAGCATACCATGTACTAAAATTACCTTTATTTTAATACACTTGAAAGTGGTATTTTAAATATAAAAACCCACCAGATCCACTGAAAGGACTAAATTCATGATATATATATATATGTATTGATCACCTTGAGCGAAAATCAAACATATGTATAGCAGGTTCCCCAATGTTGTTTAATGATCTGCCATGGTAAATCACCATCACCATAACCCACAGCAGATAACCTCTGTCATTTCTTAAGGAGGAAGACGCAGCGGGGTGCCTCACGTTCTTCCTAACCCTTCCATAGAACTGAACAAAGCTGCGTGTACAGTGCTTGTTTGTTTTATTGCCACTGGAAATTATTATGAAAGATTATTTCTAGCAATAGAAATATGACATCTGTACACAGCTTTAGAAACCACCAAAGAAACAAAAAAATTGTCTGTTTTCTACATCTAAAATCTTCTGCACGCAGCATTTATATCATTATTTTTTTCTATCATTCTTTTCATGCTTTTTTTATTGCATTAGGCTTTTTAGCAAGAAGTAAGATAACGAAAAGAAAGTTTACAAAATGTGCACTTCTTTCTATAACTTGATTAGTCAATGATTTCCCTCTAAAAATTAACAATGCTTATATTTTATAGCTAAAATAACTCTATTTTCTACTGTGTAGTTTGTTCTGCTTCAACATAAGGTCAGTCGGTTGAATCAACCAAACCCATCACGTTCCTACCTGTTTTTTAGCAGATTTATCGTGTAGTTCTTGCCTTCCACAGTTAGTGCATATTGGGCATGTTCTGGATATACATTCTGTAAAAAAGAATAAAAAGCCTTAACAGCATATCCACATATGAATGATTCACTGGTACAATTACATAATAATATTGTTTTACTATTAAAACAGTGTTGTAGTTGGGAGTATTTCTTTCATTTCTTATCTGCTGAAACTGTGAACATTGGCTAATTCATACAAGTAGTGAGGTTGCAGGCCTGGGAACTGTGCCTTTGTCAAGATGCTACATGTAGTGTCTCACCCTTGGTTGCCCAGAATGAATGGGAGCCGTAGGGAGAGGTTAAGTAGTACTGTATGACAAATATTGAAACACTCATTAAAAATGCATATGGTGGATGTGTCAAGGTCCCAGCCACCGACAGCCACGTTTTCTACCACTTGTATGAACTAGCCCTTGGTAAGGAAACTTTCTCCAAGCCCCAGATAACAATACAAACCTAAAAATTATATAATCCCTGTATCATGTAAATTTTACATCCCTGTTCCATGCAAAAAAAATGTTTTGGGATTAAACTTTAAAAGTGTGAGAATGCATGATAAAAATGCTGGACGTGGGAGGATAATTAAGACAAAAGATACAGACTCCACAATCCATTCATATCCACCCTAATGGTTAGTTAAATTACTTCTATTTGGAGTTTAAGTGTTGAACACACTTACCATATACTTAGAAAGCGAACAATGACTTTTAGCACATAAATGTTAAGTGCAAGTTATAAACTAAACTGCCTCACACTTCCTTCCTAAAAAACAGTTCAAAACACAACAAAAGCACATTTACACATTGTGTAAACTAATCTTTTGGAATTAAGAATATGATGGTGTGAGTAGAACAATATCTTTGGTTTTAAAAACAATTACATCTTTATAAAGCTGTCACCAAGGAAGACCCAGGACAGATTTTGATTGTCCTGCAGAATCTCAAGTGAAAAGCTGATTGGAAAGTTTTCTGTAATAACGTGAGGCTCTGTCTATGATATTACAGCTGATCTAGATGCCCTGCATTTATAGTAGAATCTCTTCCTAAAATATGACATACCTAGAACCCTATGGATTGGACTTTATTATCCCAGTGTATTTATTCCATTGTCAACCAAGACAACAAGCTTCATTTTACCCCACAGGTAGAAGGAGCTCAAGGGTCAAAATCAGACAAAAAAAGACATTTCAGCCCTATAATGTAATAGAGTTTTGAGAACACCCTGTTCTGGATTCACAAGTGTGTACATTCGGAGATGATGATCCACTTCTTTACTAAATACCTTGGTATGCTAAGTTTCTGAGTTCTGGCTAGCGGCGGTCATGTGTCACCATGGCAACTGCAGATGTAAACCGCTAAGCTAAGATGGTGTTGTTCTTAGCTATGAAGGTTTTTGTTCCACTTTAAACCCTCATACTGTATATTCAGCATAAAACAAATCCCAGCATATTGAAATATTTACTTTTAGAAGAGTAATTTTTCATGATGATGAGAAGCCTCTTCTTGCTAAACCCCCTCCTCTGCAGTGTGAGTCAAAGTCCCAGGGAACCCTAGATATCTCCGCGACATGAAAAATGGCTTTGTATGCTCCGAGTAAGGAGGGGGCTAGGCTAGATCAGAGGATGAACTATGTCTTCTCACAATGCTTTATGGCTCCAGTTCCTGGACAGACCATTAAATATGTCCTGGTATTCCTGCAGGCAGAAAGTTCACTGACGCACCATTTTTTATTATAATCTTTTCAGTACCACGTACATATGTTCAGCATATTTGTACGTATATTTAAAGGTGTAGAAGTCTCTTTATATAAAAGAGCATGGATGTATCAGCTTCTCCATGAGAACCTACCCGAGTCTCATGCAAATCCCTCTTAGAAATAACCTGGTGCAACCTTTGTGGTGTCACTGTTTCATAGGTCTGAACGTGAGGAAGTTGTACTGTTTCTGAACAACCTATACAAGAACAAAATTAAAATTGTGAGAAGAAATCACAGCAAGAACTCAGACAGCCATATTAATAACAATAATAATAATAAACAGTATTTATATAGTGCCAACATATTACACAGCACTGTAGATTAAATAGGGGTTGCATATGACAGATAAAAACAATAAAACAGGAGGAGAGGAGCTTACAATCTAAGAGAAGGGGAAAATAAATATGTAAATATGTATATACTATATGTAATTATATATGTAATTTATATATTATTCAAATACAGTCATCATCCAAAACCAAAATCCATGTTTACACAAACCTAAAAATGTAGCACTGCATTCTGGGTAATTTATGGCCTAAACAAGCATTTTAATCAATAAATACATATAACTTTGTACATTATAATCAATTAATACGAGTTGTCATATATTAGAAAATAAATAGGAAAAGCATTCAATGAATCCAAAGGAAATGAAGAAGTTTCCCATAGCAACTATCATCAGATTTCATGTTTATTTTTAAGCGCAGATTATGAATAAAGAGAAGAGCTGCCTTGGGAATGGAAATCTGCCCAGATTTCTGTTTGCTCTTGATTTTATTCCAATACTCCCACAATAAACATACTTCACTCTAGATGTCTATGTAGTTTGGTGTTTCTCAACCAGGGTTTCTCTTGAGGTTCCTTGAGGAATGGTGGATTGATCTCCTATCTACACTAATCAGATTATGTATTTGTTTATTTAAGACTTTCTTTATTTAATTAAACATGCTAATGCACTATGGTTGTAGGTAAAAATCCTTCCTTTAAGCTATATATTTGTTGCCCGAAACAAATGGTTGAGCCCATCTTGGATGAAAATCTGACATGTGTACAGCACTCCCCAGAGATTGTCCATCAATCCGTCACAATGGATTGATAAATGACCAATCAGGAATAACCACCAAGGAAAGCACAGGTCCCTGCTCACTAGCCCCCTGACCCCCCCCCCATAGAACAGAATGACGCTATGTATACAAACAACACTTATTGGTTCATCTGTCACTGGAAATGATCATGAAAGATTGTTTCCAGCATCAGTCTTCTGATGTCTATCTGACATCTGTATAGGGCTATAGTAGGGGTAACTTGGGAACCTGAAAATTACTTTAAAGGTTCCTAAAGGTTAAAAAAGCCTGATGTAGGCTATAAATGTATCATTTATAACAATACCTATTTTTATTACAATGGAACTTACACAATCAGGAAGCAAAAGGACATCAAAAAGCCCATACAGTTTTTAAAATTTCTTTTTTACCAATAATGCAAATTCCTGATTCAGGGTATGTTGGACAGGTATTCATAAATTAGGTCCAAAGGTCTCTATCAGAACCCCTAATACTAGTAAAACTATACAGGGGGGGGGGGTTCATTCCCACTCCAATGTGCTTTTATGAGTTTATTTCTGTCCTTCTTGTTGAAGAATTCTCCACAATTTCTGTTTGGTAAAACCTTGTCAACAGGACAGGAAGTTTTTTCTAAAGGACCCAATAACCAAAATAGTTTCTGATAAAGTGCCAATAATAGTTACAGTATTTTGGGGGGACACAGTCACTCCCCAGGTGCTGTGCCATCCCACCATTGCCATACTGGTGACTGGCAAAGTGGTGCGGTCATTCTGTAATATAAAATGCTGGCAAACTACAGACATCAAACCACAAAAGAACTTAGAATAAAAGGCAAATTGAAACTTGTAAAAGTGAAAAATAATAGAAGCAAAAAAAATAAACAAACATAAAAGTCAACATCTTGAACAAGAACAAATGATACAAAAACTGTTCCTAATTAAGTTCTAATGAATTCTCCCATTTCACATTCTTTAAATACCCAAATAACAAATACAAATATGTCTTCCGTGAACTCTTCAAAGATTACAGTAAAATCAATGAAGAGAATATGACACCCTTCTGGTTTACTTTGGAGAATGTATAAGGATCAGTGTATTGAAAGGTAATTATGTTAAGAGAGAAGGATGATGGCCATGATAGATAGGAAATGGGGGTGGGGAGAGTTAAAGAGATTATAACAGAGGAAGAGAAAAAGAGAACAAAAAAGGAAAATAAAGAGAAGATAGGATGGAAAAAATCCTAAATGTTGCACAAGAAATCGCAAATTAACTCCATACAAGATAAGAGACTGTTGATACATAGGCATCACATCCACATTAAGGTATATGAACTGATGATTTTATAATAGACTGAGAGGGAACAAATTCTAATAAAACGTATCAGGAATATAATATCCTAAACATATAAGGAAGTTATCATTTTGCAGGCAAACCATCGTCATAGAAGAAACAAAGGAATAAAGACAACTGGATAAACCAACCACTCCCTGAGCCTATTCACTAACATTGGAAGAGCAGAAAACAGGACAACTACCAACAGATGTACAGTATGTGCAGATGAACATATAGAAAACCTATTCATAAATTATAAATATAAATATATATTTATATATATATATTCATACACACACATTTGTCAACTTTTTCCTAGTATCTATATACAACTTAACAAATACAGAACATCGATAAATAGTTCAAAAGAGAAAAAAGTATATATATTACACACATGTACAACAAAAGAAAAAAAAACAATGTGTGCAATGTCTCGATCTGCTCCCAGCTGAACATAAAACACATAGACACATAATGCACATATCCCTGGCAGATCATATAAATATAATATTTATACACACAAAAAAAAGCTTTGTGCCGATCCCCGATCTGCTCCTGTAAAAGTTTCTCCCATACACAGACATAAACTCACCCAGCACAGCCCACAGCGCCCATAGACACACCACGTACTCCATTCTCCCCGCTGTACACAGCCCGTTCCCACACTGCACACATGGACCACAGGCTATATCTCTGCTCATTTGCATACAAGCATATGTTAATAAAATCAGCTTCTGATTGGACGTCCCTGAGAGCGAATCACGAAGCCCCGCCCTAGAGTGAGTCATGAGCCTTTTGACTCATCTTTTCAGAGGAAATGAAGGTTCGGGAAGTGATTGCGGGGCATGCAATAAAGATTGTGCAGGATTTTGTAGAAGATGTTGTAGTGATAATCATCAGTTTACTGGAAGAAATATAGAATAATAGTAAAGCACAATTGCATTATTAACTCTATTATACATACTTCATTTTGTGGTTTTCCAGGTAAGGGGTTCCTTGAACAATAAGCAATGCTTGGTAGTCTTATCTTTTCACATTGTGCTTGGAGTGACAATATGAATGAACAGCAGTCTGCGCACTAATGCGTGTCTTGCGCATGCGTTTCTTTGCAGCACCGCATGCGCTTCTTTGCAGCACCGCATGCGCTTCAGCACAAGACACACATTAGTTAATGCAGCCTAGTAGCAGAAAACATGCAAAGGGGTCACTTTTTCACTAATCAGAACTGTAAAGGTGTACATCTTTATTAATCATCTGTGTCAGAGGATAGTTAATTACTGAAGAGGCACTTTCCTACTGATCTGTAGTGTAAGAGGACACTTTTCCAATATCCTTTGTAAATAAGGGAATTCTTAAGTAACCAGTGTAAGGGGACACTGATGATGATGGTGATGGTGAGTGTACCCTTACACTACCCTTACACTTGTGGTTAGTGAAGTGCTCTTTAAATTGATGAGCACTCATCCTTGATCACCAGTAAGCGGGGCACCACCAACTACCTATGTAAAACAGGGAACATTTTCACTAATCAGTATAAGGGGACATTGTACCAATGGAGGGGGGAACTCCATCAACCACCAGTGTAAAAGGGCACTTTACCACTGATCACCAGTGAAGGGGTCACTTCACCACCTATGTAAAACTAGGCACATTCTCAGCAACCACCAGTATGAGGAGGCACTTCACCACTGACCTCCAGTACCGAAGATTTTTTCTTTTCTGGCCATTTTTTATATTCTTTCATTTTAGGTCCACTACACAAAAATGTTGTATAGAGTTGGAAAATACTCTAGATATGACATTTTTATTTTTATGTTAAAACTCTAATGCAACTTATGGGTCATGTTAAAGTACCATTATATGTAGATATCATTTTAACAGGGGTTCCCCACGACCAGAAATCTATTCCAGGGATTCCTCCATGGTGAAATGAGCCAAGCTCATTCTGTGTATAATGGGAAATACAGCTGAAAGGTTGGCTGACATGGGAACTCCTCACAGTGTGGTGCTTGAAGGCATGTGGAGAAATGAGAGTGGGAATCCAACATCCGATGATATCCTGGAACTGCAGCCAAAACCTTTTTTTTTCTAGTTTTGCATGGTTGGAGTTGGGTTACAATCCCTTTCATGTTTTATTGCGCTTTGTGCCCCATTAGATTTAATTCTACTTCCTTTCAGTTGATCACCTGTCAGCTAGACAGTACTGGCTAGAAAACCTCACAAAGGGCAATAAAAACCTAAGACAGCTTCTAACTCTTCTCTGTGTGCTAATAAATGTTGTTTTTTGATTTTCTGTGTTCCCATTGGATCTACCTCAGTTTGTTTCCTATCCTATAGATGTGATTGAAACAGAAATACAAAAAAAACCTGACCAAAGTTTTAACTTTTTATCTCTCCTAAACAAATGACAAAAGTCATGTTTGGTAGCAGCCAACCTTGTCCATGCCCTGCCATTGTTCTAATTGGCTGCTCCAATCTCCTTAAAAGTTAAGATTTATAGTGGCATGTCAGTCTTCCTAAGTAAGACAAGGAGTTTATTAGCCTTGTGCAGGTTTTCTGAAAGTAAAAACTTTTACAGGACTTTCAGGGGGCTGACGTGCTCAATCAGGCAGTGAGGGAGCAGCTACCAATCTATATTAAAAAATATATTGTACCTGCATTAGTGGAACTGAACTGCGGAAGATGTGCCCCCCCTAAAAAAAAAGAAAACATCAAAAATATAACAAAGAGTAGATATATTATGATATTGTATCCCATCCTGCAGTACCAAATGTTACTTCCTATCCATGATCACACGATGTCAACGAATAAATATATACTACAGACTGCAATGTGGAATGTTTTAACACAATTTATTTATTTAAAAAAATTGTATTTGCAGGGACAGATTCCCTAAATAGTTCTGGTTCTTGTTAGTATTATTCAAACAAAACAACAGTGTTGGCTGGACTTCCACTTTTTGCACTTTTTTTTTTTTAAACCGAGCACTGAACTTCAGAAAGTGCTGATTCTAAGCTGTACTAAAAGCAAATATGTACAAGGGTATACTCTGCAGAGTGCTGTCTAATGAAGAAGGCATGCTTGAGTAGTAAATTTTAGAGAAATGAGAACTGATGAGGAAGCTGAAAAAGTAAAGGGTCATGTGATATTAGCAATAGCAACAACTCGCCTGGGACAGCGTTGACACAATCTTTAGAGATTACGATCACCTTTCAGGACACCCTAATTGGCTGTATGAGCAAAGCATCACTGGCGACTTAGGTTGCGTACACACGTGCCATAATTGTCATTGGAAAGGATTTTTCACAATCTTTTCCAATGCCAAAAGACTGCACGATGCAAGAACGAGCGATGTATATACAGCGCTATTCTGCTCAATGGAGAAGGGAAAGGGAGAACGATGGATCGGCACCCCACTGTACGCTCTCTCCCATTCACTTGTATTATGATCATTTGCGGTTTGTGAACGGATTCATGAACGACGAATGACAAACGCTGTACACACGCCAGATTCTCGTCACATCAGCCCTTGAGGCGATTATTAGATGGGACTCATGTGACGTGTGCGTGTAGCCTTAAATTCAGCAGTGCTCACTTTAGAGAAATAGGTGATGATTTCATTACCTTTGGTATAACTAATGTATGACATATGGATAGTATAGTGTCATATGGATAATACAGTGTCAGCAGTACACCTAATTAGATTCACACCTATGCATTGTTGTCTTCTATTGAAATCAACTGAAAAGAATCACAATGCCTGGTATGCATTGACTCACTTCCTAATGCATGTATTGAGATGCATAATAATGAATTTGAATGGAAACCTCATTAAGCATAAGTACAATGGTGGATAACTTTTGGCAAAACAAAAGCTTTGCCAAGGGACTGATTTCCAAATGGTTTGCCAGCTAAAAAAACTGTATTCTTCTCAGACATCTAACTAGACCAACAAGAAATATCTGCAAGAAAATAAAAACCTGCAAAGGTTTTTATTATAATTGGGTAAATAAATATGGTATATAAATGGTAAATGTAACCCGAACTGAGAACCATGGGTTAGAACATAAAATGACCTGTTCCCCAATCTAGTCATTTTCTCCAATTTGGGTGATGATCCCTATGTACATAGGCAACAACATAGGATAGGTCTTTTTTCAAACCAGATCAGTCTGGGTTTATCCAGGTATTTATGGCTATATGGTAGTATGTAAACAAAACTTTTGGGAAGTGGAGACAGGTTTGAGATAAGCCAGGCTGGATGACTAGATGACATTTTCCAGCCCATTTAGTAATGATATTGATGACAGTCTCTTATGGCACGTCAGCATGATCAACATAATAATTCAAATTCCACCTGTAGTCAGAGTCAAACTGGAGACCAGGGACACACCAGAAGAAGTAAGAAGGAGGACCTTCAAGAACATATAGATTTCTTGTCACAATGGCACATTTTTGTAAGACTAAAGGACTAGGTCACTGTCCTGAGACCCCCTATATAGAAAACTAATTTTTCTGGGGTCCACAGGAAGTTTTTTCCTGGTTTTCTGGTTGGCCAGTCCAACTCTGGTTGTAGTATTGCGATTATTTCTGCTAACATATGCCCAGTGGTTATACGCCAACAGATTTTCAATAGTCTGTCCAAATGTATAATTAGCAGGAAATTAATTCCAAAAGCCTTAGCCAGTACATATCATAAGTTCAGCATGTCTGATGTAAAAAACAGAAATTACAAACCCTCCTGAATTTCCTGCTACCAGAGCCTGAGGCTGCACATGGCCAGCGTGGAACAGTGGTGGGGACTTTACTGCTAACTCCCTGACTTTCCTTTAAAGATCTGTAATTGACACTCTCCACACAAGTGCTTTGATCTCAGGTGTCCTGCATAAGGCCAAATTGTGCCATGCTGATTCAATCAATGTCAAAGTACAGCCTTTCTATTGTATTCTTTAGAGCCAATGATCCTGCAGGGGATCTCAATTACTGAAGAGTGTGTCTGACTTAATTGATGTTCCACCTCCAAGCCTATTGCCCACCAGGTTGAGGGGGCAATGGTGCTGTTTGTATTGTTAATTTGTAGGAAAAAAGGTTAAATGAGATAGACATTCAGAGAAAAACAAACAGCTGAAAACACTGAAATTATTTACAATTATCACATGCCCCACATCAGATCTGCTTGTGGAACTAAACACTCTTTCCTGGTATTAAAATTCACATGGTATTGTCACATTGTCTTTATTTTACTAGCAGATGGGAAATATATTGTCAGTTATTGGCTATTGGTCTGTCAATGTCCTTGAAAAGAGAACTAAATCTTACTGTAAACTGGGTACACACGTGCAATAATTGTCATTGGAAAGGAACTTTCACCATCCTTTCCAACGACTAACGACTGCCCGATGCATGAACGAGTGCTGTACATACAGCATTCTGCTCTATGGAGAGGGGAAGAGGAGAATGACGGAGCAGCACCCAGCTGCGCGCTCTCCCCCTTGGCTTCTATTACGATCGTTCATTGTCGGACGATAAGCATTGCAAGTGTGCCTTAAGCTACATACAAACGCCCAATGGTTCTCGCCCGATAATCGGCTTAGGGCCGATATTGAACAAGAATCTGGTGTGTGTACAGCACCCATTGTCCGAACAACCTTACTGGCGGATCCACGGACGATGGGCGATGAAGATCCTAATGCAAGGGAAGGGGCAGAGTGCGCAGCAGGGTGCCGCTCCGTCGTTCCCCCCCCCCTCTCATTGATGCAGAATGGTGCCTATGATTGGTGCGTTTGCATGTAGTTGCAATTGCAACTAAGGTGTTGGGGTTGAGCATGGTTCCTGAAAACAATGGGCCTGATTTATTAAAGCTCTCCAAGTCTGGAGAGGATACACTTTTATCAGTGAAGCTGGATGATCCAGCACACCTGGAATGGATTTCTTAAAAGTCATTAACTATTTGTTAGCAAATGTTTTAAATTCTGGACCAAATCAATTCCAGGTTTGCTGGATCACCCAGCTTCACTGATGAAAGGGTATCCTCACCATCCTTGGAGAGCTTTAATAAATCAGGCCCAATATGTTGCTTATGGCCATTAGGTTGCTTTTCCCCCTCTGGAAAAGGAACTGCATAAGCAATTGTTGCAAATGTGTATTGTTGCAACTGCATGTGTCATTCCTGGATGTCTAACACCAGTTGGCCCAGGAGCAGATTACCACGTAGTTTGTAATTGCACCAGTGAGAAAGCAATCTTAGTGTCCGGAAAGCTTGTATGTTGTAATATTTTAGTTAAACAGAAAAAGATATGAACAAATATTTGTGCTTTTTTTATCTGTGTATTATTTTCTGGTTATCGTGTGACTTTTATTAGATCTGAGAAAGTAGCAGCAATACTGCCTTGTAACTAAGATATGTAAACCCATAGAATATTCTCAGATGCTGATCTGCCAAGAAAAAAATATTATTATATTATTATTAATATTATTATTAAACAGGATTTATATAGCGCCAACATATTACACAGCGCTGTACATTAAATAGGGATTGCAAATGACAGACTAATACAGACAGTGATACAGGAGGAGAGGACTCTGCCCCGAAGAGCTTACAATCTAGTAGTAATCTTATAGGAACAAGCATGTCTGTACTGCCATATTTGAACATAAGACCTAACTTACACAGATGTTAAATGCTGTTTTTATTTGTCATTGTGCTTGTATGCTCATCTGTCGCCATCTTTTTAAAAAAGACGAGAAAGGGGACTTTAATGGCAAAAATTTTTTATATATCACTCTTAGAAAACTAAATGTTTTATTACAAACAATACAATTTTTACAACATTAAAAACATTTTGATAAAATACTATCTCAATCCTTTCAACTTGCTTGATGCATTTCGTGAAACTAGTCCACTTCTTAAGGAGTAGATTGATAGCTATAAATATACATATAACAACTTAATCAACTGTAATCAAAACTTTTCAAAATAAATAAATAATTGCCATTACACTTACATTTTTAATTTTTAATAAAAATGTAAGTGTACTACAGTGTATTTAAAAGAAGTGTCCATCAAGTTGAAAGGATTGAGGTTGTAATTTATCAAAATGTTTTTATTGTTCAAAAAATCGTATTGTTTTTAATAAAATATTTATATATAGAAAGCTTTTGTCTTTAAAGTTCCCTTTCTCATCTATGAACAAACACATTTTCAAGAAATATGGTTATATATGGGATGTGGCAATGGTCAAAATAATTTGTTGGATACCATCTTGCTTGTTTTTCATCTGTTACCATCTGTTGCTAGAAACCATCATGAATGATAATTTCCAGTGACAAAAATCTAACCTATGTATATGCCCCAGAGCCAACATCAAGGCTAATCTCATGCCAAGGTTCCTAGATAATGGAGGAAATTAAATTAATTCTAACCAAACAATGGTACATCTACAATGGGACTCATATCTTTGATGCTTCCCCTTCTATTAATAGCTATGTGAAACTTACAATGCAGGAGAAAAACTGCTAATTAGTGAAATATTGTTGTCACTCTATACAAGATTTACAGATTTAAATATATTAAAAATTGCTTTTGAAATGAGATTAAAAAAATAAAATCTTAACCATGTTAGGCTATGTACCCATGTAAGATTTCTGCTGCTGGAAGCAATATTTCCTAATTGTATCCCCCCAAACTTGACCTTAGAATCACCTAGATCATCCACAAAGACCTGTACACATATTGCATAAAAATAAAAGCATATTTTCTCTTCGGATAGTCTAAATGCCAGTGTTACCTCAGGGAAACAAAAGCCTCTCTAAAACTACGTACACACTTCCAATGGTTCTCACCCGATAATCGGCTCAGGGCCGATATCGGACGAGAATCTGAAGTGTGTACAGTGCGCGTCGTTCATGGTCCGAACGACCGTCCTGGCGGATCCACGGATGATGAACGATAGTAATGAAAGTGAAGGGGGAGTGCCGCTTCGTCGTTCTCCCCCTCCCCTCTGCATAGAGCAGAACAGTGCTGTATGTACAGCATCGTTCATGCATCGTGGAGTGCCTAGTGGTTGGCAAGGATCGTGCAAGATCCTTTCCAACAACTATCATTGCACGTGTGTATGCGGCTTTAATCTGAACAGCACCTTAGCATGACAACATTTGTTCTCCATTAAAAAAGGGTAAATTAAAAAAGGGTAAAAAAATGAAACCAAATGCAGCTGCTATGAAATGTTACATTTTTGTTTTGGGGTTTTGATATGCTTTAGGGTAATTTCGGACCTGCAGTTGAAAATCATACTGATAGCTGTTCCCAGCCACCTCTCTTCAACCACTATGCTGTCAACCGCAGTAATTGACAACGCTTGAGTGCTGCTGGAAGAGACTTGTCATTTTCAACAACACTGCAATTCACTGCAACTGCAGCCTGGTGCAAATGTGTCCTATATGGCATCGCTGATGCTTCTATGGAGAGGAGTGGATGAGCAGGAGGTATCCTACTGCTCATCCTCCCCATTGCAACCAGCAGCGATTGTTGTTGTTGGTTGTTTACTGATTTAGAAAGACATTCAAGATAATCATGAAGTTCATCTCTGGTGACAAAAATCTACCCTGTATCCCAGCCTAAGGTTATGTACACATGTGCAATTGTTCTCGTCCGATAATCGGCTCAGGGTCGATATCCGACAAGAATCTGACATGTTTACAGACAGACCCTGTTGATTGATTGACCAGGTTCTGATTCTGATTGGGTTCTGATTTGTTTTTTTTTTCTCTATTAAGATGCCATACAAATCACCTCCATATAATATCATGAATTCTGAGTATAGGGAGCTCAGTGTTCTGAAAACAGTAAACAAATCTGAAAAGTTCTGGATTTGGACTACAAAGCCAATTATTAAAACCCTAATTTGTTCATTTGTTAAACTAAGTCCACTTCATATCTTGTCCCCACATCCTATAAAATAAACATAGAATAGGATGTAGTAAGATGCCAATTGCTTTGGCCTTCTTTGTTCCAGCTCTTCACCTGATTTGAAGATAATCAGGGTCAAGTGAGAGATGCGTGACCAAATCACAGGGAATAAGGTTTCCTGACCCCACAGTTTACAAACATAGACACTGTCTTCACCTATTGCATTGAAATGTTTTATAGTGTCCACAGGGTCACTGCTACTATAAACAAATAAACAAAAAACAGTCATTATGAACAATTAACACCTTCTTTATTCTTTCCCCTGATGGGGCTATCACTCAGAAATTCAAGCACATACCCTCACTCTCCATTATTATTTGGATTGTACAGATTTTATACCAAAACAATCATCTGTTCAGGGGTTTCTGTCAGCCAGGAACAGCTGCACACTGCTGGGTTGAAGTTAATATATCTCTCCAAGGAGGTACAGAGGTTTCCTGGGATTAAATCTTATTATCACGATTATCTTGTTCTTATAGATGTCTGTCTGGCTATATGTGGCATGCAAAGCTCATAAATTTAAAACTTATAATTAGAAATACATTGTCTTAAAACAAAGACAAATCTTGTCTTAATGCATCCACCTGGCTAGAGTATAAAACATAGTCAGTCTGGTACAATAGTGTTTGCATTAAGTTTTAAACAGTATAAAAAAGACCTGTGTAAAAATCAAATTGCTGAAGTAGTTTTAAAATATTTCATTAACCAAGCATACAAAAAATTGAATTGCTTTCTGTTTTAATGTATCCATCTTCTATGCAAGACAAAATCACTAAAGCAATCAAAAAAGACACCTAATCATATTTTTGATCAATTTTGGGGGCAAAAATTGACCAGGCAAGTAATTTTTTTTCTTGGTTGATCAACCATATATTCAAATCAAGACATATTGTTTTGTCTCAATCATCATTTCAGGTTGATATAGTGGCAAACATTATCATATTACCTATCAAAGTAGATGAGGCATCAAATAATTGTAATATCATTTGATATTACTATTGAAAGAAAACTGCTAAGTGTTCACCTAAATACAATAAACCCTAATAGGGTTAATAGCTGCAAAAGATAAACTACCAATATGCCAGAATGAAAAAAAGGCATTTGATTTAAATGACAATGTTTTATATTTAAGGGTGTTCTAGCAACTTTTGTTCTATTTAAAGTAAGTGACACATTTAATATAAGAATGCTATGATTTTAGGCAAATGCAGAAAGTTTAGTGTAATGAACTTTAATTGTTGATTCCAGTTCCTCATTGGCATTATACGAGTTAAGCCAATATAGGAAAATCCTCAACATTTAGCGCCAATCGCTAACACCATACAAAACTCTACTACTAATTTTAGGCAAATGTAATTATAAGACTGGATAATTGCTGAGGCCCCAGGTTTGAATTTGGGCCAAGACACTATCTGCATGGAGTTTGCAGACTCTACACGTTTGTTTCCTCTGGGTACTCCAGTTTCCTCCCACATTCTAATAAGCATGCAGTTAGGTTAATTGGCTTCCCCCTAAATTGGACTTTTGTAATGACACATGAATATGGCAGGGACATTAGATTGTGAGCCCTCTTTGAGGGACAGCTAGACTGAACTATATGTCGGCACTATATAAATACTGGATAATAATAAAAAAGAAGAAATCCCCCCTCACCCTCTTTGACAGTGTAATCATTGTCCACAGCATCTACAAGTGCCTTTTATCACCTCTCTATAATCTCATGACCAGGGACATTCTGCCAAACAGGACATCCTGATGTCTAAGTGAATAATATACTCATGAGTCTGACCACCCTCAAAGTTCTTTGGGCTCCATTTTTAGAAAAATATCTCTGACTTTTGTTCTTAAAGCTTGCTTTACTTCTTTTTTTAAGTATTCAAAATGGGGATGGTAGAGGGAACGAAAGGCTTTTGCGGCAATGTGTAAAAGCTTATGTTGTATTTATTATATATATATATATATATATATATAATATATATATATAAGTTAGGTAGTCCTATTGCTAACATAGCACTCCTAGTCTATAAATGCATGTACAATATATCCAATAACAGAAGTAACATCACAAACGAGTTTTTGGTACATAAAGAGCACTCAAAACCCATTTTTTCAAACTTGCCTACCCGGCTTCTTCTGTCATTTGAAACCATCACTACTTCCCACCACTACATATCTCCCATCCTTTTGTGTGTGAAATTCCCCCACCTACTAGATTGTAAGCTCTTCGGGGCAGGGTCCTCTCCTCCTGTATCACTGTCTGTATTAGTCTGTCATTTGCAATCCCTATTTAATGTACAGCGCTGCGTAATATGTTGGCGCTATATAAATCCTGTTTAATAATAATAATAATAATAATAATAATAATCAAAATAATGAGCTCATCTGAAGTTCCAACGCGTTTCACCAAAAAGGCTTCCTCAGGGATTATTGAGATCATGGTAATGAATATGTTTTGTATTTACTTGCTGGTCAGTACATGAGGGAAAAAAAGGAGGAAAGGCATATAAGTTTAATATTACAATACAATTGTCAAACAATGCAATGCAGATAAACAGTCATGATAGTTTAATAGTTACTTACACAATGTTTTGTGATGCTTGGGAACACAATTCAGGGTACTAGGGAAATATCCACTTTAAAATATCCCTGGATTCCATGTTGAAAAGAAATTTAAGAATAATTAGAAATACTAATGATTTGACTAATGGTTTGATGTGAATTAAGTACTTACCTAATGTGTGAAGGGTTAATGAACCATGATTTTGAATTTGATCACTTAGTGGGTGTTAATGATAGAATTCCAGAAGTATCTGAAGGATATAACAAAAATATGAGCAAAGTCTTATTCGTTGCTAAAAACATAAAAATAAAAAGAATAATAATTAAATATAAATGGCTTATAATAATTGTTATGTATGACTTTAGGAGTGGTATACTTACAGTTAATTTTGATATGCTTTGTAAAAGAGAAACGTGAGATCAAAAGATATATTGTTTAGTTGGTGAGTATGTGTCCAGATATCTGTACATGATATAGAGAGTATAGGTAATATAAGAATATATGTATAGGGTATATTGTGACAGTAAATAGGGTTGTAGGTTATCTTACTTAGTCTTGGTTAAATAGAGGATCAGTCCTTTATTGGTTAGTATTGTAACTCTAAGATATGAGGGCAGGTGTCTAGAAAGGAAAGGTTAATATAGAATAATATGTAGTGCTAATTTGTTATTATTATGTGGGGTATTAGGAGAGGTTCCAGTTGACAATACTCAAATCTAGCCTTGGCAATATTAAACCTTATGAAACTTATTTCTATCTTACTTCCCATTAGCCTTCCTATAAACAATTTTTCCCCCTCCTCTTTATTATTTTTTTAATATACAAATCTTTTAGGAGTGTCAGAAGTACTGCTATTGTTAATAAAGTGCGTTTGATTTAAATTAATTTTCTTTTGTTACACAGTGTTTTAGCAAATAAATGAACACTAATTAATGGTTATGTCTTCTTCCTGAGCACATCACTGAAATTTTGCCACTCTTAAATATCATCTTGATAGACACCTATTTTTAAATATACAAAACCTATTATTGTCATTGTACTTTATTTTGTTCTATTTTAAATAGCGGTAAGTGGCATATTTTACATAAAAATGCTATCATTTCAGGCAAATGCAGAAAGTTTCCTTAATGAACTTTAATTGCTGATTTAAGTTATTCCCTTTGTTCCACTGTAATTATATATGTAAAGCCATTAAAGGGAAACCCTTCAACTCTGAACTTTCTGCACTGATCATTAGCTAACGCCATACAAAACTCAACTACTAACTTTACGCAAATGTAATTTTTATAGGACTGGCTAATTATCTTATCTATAAAATCAGGCTTAGGACTAGGTAGGATGGTAATTGCCAAAATTGGCCTTTGATCCTATGTGTTATTTTTGTTTTTATAATTTTATTTTTATTGAAACTATTTAAAATACAATGAAGAATGTTACAAAACATCTTGATCAGTAAAAAGTCTAGATTATTATAACACAGATTTGAAGGGTCAAAACTGGAAAATATGTCTATATCAGTCCTATCATTATTATATGGGGAAAATGTAATAGATATTTTATTACATGGGAATTGATTGTTTCCAAATGCTGGGATACAGGCTTTTGCTGCGTTAAGTAAATGATTTGTTATATTGCTTCCTGGACATGTCGCGTGTAAAAGAGTTAATCCCAGATTGACAGTGATGTCAATGCCCGTTAAATGGCGTAGAATTTCTGACACTTTTGACCAGAATGGTGAGAGTGCTGAACAGATCCAAAATATGTGAAGCATAGTGCCGGGTTCTTGATGACATCGCCAGCAAACCACACCTGTCCACACCCTGTATAAATATATAAATGGTCTATATAGAGAACTCTCTTCCCCATTATTCACTTTAAGATCATTACAAAGAACAAGAGGGCACACTTTGCGTCTGGAGGAAAAGAAGTTTAAGGTCCAGATAAGGAAGGGATTCTTCACTGTAAGGTCTGTGAAAATGTGTGATCAGCTCCCTCAGGAAGTAGTTTCAGCAACTACTATAGATTGCTTTAAGAAAAAGCTGGATGTTTTTCTAGAAGCACAGAATATAACTGGGTATTAAGGCTTTAAAGTAAAAATAACAGTGACTGTTGATCCAGGGAACATCTGATTGCCTCATGGAATCAGGAAGGAAATTTTTTTCCCCTGTTGAAGCAAATTGTACCAGGGTTTTTTTTTGCCTTCCTCTGGACCAACTATGTCTTATAGGGTTTTATATCTGGGATGTTTATTTTCCTAGTGGTTGAACTTGATGGACTTGATTGTCTTTTTCCAACCTAACTTACTATGTAACTATGCAACTATGTAGGTGTTGGGGTCCTGTACTAACTGGTGAGGATTTTATCATTTGTTTCTTGGTATCTGTTGCTGACTGAAGCTTTGTGACTATAATGTAGAATTGTTTCAGTTTATTCTGAGTAAAATTCTATTTGGAGCTCACTTTCCCACTAAGCGATAAAAGTTGGATTTGCAAGGTGTATTTCCGCCAGTTGTATATGGTATGCAATGTTTTTCTCGTGCAGGATCAGAGGAACAGGAGATGACTTCCAGTGATGACAGCAGGCATTGATATTGTGAAGAGGAAGGTAAGGAACGCAGAAAGTGATTAAGTTGTACAGACCGACAGAAACCTAGGGGAGGTAGCGAATGTTCGGCTTGCAGATCAGCAACAAATATCCAATCCAATGGTGAACAGAAATTGTGTGCTCTGAAAATTTCTTGTTTTGCCCATTGTTTAACCTCCCTAGCGGTATGAATACTAAGTATTTTTAAATGTAAAAGCGGTACATTTAAAAAGACTTAGTATTTTAAATTTCCTGCCTGGTCCTGCCTACCAGCGCAACGGACTGCCCTCCAGCCACACAACAGTGAGCAGATCCTCGGCCGGCATCTGCTACCCCTGACCTTGTGTCCCCAATGATAATACGCCGGGGACATAGATGCCGTCCGGGCATCGCCAGATTACACTGATGCCTGTCCGGCATTGCCAGGGGAAGAAGATTCCAGGCATTGCTGGAGGATACCGTGGGCATCACTGGAGGATGCTGCGAGCACCGCTGGAGGATGCAGCTGGACCATGGGAACCAGGTAGGACTTTTAATCTCCCTGGCAATTCCATCCCAAGTGTGACTCGGCTTTTGATATGGAAAATTCACTCTGAGCCAGGGATATTCCAGAGACCTGGAAATTAGAGTGTCCAGTTATTGGAAAAAGTGGCGAAGGATATGCCTGTACTTTAGGGGCATTGTGGTAGTTTGTGAGTACTTGGAGGGTGGTACCTATGAGTGGGTGGTGGCGCATGTAAGAAAGGTCAAAGTTCAGTGACCATGTTATGCATTGTGATGGTATGGATAGGATGGAATTCTAATGATCCTTTGTGTTATTTGTCTATCAGATTGGTAACCTATGGTATCGAGACCAACAATATTTTCATGACAATAATACATTTAGGGCCTGGTTTGCTTCTGAAAAACAAAGTGACTTCCTCTCAGCCGCCATATTAGCGGGCAAATGTTTTCAATCCTAGACCAAATCCATTCCAGGTTTGTTGGATCACCAAGGTTTTCCCAATAAAGTCTATCTTCTCTAGTCTTGGAGAGCTTTATTAAATCAGACCTTAAGTATCTATAAGTCTAAACATAAATGCACAGTCCATTTATAATAAATATATTGTCAAGAAATCCTCTTCACGTGTTTTTTATATGGCTTTATTACTGGCAGTAAGATCACAGTATATCACTTATGTGCATTAAACCTTCTATACTGTTTTTTCTGACTAAACTACTTGCCTCTTTAATATTAAATAATATATATTGTCTATTTCCTAGAACAAGTTTATTTCCTGACAAAATCTAATTTCAGACAGTCATCTAAATCTGTAATTATATATAATACCAAGCCATTTCTTATCGCCAAATGATTTCATCCAGTGCAGTAACTGCAGAAAAACACAATCACAAATGTGTCCTCACTTATTTTGAATAGGCAACACACCTTTTATTACTGTTGAAAGATAAAACTGAACAATTTTATTTTTAGTGGCTATTGTCAGGGACTTTCTTGTTCTTAATGGTACATTATATTCTAGAATACTATTTTTATGATCCTTAACATTAAATATTCATGTTAATATCGAAATACTTTACTTTTTTGTTTTTCAAATATAGATCCTTAAAATGTTGTATCTGTGATGTTAATCTGTAGTCAGCTGTTGTAAACTCGTACCAAAATGTTTGTTCTGGATGTCTACTCATCAAACACCTATGAGACCTAGCACCCTTAAAATAATTGGCAAACCTGTTCACATGTGTTTAACGGCTATCAAAAACGTGACACGGCCACAAATTTTCCTGTATTTTTCAACATTTTCTGTTCTTATTTATACTCATGCTTTGAACATGCACACTTAACACAAACTAAAGGTCCGGGGGATGCGTTAAATCATGAATTGGGAATACAGCAGCACTAATCCTTTAATGCCTGGTTGATGGGATGGACCCTGCCTGAAGGGTTTCTATTTATTTTACTTAGTCAGCACAGCCTTGAGGTAAGGACATTATATACAGTATAGGTTATTCTGCACAGTAGGACAAACTCCCTTGCTAATATGTCCTTGGTGGTGGTGGGGAGGGGTGCATTTTTGATTTTATTTTTACAAACTGGCTGACAATTTCTGTTTTGCTGGCTCACATTTGAACATAGGTTGTAGCTAACAGTGTACAAATACTAATAAGTTAAGTTAATTGATAGTTGAAGCTTTCCAGTCCTTATGTTTATGTAAGGCATGGTTTAAGTGAAGTCTAAATGTCCACATTACAAAATTGTGAAGTTCCTTCTGCAATAAAATATACTTACCTGCCTGTTTATAGTCTTCTTTCCTAAACACACTGAGCTGCGCAAAGCTCAACATCCTGGCCTGGCCAATCCAACACCCAGAACAGGAGTTTAGGGAGAAGGGGGCAGCCACTAGTACAGATGAGTGAAAATAAAAAAAATGGAATCAGGCAGGTATGTTTATTTTATTGCAGAAGTTACATTACCTGTCCCTTCTGCAATTAAGTTTTTGTTCCACTTTCTGCATTATGCTTAAGCTTAGTAATGCTGCCAGTAAAACATTTCCAGTCTTCCAGTCCCAGTTTTGGGATTGTGATTCCTCCCTACTTAAGGGAAACTTGGTTTTATTTGTTGTTATTTTTCTTTTGGTGTAGGATTTAAAATTGTTGGCAAAAAAAAATAATAATAATTTGAATATTTTAGTTTGTCATGCCAAACTAAAGTCCCATTGAAATGATGCTAGCTATTTGCAACACTTTTAATTGTGTCTTGATTATTTTGATTTTGGGATGTGGCCTCATACTCTGACAACAATGACCTACATGGTTTGTATTTCTGTAATAATGTTTTGTGATTTCACTGCTTGATGAATAAATAAGCACTGTACATACAGCACCATTCTTTTCCATGGAGGGGAAAGGAGGTAGAACGAGTGAACCGCACCCCACTATGCTCTTCTCGGTAGGAAAGGACATTTGTCGTTCCCAATTGGTTGTTCATTTTTACTCCATGGCAGATTTCTGAACAACAATGGAGGACTGCTGTATCCATGTTGAATTTTTGCCCAAGACAAGCACAACTGTTCATCTTTTGCTACAACCATCTGATTGTGTCTGAAGAATTAAATTAATTGCATCCAATGGTATATTCAACAGACTACAATGGAGCAAATAAAAAAGCTATTTGTTAGGGTTTACATACTCATTAAGCCCTCAAGCTCAGCGAGTAATGTGAGGACTTACCAGACCTGGTCTGTAAGGATAAAAGGTTTTCTATTAAAATAGGAAAACAAGTAACTTACTTTGTACCTTATTATAATCTGCATCAGACAATGGCACTGGGAACCAGTTTACAGACTTTTGGTTGAATTCCATCACAGGCTCATCTCATCAATCATTAAGTAATTAAAAGAACAAGAGAGGTATCAACCACATACAGCTGTCCAACTACTCCAGATTTCTGTATTCCCCTGTCATTGTCACCACTGTGTCCCTAGGGTACAGCAGACAAGCAGATGTATTATTTAAAGGATAAAGAGATTTCCTTCTTGCTTTTGGGCAGGATTGGCACTCGCCTATTTGCTACAGTCCTGAGGGCCCCTAAACTACAGTATATCATACTGAAGAAGAAATATTTCTTATATTGCAACTTTCTAGTACTGCATTCGTTTTCTTTTGCCTAATTGTATTCCTTTGTTTATTCCTAGTGATCCTCTCAGTAATAGCTTTCTGTTTTAATATTATTATTATTGTATTTTTATATCAATATTTTATAATTGCATTTTAATTGTTATGAATATTTAATGATATATGGTAAAAAATAATATTATTGTGTGTTTCCCTACCATAGTCCTATGTCATTAACACAGGCTAAGCACAATATTGGAGGGAAGCCAGTTAACATCAAAACCAGTAAATAAACAGATTTTGTTGCAGCAATTTGATCTCAAAACCTACTGCTACTAATAACACGTTCATCTGGTTGTTATCTAGAAATGGGTAGGGCACAAAGAAGACTCATCTGTGCTTTGAGGATGTGCTTTGCTTTTTATATTTTACTTATAAAATGAATTACAACACATTGTAAATTTAAGCTGTATGAAAAATGTAAGGTCAGGCAGTGTTTTCTCTTTTTATTTTTTCATGTGCCATCTTGGCAGAAGCTAAAAGCTTATACATAGTGTTTTACTAAAAGAATATTATTGTCGTGAACTCAGCACAGTAGGTAAGAGATTCACAGTAAATGTTATGTTGAAAAAAGATTTATGGTCGTTATGTGTTATCTTGTGTAAAAGCAGTACTTGCAGATGTATTCCAGTTTAACTGTTAAGTGTTTGATGTAGAGAAGAGCTGTGCATTGCACTACAGACAGATACATTTTCTCAGGAATCAGTGTAAAATGCAGAACGATCCCAGCTTTGAAGTTGGTTAGATATGGAAAGAAGTTCTGTTCATAGATAGGAAAAAATAAACAGGGTAGGGTGGGAGCAGTGCAGAGTTTGTTTATTTTAAGTCAATTCATCTGTTGATTTGGTAATTTTACAAATAAATGAGGTGTCTCGGTCTCTTTAGGAAATAAGCTCACCATAGACAATACATGTCTTCTAATTCATCAACACTAGGATTACCCATGCTTGCATACCAATTGTTGAGTAGATTGGCTAGATAACCATATAGACGTAAAACAGTGGTCAGATTAAAAAAAGAAAACAAAGCAAACTACCAAAATTGATTGTGTGGGGATGTTGCCCTTTACCTATAGGCAAAGGGTTCCTCAATCTGGTTGATTTAGATAATCTTAATCATTTTTTGACAATGTTACAGAATGTGAACTATAGAAAGGTGTTAACAGCAGGCTTTGTTTAGGAGGCAAAGATGTCCTTGCCTTGGCCTCCAAAGACTTTTTACTGATATGGTTCAGGGAATACAGGGTTCATTGTCCAGCTGCCTTAAGTGCTGAAGAGGGGGAGGGCATAGTGGCCACTAGGTTATGTTTATATAACTAATGGATTTAGGCCATATCACCCACACATAAGGAGAACATAAGCTTTTTCACATGATATTTTCCATCAATGTACGAGGCTAATAGAAGACCAGATGTCAGAGATAACACATTTGTATAGTGTTTTTCCTTAAAGAGATAAATTGATGCTAAATTTAAGTTACATTATTACAATATTATATTACAGTAAGTTAAAATTAAGTGATACAAACTAGGATTTTTTAAAATGAAGCAAAGAAATCTGAAATTAAAGCATTATATAGTGTTTTTTTCCTGACAAGGACCCTGCCATTTAAAGGATATCAATTTACAGAAGCTCTCTCTGCTGCAGCAAGTCATCAGGATGTTAATCTATCAGAAAATCAGCACTCCTTCATTGTCCATGTCCCAGACCACCTGGTAGCCTTCAGCCAAGTCCTGCCCCAGTCACTGCTTTATTAATTACCTCTTATGTCGAAAAAAATCTCAAAAGATGAGAAGTATAAGCTGATCACAAAGCGCTGCAGCAGAGAGGGCTTCCATATGTAAAAATTTTAATCCATATTTCAGTTGTACTATCTCATTCTATGGCTCCTAATTCAACTCCACTTGTTACTTAGTAATACTGTATAAAAATAAAGGAAAAATAAATACTTAGAAAGCTTAGAAAAATGTGTTATATGGAAGCAATCTGTTATTTTCTGCACGTTGTTTAAACTCTTCAGATGAAACTCAACCTCCAAGAAGTATTCTTAGCTTCACACTACAAAATTCCACCTGTTAGCTGACGTGAAGAATAAGTTGTTCAGTGAGATGCTTTTTATGAAGTTCCTGGAGCAGTTTATATGGTTCCTGCTAAAAAAAAAAAAAAACAGAACGTCATTGATGCATCGGTGCCAGCCCAAAAAATGCTTCTGGTACCATTTCAGTGTTATACCCATCTTTTATTCAAATATGTTTATTATAGAAAGTAAATACTTATATCTGAACATATCTGAGCACATAGCAACTGATCAGAAAATTCCCGTCTGCATATGTGTTCTGGGTCAGTAATGAAAAAAGCCAGAGACAAGCAAGCAGTTATTTTTGGAAGGAGGTAAGTAATAACAGCCCTCTTATTCCATTACATGATACTAATTATTGGCTGAGAAGAATTAAACCTCAACTGTCTGTCATGTTTAATCTAGTCATTGTTTCATTAGAGAGATGCATTTACATTACATACTCCTGCAACAAAATTGAGCAAGCATGCTGATAGTAATCCCCCCTTGGAGCATTTGATCCTTCTTACTATCAATATGTAAAAGTCATCTCAGTACTCCTGAATATTGTACTGAATGTAAAGGAAAAAAAAACATTCAACAGGAAAATATTTTAAGATTTGTATAATAAAGACCATTTTATGCCAAACAGCTATATTGGTTACAATAAGGTTTGGACTGCCAATGCCCTGTCAATTTATAAGTGTGCACCATTATGTAAGTTATGGATTTGCAATTATATCTTGGTCTTTTCTACTAAAAGGAAATCTTTACAAAGTTACTCTATGATACAGTTAATGACATGACTGCTGAAGATGTCAGTGCTTTTTAAATATATATAAATGTGTTAAATAATGTCCATTTCCAGTGGTCAGAAGCATTAACCTCACAACCTCTGAAAGGCCTGATTGTTAGATGCAACGCTCCAAACATCACTTACTTTAATTGGGCTATGTATAGCTGTCTTCAAACACGGCCTGTTCTATGTCAAACCAATCCTGACAAAAGAGAAGAGAAGGAAACATTCATTTCATGACAACAGCATCCGGTCAGCAAGTTTATGTAGATAATATGTGAATCATGAACTTAACAAATGAGCAGTCACTAACACAAACAATAACATATATTGTTAATCCCAATTTCAGGTGCAATAGTTGTAAGTGGACAGAACATTTTAAAGGATGCAGAACAGATGTTAAGATCTAAGATGCATGAGTAACCTACAGTACAAACCAACTCACGTAGATTGTTCCGTTCTTTATTTTATCCTACAAATGCAACAATACTATTTTTATTACACAAAGAACAACACATTATGTCCCTTCCTGACAAAATAATTCACGCCTCTAGATGATTCAATAATGTTAACAGCCAGTGACCATTGGGAACCTTTACAAGCTTTTCAAAGATTGCCCCCAAGTGGAACACAAAGGTCACATCACCTGCTGTTTATCAGGACATGTTTACACTCAACTGCCTGGCCCTGCACATTTCTATTTCAATATGCAATAAGGCTACTTGTGCAATATTTTATATTTAAATACATAAAATGCCTTTTTGTATTATTACTTCTCAGCACAGGGCATAGAGCTAAAGCGTTCAGGTAATGTAGAACTACAACAGTATATTCCTTTTCAAAAGTTGTACATTTTATCGTTACAAGTAGTTCTTGCTTGTTACTGTTACTTGCACTTGTTACTGAACCTTGGCTGAGATGATTCCATTAACAGGTCAGATTCAGGTAAAATTTGGCCCTTGGCAAAAATGAACATTGGACCCTTTAGGTTCTAATGCTGTACTGACAATACCATGTGGTTTGTTTTATTTGAGCCAGGCTTCCCATGGATGGTTTTCCCCTCTTTCTCCCCTCTTCAGGCAGTCACTATCCTTTGGAAAAGGGACTACAGGGGGCTGTTGGCCATGACTACCATAGTTGCTCACACTGATTCTGGCACACTGGCCTGGCATTCAGCAAAAGCTAAAGAGGATGAGAGGGGGTTGGCCCTTGCTTCCAAAAAAGGTATGAGCTTGCTTAGGATAGGAACTGTCTGTGCAAAGACTCAGCTTCAGGGACAGAGCCTTATGGTAATGTGGCATTGCCCCCTGCTCACATCGGCAGGTTTAACCAACCAGGTTTTAGAAGCAGGGATCATTTGTAAGTGATTTTGTTTGTA
Source organism: Pyxicephalus adspersus (assembly GCF_032062135.1). Classification (NCBI taxonomy): domain Eukaryota; kingdom Metazoa; phylum Chordata; class Amphibia; order Anura; family Pyxicephalidae; genus Pyxicephalus; species Pyxicephalus adspersus. Next base: position 46,953,053 of record NC_092867.1, read on the forward strand.
TTAGGCAATGAGAAAGTTAGTTTATTATCTGCAGACTAGGTCTATATTAATTTTTTGACTGGTGGGTATATATAAGTATCAGTTCCAGCCTGCAAATATTTTGTCAGTCAATATCAGTCAACACTTGACTCACATATTGACCCTGGTTTGATCTATAAAACTTGACCTTTAATTTTCAGTCTTAAAAGGACACTCACATTTCTCACACTTCTCACATCTCTTGGTCACTTAGCAGTCAATGAATATATTATTTTCTATACCTTAAAAATTTATAAATAAAGTCCACTGGACAACTGAACTGTGGCAAAATATGACCAACTATTGTTAAGATTTAAAACAATCTAGAATAGCTTTATTAAAAATATGGTAATAATACCATTAATAAACCAAGATATAGGAACATTTTTAAACTGTATTCAAACCAACAAGAGAAATTAATTATTTAAGTCTGTGCTATCCAAGTCCAAAGGAAGTGGCTTGTCGCTGTCATAGAAAATAAAAGGTATGTTTTAGCTCCAATTAGTTCAACATTATCCATAGCTAATAGTACATATGAGATTCTATTTGCTATATTTCTCCTACAGACAACAAAAAAAAAATATACTTTACCCTTGAACTTGATAAGTAGTGACAAAGCTCTTAGCCATTTCAAATTGTTTTGCTTTTTAATCTGCCAAATATACCACTAAAGGAACACCTTTTTTCTTAGTAAACAGACTCAGTAAACAAGTAAAAAAGTCAGGGCCACACTTGTTACTGAAACTCCATACCACTTTGTGCTGTCTTTCAGGTGTTACCTCCTGTGATAACACAGCCAATCCAGGAAGGGGAGATCTATCAATCTAACTGGCTGTTGGTGAACAAACAATAGGTAAACAGTCTAAGCACAGGGTGGAAATACTGACTTGAACATAATCTCCGTAAATGTTGTCACCCTGATAGGAAGCAGTCATAGGTGCATATTGGCATTCAACTGACTTAAAAATGATCACCTATCACAACAAAATGCAGAATGCAGATTATTTACCTAATAAGCCCAGGGTGTGAGAATGAATCCTATAGAAAACAATACTTTTTATTTATCATATCTGCATTGTAACATTGAATGTTGGTGTGAACATGCCATCACAAATCATAAGGCACTTTTTAAATAAAGATAACAATAACAGCATAATTTAAAATGGGATGTTCCAGATAAAGTGATAATTTGTGAAAGTAAGAAAAATAAATTTGAAAGCATTTGTAAGCTATTTTCCCCTAAAACTTGCAGTTTTAATCTGCTTAGTCAGTATCACCTAACTGCATCCAGAAGTGCCTAACATGCAACACAATATTATTGCTGTGCTTTTTGTAATAGGTAGTGGGGGCCAGAAACATTCAGGCTTAGAGCTAGATGATGCTGGATGATATTTAGTCATCCATTAGGAGGTGGGGCTTCACATTAAAGAGAAGCCCACCGTGTGCAAGGAAACTAGTGTAAGCAATTACAGTGGAGGACAGGAGCCTGTACAACTGTGCATGGCTGTTGGCAACGCTGGAGTTCAGCTTTCAAATTTCTGCCAGTGAGCCCTAAATTGTGTCTCTAGCCTATCTTTATAGAACTTCAGGCAAAACAAAAAACACTTTAATCTGCTAACTGACATAACATTTGTCCTACTCCGCTATAATCATTTGATGAGTTTACAGTGTAAGAACAAGTAATGTAGGTTTCCCCCCAGGGGAATCCAAGAAAGGGAATTCCACAATGCTTATAAAAACTTGGAGAGGATAATCATTTTAATGAATTGTTTTTCATTGTCATGTTTAGTCCAGATGTCGATGACGTTTTACCCAACTTAACTACTGACAGTAACATGAGTGGAATCTGCAGTTTATTTTATTATATTTTATTTTGACAGTTAGTGTAAACACAGCTCAAACAGCAGTGCAACAATATAAAAATAGGTCGGATTAATTGCACATTACATGACATATTTTAGTGAAGCTCTGCATAAAAGTATAAATTAGAAATATTGCCGTATCATACTTAAACAGTGATAGCCATAACAAATGTGTATAATGTAAAAAAACACCAAACTCCAGGTAAAAAAAAATGAAGGGCAGAGGAGAATCTGTACTGCTCATAGTTAAGATGTGGTCTGGTTAGGAAATGACAGGATGATGGAAATGCATTGTAGCAGATTTAGTCTTCAACAAAGTTTGCATTCTACTGTGGGCATACAGTGTGGAAATGTGACACTTCTAGAAAAGATGGACTGTGCTTTACCACATTCGTATAAGGAATACAGCATGTGAGACACAATCTATTTTTTAAAGCACACGCATTAAACAATTTTGCAGTGGATTACATGTAATTATTAGTTTTACCACTGGCCAAACATGAACAACTACAAAGCCTACAAATTTCAATTTATTTTTGTAGATTTCCATGATTTTATTAATTTCAACATATTAAGCTGATAAAGCCAGATTGCTAAAAATATTGTACTGGTATGCACTGCCAACTAACTTTATTGCCTTTCAATCCTTGATAGAAATACATAAAATGACCCTTCTCCTCAGCTCCAGGTTCTCCCAGGACGGATGGATGGTATAGATTGCAGCTACCGTTGGCTAAATCTGCACCAGTACTAGGTAATAATGACGTTTTCATGTGAATTATGCTCAAAATGTGCAAAGCAGCAATGGGCAAGAAACTGCGCTTTAATGGAAAAGCACAGCGTGTTTACACTACAATCTACATCTCAGATGAAAAATGTGGGTTTACTTCAAACTGTATTGCTTGCCGAAACGTAAATACACCCAATAAAAAAAAAACATGGGACCGTAACATGGTCCAACTGCTGCTTATGGTGTGGTTAAACTCTCATTATCTCAGGTCTATCTAAATACATTCTTGACAAATATAATATAGTTTGTTTTTGAAGGGAAAAAACAAGCTCTAGCCTTTGTTCTTACAAAGCAGTCTTTAAGTTCCAGTCCAAGTGGATTGCCAATGCAGAGATGATGGCAGGCAAGGGGAAGCATTGAATCAGTCTATTCAAAAAAATTAAAACATTTCTAGGCTTTGCAGGATTTACAATTTGAGAGGATTTAGCGGGGGGATGATCCTAATGATTTGTGTAAACACAAGCATGAACCGAAATGGCATTGGGATATACATAATTGACAAAGTGACAACTCAAATCCGAAATAGAACCTCACCCAGGATAATGACTGAACAAAATTGGCATTATTCTTCTTGACATAAAAGCAGGTGAAGACTATGTCAGGGTAGAAATGTTACTTCCATGTAATGTAATAAATATCAGCAAGAGTTACACTTACACATTATTTGCTTGCATGTACATATATTTCAAATACATGTGATGACAGGCCCACTTTAAGTGTACTAAGTACTTTGAAAAGTAGGAACTTTAGGAAATTAATCAGTCCTATGGAAGTAATTCAGCTGCTTTATTTAAAGTGAACTTTGCTTAAAAAAAGGGCATTCTATTTTTGAATGTATACTAAGCTACACATTTGCAGCTTAGTGTACATTTTCAGCATACCTATGTGCTTTGGCGAATAAACTCCCATGTGCAGGAGTTACATTAATCCAGCTTGGCCAGATCAGGTTGGCCAAAATTCTGGAACCCAGAAAAAGACCAACCAAAGAGGCAGTTCTGCTTTAAGGATGAATGATAAATAAATTGCTAAAATGTTAAAGCAAGCAAAGTTTTTGTAGAGGTAACAATGGTGGCAAGATAGGCCTTATTTAGTAGTTTTGAAAAAACCTGGGCAGTTTAGAAGTGAAGGCTTCAGTGATCTAATCCTAGAAAGAACAGTCAAATGGACAGAAGGTATATTTAAAAAGTTACTTAAAAAATTACTTAATTGCTGTGACTGTAAATAAGTAAAATTCTATGAACAATGGGTGTGTGGAATGAAGGAAGTTCCAGGATAGCTTCCAACAGAATCTAGTCATTGTTTTATTATAGGCTGTGTCACTGTGTAGCCACAGGCTGTCGTGTGGGTAATGCCTGTGAAGTGATTTTTTGGCTTCTTTCTGCTGACAGTCTCTTCAAACGTTCCGTATAGAAGCCATTGAAATCCAACCTGTGAAATAAAATGTTTAAAATAATTAAATATTACTAAGGCAAGATAAAAAACTATGGTCAATAATGTTCGGTAAGATGTAAGATTTCATTGTCCATACATTGTCTATACCAAAATTCTGCACATGTATAGATTCTGAGTTGAAAAAAATGCATCCACAAAATAGTTAATAGAATTGCTGTTCTTGTTATTTATGTTTAGGTCCTGAGATAATGTTTACAGCACCAAAAGCAATTAAGTGATTATAGTAAATGAAAACAACCATGAAGCACTCACATTCAAGGAACTGCAAGTTTAGCAGTGTAGTCTCAATATGTAAATTATTATAGTATGATAAAAGCTTGATTACATGTTTACTTATATCTATATAAATGATCTAGAGGAAATAACTTTTTTCAAAAAAGTGTATTTTTTAGCTGTAACAAATTTCTTACCTGTATATGATGTTGATCATGCTGTGCTCGCAGTCATTGGTACTGTACACACTCAATTTATCAAGAAGGTCCATGAGATGTGTAGAGAAGTTGCTGTCAAAATTGTTTATGGTGGATTCAAAGCCAGAGGAAGACTGAAAAGCATCAACATGTTCTGCCAGAAACTAAAAAAGAAAGAATAACCTTTGTTACGAGCAGGAAAAAGGGGGTGTCTTATCTTTTCCACAAGAATCTGAACAACCTAGAAAGCCCTGGGCAGAATTGCAGTAGGAGTAAACATCTAAAAAAACAGGTGCTTGCAGCTAACTACTACCGAAGGTACTTCCTTAGTTTAGCTGTAGATTTATCTAAAATTGCTGCCTTTACTACCTTTGAAGTGAGTTTTTTCTTTATCACTTCTTCAGTTTTCTCATTCTGTGTGGGTGGTCCCATCATAGTTCCATGTTCCAGTGTCAAACGCTCCATCTCTGTCTGCACCTGCATGCTCTGTGTAAATCGCTGAAAAAGTAAAAAGGATTTTCCATGAATACTTGCCGTATAATATGTGGATAACAAATGTAACATGTGGACAGTAATAATGCAGATACACATTATATTACTGTGCCCAACAAATGTATTCAATGGCAAGTACCTTGAACTTTATACATTGCAGTTTTGTGTCATGCATGTGCATCCTTTTCCATGTTCAATAAAACTCTTGTGTGAGGTTAACAATAGTTTTTGATCATTAAAATTGTAAGCAGGGTTTTAGCAAGTAGTTTTAAGGAGTAACAAATTCTGATAATGTAGCAAAACCTAGTAATTGGAAATCCAGAAGGTTTTATATATTATATGCTTGGAGATTTAGAGCTAGAATTCCATGTGTATCACATATACTTGAATATAAACAGATCCAAATAACAAAACTGGAAAACTACATTGACTCAAGTGAAAACTTAAGGAACAAAATGTCTCTGCTACTTCTAACTATCTAAACAGTAAGAAACAGAAATAGCAAAAAGATTAATGTGAACAAATACATCCATGGTGTGTTATTATAAACATTGTTTGAAAAGGTGGTACAATTAAAAAACGTGGGCTCAGTCTGCTCATCTTTTTACCCCCTTACATAATTACATGCAATATACTTGCCAGCAAGTAGATGGTGCTGTGTCTTCATGTAACTGTCCTATATGGCATGGATTTGTTAGGTACATTACATAAGGATACTGCACCATCTAGTGGCCTCATTATAAACAGATATTATGTTTCTATTTGCAATTTCGAGGGGAGTATATATGGTAAATTCTTTTTATTGTATAACCACAAAGATGTATTTTTCAGAAGGTCTTGAATGTAATTTCTAATGGGTGAAGAAAGTTAATACACACCAGTCAAAACATACTTGAAAATGTAACTGTTATATCTATTTAATAAGTGCAACACAGTAAAAGTAAGAAGGGACTGGCTAGACTTCAACAACATATTGTAAAATTCAGGAGTCATGTGAATGTATATGCTTCCTAATATTATACAAAGAAAATCTCACAATTATTTTATGAAAAAAAATTTGCACATTTAAAATATTTTTTTTCTAATTTTCTTACTTCTTTGTAGTCTTCCGCATTGGAAACGTATACGGGCAATTTCCCATGTTTTATATATTCTATTTTTGTTAAAAAAGGATATGAAATACAGTTGTTTGTATATGTCAATAAAAGATGATAGCGCCATGTTGATCAATAGCAACACCAACAACGAGCAAAGGAATGTCTGTGGGAGCTTACCTGCATGCAGTTCGTAAACATGACGCACACAGACATAAGTTTGGAGAAGATTTTGAGTAATTCAGGATTGGTAAGCATGCAGTCCTTCAAACAATTATCAAGAAAGCTTGTGTGGTGGCTTAAGACATCATCTATGTTACAGGCCTGTTGGTAAGAAGTAAAAAATACATCAGGCAGTCACTTTAAAGTTTTACACACTTTTTTTGTAACTAATGCAGCAATCATAGAGAAGGTAAAGCTACTTCTAAATGAAAGATGGAAGACTATATTTGATAATTTCTCAATTTCTTTGCGTCACCTGCAGCTTTTTTAAAAACAGTAATAATTTACAATATGCTGCTACTGAAATTTTAAACATTGATCAAGGCCAGGAGAAGTAAAGGCCAGAAAAGGTACACTTACACACTCAATTCAGGGCAGTGAAGCTGACAATACAACAACACATCCCAGCACAAGAACATTAAAAAAATGCCCTATTTTCAATTTTCAATGTACCCCATTCACACAACACTCTTGGTGTAAATCTGCCCTTAACAGGAAGAACATTTATACTTTCTACCTATTTATTAAAAAAGGTTCAAGAAATTATGTTATATGATACATTATTTTAATGGCAGATTACTTCATAACATACTGCAAACCTTAATCTAATCATTTTAGTAGTTCTATTTTTAAAGAAAAAAGGAAAAGAAAAACTCAAATAATGCAATATTCTATAATTAAACACTGCTATTTTTATTAATAATAAAAATATTAATAACTACTACACCTAGTGGCCATTTTAGCCTTTCAACCTGTTTAAACTGACAACGGCCACATAACCGAGAGATTCAGCAAACGTGCAATGAATTTGGTCAAGCTGGTCACTAAAAATATCGACCAAATAATAGGAAATGATTCTAAGAAATCTGCTCCAGCTGGATTAGTTTTCAGAGGATCATTCTAATAGTCATGGTCCATTTCTATGTGAAGGGACAGCCTTGTAAGAGAATTATTTTAGCAAAGCTATCAAAATTTCATGCTTTCTTTAAAACTGTAACATTCCCTTCAGCTCCAGTCTACTGGAGTGTTGAGTACGCAATACAGATCTTAAAATGAACAGTTAACCTCAATTTTAATAAAACACAGAATGGGAAGGCTTTCACCTGCAGGAGAGATACGTGTCTTGCCAGCACATTCATAATTGTCCCCACACTGTCTACAGGGCTGTGCATACAAGGGAGTAAATTTGTGCCATCAATCAAGACAAGCCAAAGCCTCAAACACAGAATTAGATTGGGCAAAGATATTGGCAAGGGAGCTCACACACATCACAGGTGGTTAGAGAAGTATACTTCTCTTTTAGAATGAATTGTGGCTGTTGCTTTCAAAAAAAGATTCAGTTTGTGTACAGCAAGAAAACCAAGGAGAAAAAAAAAAGGTTTAACTAAAACCTTTTTTGATGCTTTTAGGTTTATTTAAGAAACTCTTGTATACAAGTCATTACTAAAAGAAACGGTCATCAAGAAAAATTTTCAGGCTGCTTACATAAATGCCCGCAGTTATCACTTACTGATACTGTCCTTGCAAAGCAATACATTTTAATACATTAAGACATAGAAAGTTTATCACAGGAACTTGTTTTTTTTTATAAATGTATTCAACATTACCAAACCAAGGCTTTTAAGGATATTTACTGTACACCTTGCTCTTTATTGTTACTTACTGACTTGAGGTTTTTCTCAAGTATATGCCAAGTGGGCTCCATTACTTCAAACATCATATAATACTGGATATTCTGTACAAAATTCAACATCCTCTGGCGGAGTGTAAAAGCCCCTGCAAACCTGGCAATAAAAAGAAAGAAACTTAAAAGCAAAGTCAAAAGTAGTAATCAATGCAAACACTAACATAGAAATTGCCCTTAAATTACCCTTTCACTGACTATTTGTTAACAGTACGCAAATTAGATAACATCAGAGCAGCGGTCGCAACTGGCAAAAACTGTAGAAAAAACTTAGAAAGTTGTAAATGATCTTTCTGATAATATAAATCAGCTAACTAGGAGATTAATGCAGAATGGACCTAAATCTGATCACTGTGATTGATGGGGCTGCTCACTCCTCATTACCAATCCTGTTTTTCTCTTTAGATATGTGCTTTTTAATTTGTTTATGAGTACTAAAACAAACTGTAGATCTCTTCTGTCTCTGCAAGATACCACAAATCGAGCTGGATGTCAGGATTATGTAAACTCTGGTGTGTATGCACAAAGACTACAATATAAGATTTGTTCAATGACCAAAGAAAGATGTCAGATCAAAGAAAGACCGGGGGTGGCAGAGCAAAGAGATGGAGGGACAAGTGAAGGCGCCCATATGTATCAGCACTACAAAACACCAAACTATGTGGAAAAGTGTCATTTATCTGTAGGCCTAGATCTGACTTAGTTACGGGGACTAAATAGAAAAAGGCCTAAAAATAAAATATAGTATATAGTAGTAAAGCCTTCTAAGAAGGTATTCATATGTATCATTCCATTACAAATCCAAAACAAGAAAAATGTTTATAATTTCAGGCCAGTGGGCAAGGCCATACAAATCAGAGTTAGACTTGTGCGTCAACTATTTTACTTACCTATACAAAAGTGTCAGTCACTGCTCTAGTGGCTGGGTCATTCATTTAATAATAGGTATTACAGTCCTAATGTTTAACAACTAAGTTCCATTTTGTTTGGCCGCTGATTAACCCCCTCTTTTCTCTAACTATTCCTAATTAGCTCATTTTATTCTGTCTTTCCTTACCTAGTTCTTTCTCAGAATGGTTTAATATTTTTACCATTTGTGCCCAAACTTTTATTTTTTGCTGTAATGTTAGCTTTCATGAAACAATTTAAAATTGATCTGTGTATAAATAGTTTGCTTTACCTCATATTCAAACAGATTGGAAAATAATTTTACCTATAGCACAATCACTACTCAACCCAATCAACCCCATACTTTTGCTGTGTACATTTCCAACAGCACTAACTTTACCATTTAGCAGAATGCAGGGAGAACTGCTTAGCTGCCTTGTTGCTGATCCAAACATTGCACAACAGCCTTTCCACGTGTTTACAGTAGAACAAATGGCGGAAAAGCATCTGGTAACGTGTCAGAGCCTTTCTGCAGATGAAAAAAAAGAAATACAGATAAAAATAATGTACAACGCTAACAGATCACTTAAACATACCAAATTTTTACTTTGTTTCAAAAGTGGAAAAACAAACCAAAAAGAGATATAAACAGAATGATGACATATTGGTCTGAAGTTTCTGGTCAAAGTAGCTGTACTTTACCTGTTTATTATTAGAGAAAGAGGCCACTTTACAATATAATCAAAAGAAAAGGCCTCCAGACCACTCAGTGCCAGCTCAGTGGGGTCAGCATTAATCAAGGCTTTCTCTTGGCGGGTTTCAATTGCAAGGACACGGAGAAGCTGGGTGATGAGATCATGAGGCATCAATTCAATCTGAAAATAGAATGAAGCACAAGTCATTTCCCAATTCCAATACAATTCAGTAAGTAGGGAGAATTACCAATACACAAGGGCTTTGAAATGTGCAAGTTAAAAAACCCATTGCTTTGTCATTCGCCTTGAACTTGTATAGTCATGGTGGATGGTGCCCTTGATAAGTTCCTCATTTTACCTTTTCTCAAACAGAATACAAACACTGTAATTCAAAGCTTCCCAACCTGATAAATACTTTGAGTTTACAGTTGTCTGACAGAATGTATTTCAAGCCATACACTGTCACATTGATACATATTAGCATTAGATGATTTACACAATATAACTATTTTGTTGTGTACCTTTAGTCAGTTCTAAAGTTACCCTGTACTTTTTACATGCAGGGAAAAGTAACACATTCACTAAAATGCTGCTCCCTTTCCCCATATGTATACTTTAACTTTTAATTTACTTCCCACTTCTCCATTCACTAATGGGAGTAAGAAGAGTTAGTTCCAAGCCACTCTGCTCAGGGTTTACATACAGCTTAGGTTTTTCCAACTCCATATGACAATGCTCGGGTCTGGCTACTTGCAGCTTAGACAGCTAGCACTGCATCAACAGAGGCAGGTTAGAGCCAAATACTCCTTCTATTTGAAATAATGGGCATTTTTTCTTTCATAAAATTACATCATCAGACCTTCAAATTAAATGTGAAATACAACTTTTCTGGGGAACAAACAGGCACACCTGACATTCTAGACCAACTGCTTGAAGCAACAGAGAAACTATTTCTAAACTGTACACTAACGTTACAGGAAAATGCTAAACACAGGATATTCTTTGCTAATATGATCAATATTTGCTTTTGTGATCAATCTAACAAACGAAGAGCTCACATTGCAAAACATCAGCAGTCATCTATTAGTGTTCTCAAGATTACAGGTTTCGATGTCTTTGTAATTACTGATGCAGAGCATGTAATGGCTGGATTTTGTAAAGTTTATAAACAAAGTTATAATTCTGTTCTGCAGACATTATCTGATGATACTCAACAAGATCTGCAACTACCAATCTTTCTCCAATTAAATTCAACTCATAAGGAACAGATGGATTCTAACATTCAGTAAGCTTTGTTTGATTCAGACTCAGGTAAAGTATATGGTCTACACCATAGGTTCCCAATGGGGGTGGTATTGACGCTAAAAAAAATAGGGCATTTCTTGTCCAAGACATATTAAGAGGGCATCAAGGACAAGCCGCCAACCCCTTGTGCAATACCCATAGGGATCCCTCTCCCTGTGTGCTGTCCAGCTCACACAAATAAGATAGCAATCTTTTATCAATGACAGAAAAGTCCCACCTATGCATGCCTGTTCTCGGAGCCCAAGCATCCTGGGATTTGTGACATATGTATCCCAGGAAGCTCTGGGAATGGCTTTGCCTTTTTGTTTTTTTTTTTTTAAAAGGTATTTAATGAAAAAAGGGTTATCCACCCTTCTATATAAAGAAAAAATTGTGGTGATAGGCTATTTCAAGAAAAGGATCCCTAAATTGAGTTTGCCTATTAGTGACCCCCAAGGGCCACTTCCATAACATTGAGCATTGCCAATTGTCTGTGCGCTGTGGTGCCTTAAATTTAAAGTTGCCTGCTCACCAAACTTTAAGGCTGCGTTCAGAGTGGCGGTGAGGTGGCACTGTGGTTACCCCTTCTTCATGCCATGGAACCCTGCTTAAGGGGTGACGCTTCGTACCACTCACTGCCGCCTTCAGTCAAATCTGCAAACACTGCTGTGCAAGGGACTGAGCGGCTGGTGGGGTGCCTGTTACACATAGCTGGCCACTTGCCACCAAGCTCATCTGACTAATAATATTATCTTATTTTTTTATATATAATATATATATATATTTTTTTTAAATTATATTTTGAGCAATACACCAATATTATTAATATCATCTAATAAAATAATTAAAGAAATCTGTCCTTGTTTTTCAATATATAGTATAATATAGCGAATCACTAGTTAAAAAAGTGCTGCTGTGACCCAGGGGTCAGCAAACGCCGGTCTAGCCAGTATTCCAGTCCGTCACCCCTAGTTATTTATTGTTGGACCTGGCCTAATTGAACTGTTGCGTTATCACGAGTTCCCACACAGTAACCCCAATTACTATGCCTAAAGAGCAGAAGCAACGTGCAGCTACCAGTTTTCGGAAGGTTGACCTCGAACATTGTGTCTTCAACACCGAAAGGACTGATGAATTATTCTTCGTCCAACGCAGCAACAAAGCCCTGTGTTTAGTGCGCAATGACACCAACAGCACTTTCAAGCGGTGTAAATCTCAAGGGGCATTTCGATGCCAAGCACACACACATACAGAGACATTCATTGACTTCTACCATCAGCTGCCACATGCTTAGTTTCCAATGTTGTTAGCCCATGCCAAGCATGTGATTGCAATGTTTGGCAGCACTTATTTGTGCCAGCAGCTGTTCTCCAAAATTAAGTTTTGTAAGAACAAGCTGCACTCTTAGCTCACTGATAGTCACCTAATGACATTCAGTTGCTGAACTACTCATCATTAGAACCTGATATTGTATCTGTCTCTAAGAACATGCAACATCATGTTTCCCATTTAAATGCCATCTTGACCTCCGGATATGCCCTAGTAGTTCAAAAAATTTGCCGACCCCTGGTCTAGACAGACTATCCTGTTATATAAAAAAAAATTCAGTCCAGTTGTGCCCATTCTGTAATTAAATAATCATTGCTTTAGATGCTAGGAAATTAGTCGAGTCCATAAACAAGGCCATTGTTGTGGTGTTTTTGAAAACCAAAAAATGACCATTTGGACTGTACCTCTTATATGTCTAAATCCTTACTCACTTACTCCTATTGTCAATGACCAAACAGGCTTTATCTCTTGTAAATCTATTAGTACCATTGTCCACATAGTGCAAAATATAGCCTTCAAAGATTTCATTTTTTGTACCTGAGCTATGCCATCGCTTAGTAAAGATTAAGCATTTGACTCACCACCAACTTCTATGGCTTGCCCTACTTGGATTATTTTCAAAGTAAAGTTCAAACTAGATTCAAATCCTTGAAAACTTTACCTTAAACTTTCTAATGATTGGTTTGCTTTTCACAATCATTACAGAAGTTATAACTTTGCTTTTCTGTCAGCTACCAGAACCAGAATCTAAGAATGCAATATGTTCTCCGTTGGTACCTTCAGATCATCTTTAAAAGGGTCTGTGTTGGCAGTACTCATTCGTAAAGCTAACTCCAAAAGAGCCTCTAGCCTGGTTGGAATTATATCCTCCACTGTTTTCTTTAACTCCTCCTCAGTAAGATCCATGAAATGCACAAAAAAGTCTCCTTGGTCCATGAGGAAATAATGTTTAATAGACCTAAAAAGGAAAAGAATTTACCAGATTAAAAAGATTTTTTTGGTCAGTGAGCTTCTTTGACTACCTCAGGTCAATTAATTTGTAACATAAAAAGCAAAGTATTTTTCTATCATTGGGTCAATATATCAAGTTGCTAGGAAGTTTGATACTTTAGAATTGGCAAAATGCTAAAAGATATCAAAAGCAGAAAGGCCACTAAATAATCCGGAAGGGTTTGGAGAAAAACAGTGATGATCATCCAGGAAGCAAATCTATTCACTTGGCCTTGGAAATGATAGTGTAGTTAAGGTCCAAGTACAGCCACATGGAGCTCAATAGTTTGAAAATATTACATGTTAAAAATTATGAAAAGGTTTATATATTGAATCTTCAAAGTATGGGTGAAAATTACTGACAGAGACTACATTGATGTCATTTTAAAAACAAGATGCCACTTTAAAAACTAAAATAGGTATCATTTGTTTTTGTGTTCTCATACCGGAGATGTGCCACCAGCTCTTTCTCTTCCATTAAGAAGTCCAGGAGCACTTTGCTGGCATAGCTATAGGCTTTTTCAATCTGCTCCACGTAGGCACGTTCCTTTAGAGTATACACAATCTCCTTTGCATCCGGGCATGTGACATCATGGCCGCACTCTCTTACCACATTTAGGTATTTTCCTGGATAACAAAGTTCATAAATAAATTATTACAACCAAGAGCTAATCATAATATAATTTTTTTCAAGTGCAGGTTACAAATGAAAGCCAATATTTCACTGGCTATGATGAGCCATACTTACATAAGAAAAGCCTCAACAACATATTTATAATTTAGCCACTGATTGTGAACTAAAATTTTTATAAGTAGTCATTACAAATAGGTAAATAAACATAAAAGACACCAACTGAATGATAAGCAAGGCAAATCTGGTAAACAAGGCTTGTTACCTGTACTTAGAATCTTGTCCGCCACCTTCTGCAAGAAGGAAGGGATCTGTTGTTGTACAATAGTATAGCGCTGATCCCAGTACTTGTCATTATAATCCTCCTGGATTTTTTCTTTCTGCAGCTCATGCTCCTCCACCATAAACTCACTATATCAGACACAGAAACCATTAAAATATCTGTAATATAAGACTGAAATAATAATAAAAAAACACAATAGTAGCTTTACACATTTATGATTATTAAAACAAAAACAAAAGGTAGAACATCCCTTTGGCCTTGGTGGAATATTTGAAATAAGAGTCATCACTTAAATAACTCCATCCTTTAATTTGTTTGGAGTTACATAACTGTCATGTACATATTTTTTTCTTACCTGTAAGGATCATTGATAATTCCTCTATAAATCCATCTCTCCAAAATTTCAAAGTATGGCGTGCTGGCTGCCTTAGTTAAATACAGACATAGCTCCTGGGCCTGGGTATCACCCGTATAACCAAAGGTTCTGTCATGCAGCAAACTGAGTGTGGCACCCCCCAGACACTCTCCTTTATCCAATGAAGTTGCTGACAAAAAGCAAAACAAATACAAGTTTTGGTTCAGCAATATAAACTACCAAGGTGCTTTAATAAACCAAGCCAAAAAAAATGCTGCACTTTTTAGTGTATATTATGAGGTCTTTAATTAGCAAATGATTTGCATACAATGTGCAACCCCAGCAACTGCAATCTCTGATAGCCAACCAAGACAAAGATGTGCATAGATGTAAAACATTTAAAATTTTAATACGTTCAAAAACATGTACAACTAAGGTTTTTTTGTTTTGAGGTTATTAATCAAGCTGGAATTTCATTTTAAATTGATAATAAATCAATGAGATTTTCTTGTTTTGTTGCTGTGTGAACCTATAAAATGCTTCTCAAAACTGCACAAAGGAAAAATATAATTAGCTATTATTTGTATCTGTAAATTGGCAAATGCCAAATCTATCTTGGCATAATGTATTATTTTTCAGTTATTTCAATCCCATTTGTTTATCCCAAAATGTAAAGTAATGACTAGTTATTTAATTTTTATCAGATAAAAATTTATGGTGGCTTAATATGACTTTTGCAACATGCACCTTTTTTCAACATGATCACCAGGCTACAAATTTAAACAATGGCTTTGACATTTCTCCCTCTAAATACCATTTTAAAATCTAAATAAAAATCTGCAACTGATGCTGACATTTTTTTCACACAGTGGTCTTCAGTAAAAGTGGTAAAGGTAGGAAAAGCTAAATCATGTACGTACATAACACCCATAAGCAAAAGAATTAAACAAGAATGTATTCTATTCTACTAATTGATATTTTATGGTGTAAATCCAACACATCCTATTAGTACATAAAAGGACATCCAAGATTTGTTGTTCATAAATGTAATGAGATACAGGGTTCTAATTTTTGTGATTATAAAAAAAACTTACCAAGAGACGCCAATACCTCCATTGTCCGGAGTGTAGGCTGGATGTAAAACCATAGTTTTTGCAATGAAAGTAGACCCTGACGTTGCAAGTGCTCCAGTTGAGTAATGAGTATCATGTACTCCTTCACTAGTGTCCGCATTGCAGCACTTAGAGCATGGTTTACTTGACCATATTCAAAAGAAGACTTTTCTTCAATAAATCTAGGAAGGGTAAAAAATCGTGTGGACTGTAAAAAGGGATGCAGCGACTACTAGCACGTGCAGAAATAATAGATATAGAAGAGATCAAGACCGAGCTTATAACAAAAAGGTTTTTAGGTCATTTGGGCATCAGATGTAATTTTTTTGAGCACAGTCGATTATTGGGCCCAGTGATTCCTTTATTGCTAGACACAAAGAATATTTTAGTGGTTATTTTATGGCAGATTAGAAGATATTTTGACCTAGTGGAGTTCCAGCAATTTACAAAGTCCATAGTAATGTCACTAGCTTGACCTCAAAGGGGCTCATAATCTAATGTGCCTACTATAGTCATGTAGTTAACACAGTCTAATGGCCAATTTGAGGGGAAGCCAATTAATCCAACTAAATGTTTTTGGGATGTGGGAGGAAACCTGAGCACAGCAAACACGTGGGGAAACATGCAAACTCTTATGCAGAGAGTGTCCTGGCCTATATTTGAACCTAGGAACCAGCATTGCAAAGACCAGAGTGTTAACTTCTGGGCCACTGTGCTACCCACTGGGCTGTTTTGATAGAATGCAGTTGGCTCAGTGGATAGCACTCTTGCATTTGCAGCAAGGAAGTTGTATGTTCTCCCCGGGTTTGCGTGGGCTTCCTATGGGCACTGCGGCTTTCTCCCACAACTCAAAAAACATGCAGTTATGTTATTTTGGCTTTTAAAAGAAAAGTCCTTAGGTTGTGTTAATGACATTAGACTGTAAGCCCCTTTGAGGGAAAGTTAGTAATATGACTATGGACTTTGTAAAGTGTGGCATGAAATATCCACGATATATACCAACTAGTAATATTAATGATAATGCTGTGTGTAATTTTTTTTTTCCTATGAACCCTGCCTCAATGTGGGCTAGATATAACTGTTATGCTGGGCTGAGGGGAACTGATTTCTAAAAACAACTAAACAAACTGTGTTTATCTCACTTAACAACACACTAAAACCTACATAACAATTATTTTTGAAGTTTTAGTACCAGAAGCATTAGCAATCTTTAAAAGGAGTATTAGGAAGGCTTACCAACCTCCTCACATATTCATTTATAAACTGAAAGTTAGCAGAATCACAAGCAGTATTTATTGTATTGACTTGAATGAGAATGATTCAGTACCTGGTAACAGTGGAGTAGCTAGCAGCTACTGGCAGGATTCTGCTCACCAACTCCCTTACAGACAAGTCTAGGTTTGGATCTACTGTAAAAGAACGCATTTGTCTTCCAACCAATGGCTGTGCAGTAATGTAGCGCCCATCAACTCCAATAAGAATGTAAAGCAGGTCTTCTACAATAACTGCCTCCTGAGCAGGGAGAGGAAGTGTCCCTGTAAGTTAAAAGAGAAATTACTGAAGCTGAAACACAACTTCATTTTTTTAGACAACAAAACTGAGCAAGTCTGAGGGCTGCCTCCCAATAAAGATACAACTTAATTTTAATGATGAGACCTCAATTGTTCAACAAATTGTAAACCCAAAACAGAACATGTCCGACAAAGTAATGTTTGTTACAGTAAGAAATGTTGGACTCCATCTTCTTTCAATATGTGTAGAGTAAAATATCTCTAAAGCAACAAAAGTGAAACTGTGTGTATCCAGGCATACCTATTGGTACTGTAACATCTGTACTTATGTTAGAGAGTGAAGGGAAGTCGCCTATTAGTGCTGGCCTCTCATAAACCCAGGATGGGAACACAGGAATTGGCTGTCCCACATTCTTCTTATTCAGCTTGTCTCTAAGATGTTTCCGTAGAACTTCCACGGGCTGATGAACCAACAAGAGGAGCAAAGACAAAATGTCAGAATAGACTGACTATATACTAAACATCCACAACATTCTTACACACTTTTAAAAGAAATGCAATATAGTACCTGAGGGCCAGCTGTTGTTGAAGCAGTCACATTCCCCAGTTGCCTCCTTAGCTCCTCCAACTCCTGCAGGGAAATTTTGGATGTGCCAGGTGGGATAGGAATGCTGCTAGAAGCCGCACTACTGGTTGTCAGTTCAGCTCTGTCTTTAGCATTCTGTTGCAAATACTGAAGAGTCTTTAAAAAAAGAACAAAAAATATAGATGTAGACAACCCTTTTATTCAGTAAAAAGTATAAAATAAAAAATTGGTTTATTATTTTTTAAGTTAAACAACTTTTTTTTCCAAAAATGGGTGATGTAGGAAGAAGAACCCGACAGAAGAGAGAAAAAAATGTCGGTGCCAGGTAAAGACAGATACCGGGACAACGTGGGACCCAAACGAAAAAACCTCCTGACAAACAGAAGAATCTGTGCCATTAAAGGTAAGTGTGTTTTTTTTATTTTTTTTGTTCCCGCTTTAAGGTGCCATGTATTAACATGGACCATGTGGCTTGATTTAGCAAAAAAACCTTACTGAAAGTCTTACAAATTTTGTAAAAGCACACATAAATTAAAGACAAATGATGAGTTATTGTTTTTCTGAGACAAAGTTGGCACTATAGTGTTCAGGTAAAGTGGCTGCTCAGATAATACAATCATCATCACATAGTTCTTTAAATAATTATTGATTACATCTTATGTTTGAGGTTAATATTACTATCTAATTCCAGAATTCTCCCCAGAGTTTTTTTTAAGTTGGGTGGTGACACCTGTATTGTGACTTAACTTTTCAGTAACCAACCCAAAACAGCTGGGTGGTTACTAAAAAGTGCGCGGTGGTGCGCCGGCTAAAAGGGGCTGGGTAGAACACTGAAATCTGTGTAGTGAAGATGAATCTAGTCATCGTAAAGGTTAATGAGAACTAAGGAAACATGAGCAGGATGCTTTAAACCGGTGGACCCGGTAAAACAGTGGTCCCCAACCTTTTGGAGCTTGCGGACCACTGAATCTACGGACTCCTGGTCCGGAGTCCTGTGTCACTCAAAGAGGAAGAAACTTCCCTAAGTGTCGTCATAGTGCCAGAACCTACCCAGAGACACAACCCGCCCACCGCCTCAAGCCTGTGATCCGTATGGGAGACATGGTCCGTGGCTCTGGCTGCTGCCTTCTGCAGACCCTGCTGAGGGGGTTCACCAGCCAGAGCCGCGGACCACCGCTGGTCTCTGTGCTCTCGCAGCCCACCTGTCAGACAGACCCCTGCTATAGACATCCGTATTAAAATATAGTCTTGGCCTACCTCCTTGTCTTCTGTGAGCTTGGAAAGAAGATATACCAATGGGTCCAGATTACGGGCATTCTTGGACTTTAATTCTTCATATTTCTTAAGGAAATCTTCCGGTGTCCTTGAAAATTCTGCTATTTTCACCTATAAAGGTGTTGTATAACATGTATGGTATATTAATCCAAATGGATCTAGATTTTTTTCTTAGAAAAACACAGTTACCACAAAGAAAAAAGTATTGCAGTACTGGACAGGTATGAACAGGGCATAAAGTACATCAAGGTATAAAATGCAAATGGAACAGTCTTAAACCTCCCACCAACACGACCAGCAGGCAAAGTCTTAAGGCCAACAATGAAGCTGAACAGACTGTCCTGTAGATGCCTGCCTAAAATTCAATTTGGAAGCTGAATTAGGTTTAAGCATAAGAACATGTTGTAATGGGGCTGTCATTTCTGACCTACTTCATTGTATTAAAGTTCTGAAGCCAAATAATAAGCATGACAGACTAACTAACATCTTCAGTTCTGCAATGGCACCCTCGATGTTTCACTGTGAACCTAGCATGTTTGTTAGTGTCAGGCAGACTGGTCTGAGTATTTAAAAAACTATATGTAGGGTTTACAGAGAATGGTGTGAAAAATTAAAAATATTCGGGGACTGGGAGTTCACAGGGAGTGGTTCATGCCAGAGGTCAGAGGAGAATGGCCAGACTGGTGTGAGCTGATAGAAAAACAATAGTAACTGAAATAACCATTTGTAACAACTAAGCTATGTAGAAGATTATTTCTGGATGCACAACACGTCAAACCTACAACCAGATGGGCTAAAATATCTGAAGATCACAATGTGTGCCACATGTATCTGCTAGTTACAAGCCATGTCACAAGGCTCAAATAACCTCAAACTGGCTTGACATGGCATCAAGTTCACCCAACTCAAATGGCCTACACAGGCACTGTTTGGATGTGGTGGAAGGGGAGATCCACATCATAAACGTGCAGCCAAAAAAACTGCTGCAGCTGTGGACCAATATACTTGAGGAATGGTTCCAGCATCTTGTTGATTCTATGCTAGCAAGGTGTACCTAATAAAGTGGCCAGTAAGTGTATATATTTCGCTGTTAATGAACCCGTGGAGGTGATTTCCCATGGCAAATCATTATGGGAAAAAATGAGCATAATATTACCTTGGCACTGTGAGTAGACACACTTGTGGTGACATATGGGGTGCGATTCTTCTGCAGAAGGTCAATGTAAAGCTCTGCTCCCTCAGTCCCATGAACACGGAGCAAGCTGATTAGCTCATTCACATCGTGATGAATTCGGAATTCACTCATTGTGAAACATCTGCTGTTTTAACAATGAAATAACAAGAATTAAAACAGACAAGAGAGAATTACTGAGGTTTAGTTACTTGCATTTAGTTGTATTTTTACACATGTAAAGCTATGCTTCAGTTAGATAAAAAAAACACAAAAAATTGCAGTTGTTTACTTATTAACACATCCCTAAGGGTATTTATTTTTTAATGGCAGCAATGAATGCTCCTGAATTTGATATGTTATCAGGATTTCAAAATGCACTGTAGAGAAGAATTAAAGCGTACCTAAACTCTGAATTTTCACTTTACATAAAAAGATAGACAAAGTAAAAATTCTGTTTGTTTGTGTTTTTTTTTAAGTGATCTAGGTGATCGAGAATGAATGGGAGCGCACAGTTTCCTGGGATACCTACGTCATGCATCCAAGGTGGCACTTGGCTGCTCCTTCCTGCGCAGAAGGAGCCCTTTTATCAATAGGGAAAAAATTGCCAATCTCCTGCATGCGCAGTGAGATCGGCAAGTTTTTTTCCTAATCTACGCCACCTGATCTGGCGCCTACGTAGGAACAACCTGGAAGAAAAAGAGAAGATGGCAGCGCCTGTTGCGCCGATCAAAGACGGATAACGGGACGAAGCAGGACCCGATGGAACAAACCTCCTGATGGATCAACTGCTCTGCAAGATTGAAGGTAAGTGGGATTTTTTTTTTTTTATGTTTTGGGTAGTTTTGGGTTTCTTTCTCTATATGGGATGGGATGGGAGATGGGAGAAGCAGCACAAAAATCCAATGGGTTGTACTGCATTCCAAGAAACATGTTGATGGGAGGAGAAAGCAGCATGCCAGGAGATGAATTCATCAGTCTGCTGCTTCTCCTTTCACTGCTCAATAAAAGCCTGTGGGAAGGACGAGACCTGCAATTTTTTAAGGCAGCAATAAAAATAAGGTATTTTATCCTGCTAGGCTGTGTTGCAGAGCTGTGTAAAAAAAAAAAACTTTTTTTTAAAATTTTTTCTACAAGGCTAATAACTGCAATCTAAAGCTGCAATTAGTTTACACACATTTATCCCCCAACATTTAAACACTCATGTTTAACGTTCTTATTTATTCCAATGAGCTACACCAGAGCGTATAGGGGTTCACATCTTTGAGTAATAAAGGAAAAAAACATATGTAAAATGTTTGAAATGGTTAGAAACCTTTGGTTTGGGTATTTAAGAATAATGTCTGGGTAGTTTTTCACAGTAGGTTAGGATGAAAAAAAGACACAAAAGTCCATGAAGTTCAACCACTAGAGAGATAAACATATCCCAGATATAAAACCCTATAGGACATAGTTGGTCAAGAGGAAGGCAAACAAAACCCTGGTACAATTTGCTTCAACAGGGGAAAAAATTCCTTCCTGATTCCATGAGGCAATCAGATGTTCCCTGGATCAACAGTCACTGTTATTTTTACTTTAAAGCCTTAATAGCCAGTTATATTCTGTGCTTCTAGAAAAACATCCAGATTTTTCTTATCTATAGTAGTTACTGAAACTACTTCCTGAGGGAGCTGATTCCACATTTTCACAGATCTTACAGTGAAGAATCCCTTCCTTATCCGGAACATAAACTTCTTTTCCTCCAGACGCAAAGAGTGCCCTCTTGTTCTTAGTAATGATCTCAAAGTAATTAATGGGGAAGAGGGTTCTCTATATGGACCATTTATATATTTATACAGGGTGATCATATCCCCACTTAAACGTCTCTTCCTAAGGGAGAATAGATTCAATAGATTTAGCCACCATAAAGGATCACTAAGCATCTTCAGGAAGGCAGTACAGTCACTTGGGTTTCACAAACGGTCTCAAGCAGGGAAAATCTATCATCTGTAAATGACATCTAGGATTAAATAGATCTGTGGATTTGTGCTGGGCTGAACTGCTGAGAACTAAAAGTCTGTGAGCCATAAACACCAGATGGAGCTTATGGCCAATGCCAGAAGTGTCCGATGACCAGGCCTGGCGTATGGTGATTTGCTCTGGACACATGAAAACTATTTGAATGGAAAATATTATCTAAATATATTTTTTTTGTTAACCATTCTCCCATCACAGGAAGTGTCATGATGGCCATGCAGCTTCTATCAGTGATATGGCTCCCTGCTATAAGATGATACATTTGTAATATTATACTTTGTATTATTCCTTCATTACAATACTAAACAATTAAGCTCTCAGGAATTTATCAGTCACACTCACTACTGATATGGTGAGCAGGGAGGATCAGGAAAGAAGCCAGGGCTGCTTCACCTGTCATGGGAGCTCAATGGCTCGCTGTCATCGGCTTCTCCCTGGTCAGAGAGGCTGCATACAAGCACGGGGAGCACCACCGGATACGTCGAAGAACGAAATACCGGGCACCGAGTCAAGGGGTACCGGATGAAGTCTCCATGACAACAGAGCAGCGGGAACCGAGCGCGGGGCTCCGCAGGGAGTCGTGGAACGCAAGAATTGCCGCACGTCAGGAAGATAGATAAGGCGTGGAACGCAAAGTGTCGGACGTCGGGGTGCTAAGCGAGGCATGGAACACAAAACGTGGTAGACGTCAGAATCCTAAGCGAGGCGTGGAACGCAAAGAATGACGAAATCTGGATGCTGAGCGAGGCGTGAAACGCACAACTCCATAAGTAGCGGAAGACCATAGTCACTAGAGTAGTATCGCTATTTTACGATATCGTACTAAGGTTTAAGCTTCAGAAACATGGCCGCCTCCATTAAACCGTGACCACTCTGATAAAAGGCTCTGTAGTGTAGAAGTAAGAGCGGACAGACGTTTTTTTCCGAAGGAGCACTCATGATTCCACCAGAGCTGCTGGCTGCCCTGTCATCCCCGGCCGCTCTAAGCCTTCCCAAGCCTTTGCCGGTTCAGGAGAATACCGGGAGGGCCGGCACCTTCACCCCCAGCACCGTGCGCTTCTCTCGTGATCATGACTTCTTCGAGGTGTGAAGAAATAACACGCCGACATTTCCTTGGGGTTGCTTTACAAAGCGGAGAATTCAAAATCATTCTGTAAAGGGGATGACTAGACAAAATAAATGAAAATTAGGCTTTTAGTACATATGCAGTAAATTCCTACTTGTCTATTTAGGAACAATGCTGGGAAAACATTTCTATGGCTCCTACAAAAAGTCTTCTGTCCTTTCACTTCCTGTAATGAGCTGACAACCCTTTGTTTCCTGCACTGAAAGCCCAAATCGTGTTGTCAGCCCTGCCCAGGCCCTCTCTTGTTACACTGCAGTTTGGTAAAAACTCACCAATTTAAACAGCAAGGTAGCTGGATGTACATTGACAGCCTTTATTCCCAAAGATCACAGCAAGGACTCCAAAATGAGTTTCAGCTGGTTTGAGTGCTTTGAAATGCCTTCCTTGTGTTTACATTTGTGCCAGATTCTGGTGCAGAAGGAATAAGAAAACCGTGAATAATTTGGTGCATGTGTAGTAAATGAATGCTTTCTTAAAATGTTTTCCTTGCTTTTTTTAGAATACATTATTAGCTCTCATGTGCATTGTTTAGGCATAGTTTATCGTTAAGCATTATATGTAAATCCAAACCATGAACATCTCCTCCTTGTCACAATCTTTGGCCTGTTAAATATATCATTAAAAGTGTCTTGTTATCGCTGTTGTCATAATTGTGGGAAAGGGGAGTTGTTCTGTAGTTCTAACATATTTCCTATCCTTGGGGGAGATTTCTTCTCCTCCATATATATGGTGAGGTGAGCATTGCTGGCATGATCACTAAAATAAATGAAACTAATGCAGCCACCACATCTAAGCTGTGGTATATTAAACTTTTCTCTTTGGGTTTAGATATAATTTAAATTTAATGTGTATCTCTGAACTGGAGAATGGTAACTCAATATTTTGTGAAATCACAGATGCAAAGCACAAAAAAAAATTACACAATTGAATCTCATTTTGTTTTGTAGGATGGGGATGTTCATCGCCATTTATACCTAGAAGATGTATTGACGGGCATTGGAGAAGTAGAACAAAGGCCGAAGTATGTAGAAGGTTTCTTTAATAAAAAGATATTCCATGGACTCTAAAACCAGGGATCTGACTTTCACTCAAACATTCCCTTGTAGGAACCTTCCAAGTCCATGTGTTTCAATGGTAGTAATTGATTCCCACCAGGAAATGTCAGAATCTAAATTTTAAAAATGGTGCCCTATGTGTTTTTATTGTTCTATAGAAGTTTTAGGTCTTTCTCATCCTTTTTACCTCTGCGGAACCCTTGTATTAACTTTCAGGTCTCAGGAAACACCTACTAAAACTACTTAATTGGGTGTCAATGGGCACAAAAAAACTTTGATTTGCATAGCAAACTCCAAACATATGTCTCCCCTATGAACATAATTATTTATTATATGGATAAACAAGCATACAAATACCTAATACACATTGACAAAAAGTTTTATGTTAAGAAAACTACAGTTTTCTATTACTACTTATACGGCAGTATTCGCCATTGGTCTGTTTGCTTCTTTGGCAAATGTTTTTGCTTGTTCAGTAGATTCAAGGCAATTTATTTATTTATTTATTTTTTAATTAGTCAAACTCAGACTGAACTTGTGATTCAGGTTTCTAATATGTCTAATGTATATAATAATATGCTGTATGTCATAACTAAAATGATCTTTGTGTTTTACTTCATTTCAGGGTGTCAGAGTTTCATTGTCAGATGGCAGGTTGCTCTCAGATCTTTGACACTCTAGAATCATATGAACTTCACTATAACACCCTACATCGAAATGTCTGTTCTACCTGTAGACGCTCGTTCCCATCTGCCCGACTTTTGGATGTTCACATCTTGGAATGGCACGATTCCTTGTTTGAGATCATGGCAGAGAAAACCAATATGGCATGTAGTAACTCATTACTCTTCTTGATTAACTGATGATGTTAGCAAGTATGCTATAGGCACTGAATATTGAGATTGTTATAAATGCCCATTCCAGATGGGTTCCGTTCAATTAAACTAAACCTTATATCTAACACTAACACAGATTTTCCAATAATTTCACTGAAATCTATCAATATTTGTTTACATAAAAGTAGAAGAAAAAGTAAAAAAAGTAGGACTAGAAACTAAATATTTTAAATGGTTTACCAGTTGTCAGCTGGACAAATCTAAAGTTCAGTGACACAAAAGGAAGCCAATTTAAAAGGAAACACCGCTAATAAAAAATCGAGTGATTACCAGTATTGCTTGTGGTCTCCCTTCATCTAATTTTCCCTATTACTGACATTCCATGCCTTGTGTCTTTATGTAGAGGCAGGGCTTTGTGAACTTGTTTTGGAGCTGCCCCTGTAATGACTGGTGATCACAAGAGTAATAGATTAATAACCGAGATGAAGTAAGAGAGCTTCATAAAGTGCAGATCCACAAACTAGATGAAGCAGAGAGAGTCATGTACTGTAGGTCCTAGTGTACAGGTTCCAGCTAGAGGACAGTGAGTAGTACCAACCAACGCAAACATCACCAGATTGTACTTTTCTTCTCCTGAGACCGGTCACAGGCAGGAATGTCTCAGATCTTAAACTGAAGATATAAAACTTCAAAGTTGTAGGCACAGTAATGTCCGAATACAGGAATTCTTCACTTTTTTAAATCCGGTGCACTATAGGGGCTTATGTAAATTGTTTGTTTTCTTCCATTTGACAAGTTGAAGTCCAGGTCAAATGCAGGTCTTTTAAAGTATAATGTAGTCTTTTAAAGTAAATGCATTTGCACATGGCACCTTGCAGCATATTTTGGCATACAAATGCAAGAGACCTGTTAGACAACAATCTACATAAGCTTTAAAGCTGCGGTGTATATTTAGATTATATTTATCTAAATCTATACTGAATATCAAACTGTATCAATATTGTAAAAAATCCATAGCATTAGCCCCTTGTATCATTGTCATAAAATCTAGTGGGTATTTGTGATTTTTATAATTCATAAATAATTAATATACTTCATATAGTAAACCTTTATGATCTTTTATGTGCCATCCAGTTCCAATGTTTAGTTGAAGGATGTGTGGAGAAATTCAAAACCGCTGCAAAACGGAAAGACCATTTGATCAAGACTCACCTGTATCCTTCTAACTTCCGATTTGACAAGCCCAAAAAAAACAAAAAGTATGTTTTTTCTAATTTCTGATTACGTAAGTTAATTCTCATTAACAAGAATTTATCCTAGAACAAAATTATGGCAGTTAAAAATGCAGACGGCCACAAAAAAAAGAAATCCTACATTATATAACAGCATGCCTCCTGACATTTAATGGTTAAAAGCGCAGATAAAAACCCAATTCTAAGTTTATCAAATTATAAACTTTCTTCATTTTGTGTTGTATGGTTTGTATAAACAGAAATTTTTAAATTGCAAAAAAAAAAAAAAAAAAAAAAAAAAAAAAACCTGAATATGTAGTCACAAACCATTGTAGCAGCAGTCTTCTTTCTAATTTTTTTTTAAATTCATTTTATTATTTATTCTTGTAGCTTATCTATATTCAACATTGCACTTTCTTTGTGCTGCTTATTTTCCACACATACCAAGGCAAATTGGCTAATTGACTCCCTAAAATAAATAAATGTTTTTGGAGGTGTGTTAGAAACCCAAGTGCCTTAAGAGAAACCATCTTTTGGAGAACATGTAAACTTCTTGCAGATAGTCATGGCTGGGATTCAAGTCTAAAACCCAGTACTGCCACTAGTTTTCTATCTACAGACATGTCCACTGCACAGAGGAACACAGAAAGTTGATCCAGCATACATCAAAAACCAGCTGGTGACAACATGGGTTCTTTACAAGCTGTGACAAGCAGTTGTTTTACAAATTCTTGTAATTGTAGTGGCATCTTGTGGACTCTTACTAACCCATTGGGTCAGTAGGATTTTAGAAAGCTTTTCCTATTGTCTTACCAGGTAGTCACGTTATGAACTTATTATTGATTTTTAGTCATTGATGTGTACCAGAGTGGTCAGAAAGGCAATTGGTTATCTTTACGTAATATATTCTACTTCATGGCCTAAATATATGTTGAATCAAAATCAGTGGTCTAAAAAATAACTTGAAAACATTGTTTTTGGTTACTTGGCTATTCAGGCTTTAGTGCAAGCTGTAAGTTCCAGGCTGGGCCTTTGGATGTCTGCTTCTATGAACCTCTTTCCCATTAATAAAAGGAGTCAAAAGCTACAAGGATCAGCATTTTATACCATGTAGACATCTTATGTAGTCTGTTTCTATTTTATATCCCTGTGCCTTTTATTTTGCAAAACCGGCTTTGCTATGCCTTCCATGAGGTGCATCCGAGGATGAGAGCTGCCGAGAGCTGGGCGGGGTATTCAAATCAGCCGGGCGGAGCAACCGGCTAAAAACCTCTGGGGAGAACTATGAAGTGTAAACATGAAATGCTCAGAGGACAGTGTTTTGAGGTTCTGGACAGTAAGAATTGGGTTCAGGTATATGATCCCTCTAAAATTTCCACTTGCCAGTTGTTGGGACAGTACAAGTTGTGTTTGCAGCAGTTAAATTATCAGTTCTGTCCTCGTCAAGATTCAAACCTGTAAAGCTACGTACACACGTCCGTCCAATAGTTCTCAGCTTAGGGCCAATATCTGACGAGAATCTGGCGTGTGTACAGCGTCCATCGTCTGAAAGACTGTCCTGGCAGATCCATGGACAATGAACGATCCTAATGCAAAGGAAGGGGGAGAGCACGCAGCTCTCAGGGTCGTTCTCCCCCTCCCCTCTGCATAGAGCAGAACAGTGCTGTATGTACATCATCGTCGTTGGAAAGGATCATGAAAGATCCTTTCCATTGACAATATTTGCATGTGTGTATGCATCTTTAGTTTAGTGCTGTAAAGAAAAGAATGCTAGCCACTGAGCCAACCCTGCTAACTTAAACTCTAAGGGCATATTTATCCAATACCACCACCATGCTGCAAATGGGGAGTTTTTCTGTATTGGGGTGCACTGTGTTATGGAATTCATTCACACTGAATGCATTGCACGTCTAGGCAGTAATGACTAACCAAGTAATTATTAGTCATTCTGATACCTAATTTTATTGTGCTGCAGAGCACGTGCTTTGTGGAGCTTAGCTGGAATAGCCATGCAAATCATTCCTTTCACCCCAATTGTACATTCAGTATGGAGATAAGCCTAGTATTAAAAATGGTATACAGTGGTTTCAGACTATGAGCTAGGTCAAAGTGATCAACACAGACCAAATATGATGACCCCCCCCCCACCTTTCCATTTAACTTTGTTGATGTCTCCTAAGCCTTCCTTCAGAAAAGCCATTGTTTATATACACAAAATCTGTATGCAGTTTGGAATACATTCCTCTGTACTGTAATCCAGCAGCTGGCCACTGGAGCAATACAGAATGATTTGCATGGCTATCCCAAAATTAAAAGGAATGCGGCAAGTATAACTGTTGCCAAATAAACACAATATGTATAAACTGAATACATTATCTCTGTACATTTTAAGAAAAATACCAAAAGTCTCTTTTGAGATTATTTTTGTGTAAAAGACCTTCTGTTACCAATGCAGGACAAATGGAAATTGGGTCATATTACTCATTTTATGCTCAAGTGTGGTGTAAATACTGGGTACTGTAACAGTGTGTAGGCATGCTATCCAAAAAGCACTGCAATACAGTTGCTTGTTACAGTGTGGTATTGTATCACCTGGCATAATAAACCTACATATAAATGGGTCCTTACAGTTAGTGCTCCCTATTGTTTTGACAGTGTTACACGTGTGAAAGAAGGCCACTTCTTCTTGACATGTCATTTGTTGGGGGTAAATGGAAGTCTTCAGATTTCAATCATACACAATGGACACAATCATAAAATTTCATTGCTTTTTAATTGTTCTTTAAATAGTAAAGGAACCTTGAGCTGTAAGAAATAGAAAAAGTAAGATAAAATAGTCTGTAAATTGACTCTATAATTTATTGCAGATATCTCTTTTACATGCATCATTTAGCACAATTCTGGCAGAAATCAAACCAGTTTGGTGCCAAAAATGTATAATTTGGTGAAATGTATTGGTGTGATTTGTTAAAATGCAGTGGGCTTTAAATGGATTCTTTGGGTTAGGGAAGTATCTTCCAATTATTCTGGACCTGTACTTGTGCAAAGAAACAACCTCTCATTAACTTGGGCAATAACTTGGTAACATACATTCCTTTTTGTCACAATTTGCTTGTTTTTTGCCTGTGAACTTGCAGGGGATATACAATAATAATGCTATAGTCTAGCCAACCTAGGTGCAGTATGGTAAACCTGTCAATGTTCAGTAGCCAGATCAACCCAAACATTACAGTAAAATCAGGCAAAATAGTGTTGGTAATAGATAATAATTTCATTTCAAAAGAGCAAACAACGTATTACTAGGGATGAGCAAGTGAGTTTTTAAAACTCACAGCGAATTCGGCCGTTCTCGCTTACCAAATTTTAAGCGGGAACGGCCTGTGTAAACTCGCCGACCGAGGATTTTAAGTGTGCAACCTGCGGCACTAAAGGTTAATTAACCTCTAGTGCCGCGGATCACACATCTTCCCAATGAATGCAGCTGTGGCGGCTTCATTCATTGAGAAGATTGTGCGATCCCTGGCAAGAGGTAAATTAACCTCTAGTGCCCCGAGGATCGCAAACAGGAGGATTCCCTGTGAATCCTCCTGTTAAAATTTCCTAGATCTTCTGATGGTTTCGCGAAATCGGTTTGCCGAAATTTCGTGAAACCATCTGAAGTTCAAAGAAATTTTCACGAGAATGCCAGAGGCCTGCTCACTCATCCCTACGTATTACTGCTTCTAAACAGTATCCTTGGAGTCACAAAGAAAGAAATCATTTTTATTATATATGTGTATGTACCACAGAAATATTGACAGTACAATGATTCATACAAAAACATTCTGTCTACATTACATTACTGTGTAGTTGATTTGACTACATTCAATGTTACCTTTTTGGTACCATAAAATATGGTTTCTAAAATATGATAGAGAAAACACATTAATGTGTACAAGTGATGTTTTATTGTTTTATGTGTTTTTTTTTAAGATTATATATATATATATATATATATATATATATATATATATATATATCTTTAACATATAGATTTGTTATTCTTAAATAACTTATCTATGCTACAAAGTGGCCCTGTTCTCTTATAACAGTAGTGGTGCTACTTAACTGCAAGCAAGTACAAAAGATGAAAAAAACATGGCTGCAATGGCCCTGAAACCTGACTGTAGGGATTAAATCTTGTTGTACTGTTTATAAAAAAACGTTGTAAACCTTGCATTACCCGAAGACAAGCTTGCTGCATAGACTATATGCAGCAAAGACAGGTTTGACTTTTTTGGTACTGCAATCAAAGTGATAAAAGTGATTGTAAGGAATGTTCTTTTGTGGTACACGAAGGCTAGCTCAAAAATAAAGTTGAAAGAAATGGGGCTCTATGGGTTTTAGGTATGTAGGAATCAGTCAAAAAGTAATAAAAGTGCAGGCCCGGTATCGGAAAAAAAATAGAAAAAGAACATCAGAATATAAAGTAGCATCGCAGAAACCTCAAAGTAGAGTGGAGCACTGCTAAAAAAAAAAAAAATGTTTACACTACATACATATTTTTTTTATGACTTCATAAGGCAAAGAAATGCATATAGAGATTTGTGCAGCAGAAGGTATGTTATCCCAGAGCCTTATCACTACAGCTGGACACTATTAATGATAAAATTTGAACATTACCACCAAGTCTGGTTTATATGGATAATCACATAGTTCCGGAATCTTCACAATTATGGCTTACAAATATATGACAAATTTATCATATGGGACAAATGTGTGATTCAGAAAAGTCTTGACAAATTCACAGTTTAAAGATTTGTCTATGAATCTCATTGTTAGGAGAAGCCAAATTAATTATCATCAATATAAATCTTCAATTTATGCACTATAGAGTTTGGTATTTATAGGACCTGCCTCCTTGTGTGGCAGCTTTATTGTGCTCACAAAACACCATCATAATCATAGTAGTCAGTTTAATGTGTAACTCCAGTTTTAACAAAAAAAAAAAAAGAAAAATCGCCTCTTTGTAAACAATTTTAAACATTGCTACAATTTTATCCAACTTTTTTCTTTCCTTGTTGGTTTCACTTAAGTTCTTACTCAAACTCATTTCTGTATGGGAAGTTAAGCCTTTATTATAACCAAGAGGAAATCGCAGTGTTGTAGTAAGAAAAGCAGCAGCATCTCCATCATTCTAGGTAGTACTGGGATAAGGTCCTTCCAACACCAAAAATGTTTCCTCTATATTTTGGCCACATAGGTTTCATAACCTGCCTCTTTTGCGCCTCTCTTGTGCTGGATCCAAAGCCGGCAGGAAATACATTTTTAGGCAATTCTGTACACTAATGGTTACTATGCCTCTAAGTTACAATAAATAAAATTTTCCTTTTTTGACATGTAGAAAGCCAGTGGTTTTTTTTTTTAGGTTGCAGTAATGTGCCGAGAGTACCCTTCAAAATAAATGGCATAATGCAATAACGCACACTAAATTATGGGTTTTATCACATCTTTAATGTAAGTAAGCCATTAAATGATAACTTCATTTTTTTATAAAAATCAATATTTTTTTTTTTGTATTGTATAAAAAATATCTATCATACAAGGGTTCTTAATTGAATTTGAGGCCTATTTACACCTTTGCAGTGTGTTATGTTAAGACACCTTTTTAAAGTTCAAGGCATGGCAACACATTTTTATGAGCTGCCAATCTCTCCCCTTTTTTTTTAGCTATTGTAGCTTGTAGTATGTTAGCAGACGCGTTGGCATGTTGGGTTCAGTTGAAAGTGAATGCAACACAGTAATTTATATATTATATGGTGTGAATCCTGCCTGAAAAGTGAGCACAGATTTGTTACAAACCTAAATACAATCTAATGAATATATATCTTAACACAGCAGAGTAGGGGCTAAACCTCTTTATTATACTGTATGTAAATAAAGAATCCCTATCCATTTGTAATCCAATCCTACACATTCACAGTTTCATACTGACAGTAGAAGAGTTTGTGGATAAGTGGAAAGTGATTAGTTCTTCATATGCAATCATCTGAATCCTATGTACTTTCTAGTTATTAATAATATGTTGAGACAGTCCATGGCACTTCGTGAGGTAGGTAATAAGGTTCCATGCTATGTCAAATATTCAGATATTTTAACATCAATCAATACATGGGCTTTGTTAAACAATCTATTTTATACAGTATAACATATCCTGTAGTCTACTAACATTGCCAATGTCAAGTAGTTAACAATAGTTTCACATGAAACAAACCGTGCTTTTCACAAGGCTGGCCAGGTGGACACCATCTTGTGGGGGAACCAGGTGGGGCTGAGCAATAGCAAAGTGAAAACAGGGACTGCCATGTTAGGGAATAAGGAGAAGGCTGACAACTAAGACTTGCCCGTTTAAAAAATTCTGAAAATGCCAGAGCAGTGATGCTGCCCACTGCGTATATTACCCTGGTCAGGATCAACATTGTGGAAAACCTCTATTTGGATTGGTAGAAAGTTCCACTGAATTGTAATCTCCAATCTGTCAGAAATAGATGATGTATGCTGGCCTCAGTCACAGGTGCAAGAGCTTCTTACAATCCAGACTATTAATATCTGCAAGTGAGGAGCAGGAAGTGCAATGAAACCTGCAAAGCTGTGTAGCCCATTGTGGAGCTCATATCACTCCTCTCTCCATCCCTGGTTTCTAAAGTATTTCTAAAGGCAACATGTTATTTTTTATTTTGGAACGAAATGGGGGGGGGGGGGGGGGTTGCCATTTAAGTCCAATTAGAACTGTAGAAAGAACAGAAAAGTGTGAAAATGTTGGTCAATAGCAAGAGAAAACACCCTCGTAGAAAGTATTAGAAGAGTTCCACTCTATTCCTGTTTTGGTGGAAACTCAAAATTTTAGATTTACCCTCACTGGTGAACACTAGTAAAATATTTTGCCTTTTAATATTATTGATCCCCAATCTGTATAGGTAGTGTGGGGATAGCAGGAGGTTCCATGGCTTGAAGTTATGTCACAGTAATCAAGTACTACAAGGAGACCACTGTCACAGTGGTTACAAGCAAAGCCCCAATGGGCCCTTTTAAGCAATGCGCAAAGTTGTAATTGCAACCTGCAACCCCTATTCCTATATCACTGAGTGCACCACAGTGCTGCTATTCTGGTGTGTTGCCCGCTACTGTAGTAGTTGGTGGTGCATAGGGGTACTATTCAACACACACACACTGCAGTGTGGTTTGTGAGTTAATGTACATTTAAACTCATGTAACTGAGCAATCCTTGTTGCCTCTTTGTCTGCCACTACCACCTTCTCAATTGCTAATTCTTTGTCCATTACATTATTTGGTGGCCATTGAACTAGAACTCCTGCACGTGCACACTGGAGTCATATCGTCCTGGCACTCAGCCCCATTCTTGTCATCTTACAGGTGCTGGGAGTGGGCCAGAACTTTATACTGCACGTAGTCTGCCAGGAGCATTTTTTAGCAGAAGAAACTTCTACCACAAACTCTACCTACTTTTGTCAAATTTTTACTGTTGTTTGTGTTACCACTGCATAAGTTATTATTAATTGTGATGGCCATTGTCTCTGGGACAATAAGTGGTGGAAAATCCTACTTTTTATGTTACAACCAGAATTAAAGGTGAAGGAATATCCTACAATGGAGAAAATTCTGGTAATAACTCTCTAAAAGGGGATTTCTCTTCCTTTTCAAGAGATGTTCCTATACCTGGGCATATAAAACTATGGTCAGTGGTACAGAATCTGTAGAATATACACGTACTTTTCAGTTCATAAAGTCCATAATTTTCTTGCTCCCTTCTGAAGTCTGTGTTGTGTTTGTGCCATACAAATTTGGAAGCTGGCTGTCACCTGCTAATTTTCACAGCTGGCCCATTGCTGATTCAATGCTGCTCATGCATGAGATTAGCAGACTGTGGGTGGACTGTACTGAAGCCCCCAGAGATATCTACATCACATATTCCAGGAGACTTTAGGGTACTCTATCTGAAAGTTTTAAAAGGTTTTCTTTAAGTATGACAAACTTCTACACTTAAACTTAGCCAGCTCCTTACCTGACTTTAAACTTGACTCAGCTTCTTAACCTGTCCGTGGAACCGAACATAATCTGAAACTCAAAGGCAAACTCCAGACAAAACTTTATTTTATTTTTGGAAGAATGAGGGGTTTTGCCAGGTTTTTATAGTTTGAAAGTCTAATAATTTACATGCTGTCCTTTTGTCCATGATGTCCATGGTCCGTGGTTTGTCTGTCCATATTGGGTAGATTTCCCCTCACTTCCTAGTGAGTCTGACACTCATCAAATACATAGGAAGCAAGAATTTTTTTTTACCCTAAATGCTTAAAAATAATAAAAATAAAATAAGTCAAGCCATAAAGTGTTTTTGTTTTCTGTATAGAGTTGCAAAGGTTGAAAACTCCTTTCTGGTTTTACAACTATGTTTGTAATTTTGTAATAGATTTCCCCTGGTGTATAACCAGATGGAAAGTGAGGGGAAATTTGCAACAAAAATATTACAGCAAAAAATTTAAATATTAGAACCAAAGTTTTTTTTTAATTTTTCCAGAATAACAACTAATATTCAGTGACAAAAACTTAAAATAATGTGTTAAATACTAACAAGCTGCAGATGATGGCCTGTAGCCCTGGATTAAGACACCTAGGAGTCTATTTATGCATTGTCTTACACAGGATTTACTCAATTTTTACTCAGGATTCACACATTTTCCAACCCAAATCCAAATAGATAAATGTGTGAAACTCGTTACAGTTTAACTGTGCTCTTCGAGAAATAAAACCAACCCCCGGTCATAGTTTACCTTTGAGGTCAACCAGTTTAAGGGTCTCCAGTGAAATATTCTACATAGTAAAATTACCTTGGCTGCGTGAAAATGTAAGCACTTTGTTTCCTGACAGATAACCACCGAGAAGTCCTACCCTGATAACAACGATGCAAGAAAAATCTTAAGCTCAGCTGTGTCTATGTGCAGGACACAGTTATGATTAGCAGCACATAAGCTGCACTGGCACACATAGTTACATGAAAAAAGACATATGATGATGGTTCACCATAGCTCATTCTGTGCAACAGACACATGGTCAATGGCATACCCATCAACATGACCATAACAAACAAATGGATAACTGGTCTATGTGCTAAATGTATTACAGCCAACAAAGGGTAAAACAGTTCCATACTGACAAGGACTGTCCTGTAAAGACTAGACAATGATTTAGGTACAGGCTTTTCCACACTATAATAATGAACTTGATTGGATTGTCTCCTACAAACTAGCTTTATCCTTTTTAGTACTATCAGCATGTTACCCTTGTAATGTCAATGTACTATAATAGAGGTAAGTATATTTAAAACAAAACAAAAAAAAACATTTTCTCAAAGCAAATAATATTCTACTAAGTGAACCAGAATGTAGGTTTCTTGATACATCAGGTTTAATTGTCAGCAAATGAAGAACAGGAGGACCAGGTAGAGCAAAGAAAAGTTACTAGAATTAACAAGTGACTGTTCCTACAACACTTTTACTCAACCTACTTTAATTGTTTCACAACATAGCCTGTTTTGGGAAAACTGTACAAATAAACCTCTGTGCTTCTGGTGCTTATTAATAAATGTACAAACAATACTAAAAATATTAACCCTCATCACTCATTCTGTTCCTGCAGCATTGCTGAATTATTGTTGAAGAAAAGGCACCAAAGAGTAAAGTGCTTTCTATAGCATCACATTGAGATTAGTTCATATCAAATATCATTCCATAAAGAAAGCTGTAATGTGTTGTGACTACTGCACATTCAAAAAGTCATACTGAATGTTGTTTAATCTGTATGTTGATAGATAGAGGGGGCAATCTCTTAGTTTTCAGTATTTCAAGCCTTACAACACCTAAGAGTTACCCTGTTTATCTAATAGTTTGCTCATTCCATGTCTTTATGATAGATAATACATTCCATATGTGACTGGTGTTGTGAACAATCCTGGAACAGGCAAAGGGGGTCTCTGGAAAGAGCTTGGATGTCCATAGGCTGAAGTAGACCCTAACTGAGCACCCAAAGGAAACGGGAGAGCAAATGATGGTAGCAGTGGCTTGGCAGCCATTTTTAGCTTCTCAAGTTCAGCTTCTTGAAGCCGCTTTGCTTTGGCTCTTCTGTTTTGAAACCAGATCTTCACTTGTGTCTCTGTGAGGTTCAAGGAGCTTGAAAATTCAGCCCTTTCAGCAATGGAAAGGTATTGCTTTTGTCTAAATTTCCTTTCCAATGCCAACAGCTGGGAAGTGGTGAATGGAGTTCTTGGTTTTCGGTTATTCTTATGTTTCCTCAAAGTGCATGGCGGAGGGCTTGGATGTCCTATGGAGGGAAATAAAATGATACTTATACAGCTTTGCACTCATTTATTAACTCCACTAAAAATAACATTAATACCAGAAATCCAGAAAATACAAGATTTACAACTATTTTATTATTACATTTATATTATTTACAATGGTTTTTAGTTAAAATAATATGTATGTATATTAATGTATATAATATATAATGTAATACATATAATGTAATGTATAATATATAATGTGTAATCATTTATATTATGTATTAAGTATAATTTTTTATTAATCAAGGAATTAGTGATATTTCTCTTTATTTGTAAATGCCAATTTGTAATTGGTAAGAAATCCCCTGCAACCTTGTCTTACAGCCTAAGAGGCCAGCCTTTCCTTCTAAATGAACATCTTTTCAAGACTTACTTGAAAGGAAATACTACAATTTGAAAACCCCATAATATGTTTGCACTTTAATACATTTTACTTTATCTTCAACTGTAATTTCACTTTCTTGGCTCGGTGCTTGGTGTGCTTCAATAAGGGGACAGGTAATACTTACACAGCTAAAGTGTATGTCAAGCCAACTGTTTTCTTTTCTAGTTTTGTATTAAGAGAAGATTAGAGCTCCTATCATTTTTTTTTACCATTGTTAGAATTTTCAAAACTTATAAAAAGTCAGAAGTTAGAAAATCTAACTGGGGTTCTAAGCATTCTCCTATCCCACCCTAATGAAAAATCAAGAAAAAACTTGCTAACTAACTTATTTGCAACAGCCCACACACATACTTTAAGCATAAAAAATGGACCAATTGACAAGAAAAGCTAAAAAAGAATTTACTTAATAAATTGTGTGAATATTCACTTCAAGTATGCAATCATGTACAAATTTCTTTATAAAATATTTAGTTTTTTTAATATTCACAGATTTTAATGTAAAAAAAATATATCAGCTCTTTTAGTGAATCACCCACAACATGTCAGCCTGGCAATCTGTGACAGAAATATTGACAATAAATAATTAGTTATTGTAAATACAATGAAAGTATTCTTCCGTTTTCACCACAATAATGAAACATTTGCAAGACTTCTCAACACCTACAAACAAATATAAGGATTCATTCACACTCATCCACTTCAGGATTGTGCATTGGGGGTAGCCCTTTTAGCTGAACACAAAAAAAAATATTTTTTTCAATACAGTACACCATAACCACTGTAGCATTGTTCTTATACACTGGAACACAGGTGCATTTGGGTGCCCTTTAAATTAAATGTCACCGCAATACACCAACAGGTGTTACATGCTCTACCATAACACATTTTGGTATGAATTGATGTTTAAAGCATGCACATGTTCACTAGAACTCTGACTTTGCATACGGGAAATCGGCATCTCTTTCCCCTTAGTGAAGCAGCAGCCATGAGCCCTCCCAGGATGAGTGATGTAGATATTCCGGGAGGCTCTGTGCACCCATTTAGTCAGAAAGACAGAAATGGGAGGTGCTTTTTAAAAAAAATAAATAAATAATGGTTGCTGCATTAAAAAAAAGGAATAATATTTTAGATATAAAATATTATATATATATATATATATACACTACTTTATATGAAAGAGTTGCCTACTCTTTGATGTAAAGTAAAAACTTTAAAAAAAAGTTTAGGCCCGCTTTAATTCTATTACCTTGGTAAATCAACCCCAATGTTTCTATCAGAAACTGACTGAAATTGAACAAATGAAGTATATTACTGTAACAATCATAACTGTAGAAAGAGGGTTAAAAAACGATGGATTACTAAGAAAAACTAACATTTAAATATTTTGTTTAAAAGATATTTTAGATTTTAAACTCTTTTAGTCAGGGTACTCTTTCCTTTCCTCTTCCTCTATCATTGTTTCTATCTGTCTGTAATTTGCAACCCCTATTTAATATATAGAGTGAAATGCATGATATGCTGGCGCTTTCAAAATACAGTTTAATAATAGCAATATTAATACCCTTTATCATTTCTATTTCATGTATTAGTAATTGCTGTTCATTATACTGGGTTTTTCTGAGGTATTTGAGATTTGATTCTGGATACTGATTTTTTTGCTGACTCACCGTAACTACATTTCAGACAGAAATATGGAAGTATTTACTGCATTCCCTCTGTGTAAGTCCATGTTTCCAGTGTGTTTTTCCACACATAAAATATAGTACATAGAACTCATTTTACATAGTTTCACTTTAGTGACATAATATATACTCACAGTTAGTTAGGCCCTAGGTCAACTTTTATAAAATCAAAATAATATTCACCTATTGATTATGATCATGTTTCAAGTCCCCCTTCGTTTAAAAAAAAAAAAAGTAAATCTAGAAGTAAAAGGAAACAGACAAATTGATTCCTTCGCTGGGCAAATAATGATTTTTTTGCTTTGAGCATGCTATCCAAATAAACCTACTTCATTTGCTGAAGGTAGAAAAAAATTGCCAAACGTGTCCAGTTTGCTCATGTCTTTCTCCAGGTAAAGGTGAAAGGGGTGGATATCATTAAAGTTAGTTTGTTAACAAGTAGTTGAGTACACTCATAAAATTAGAAGAAGAAAAAAATAGACGGAACTTGGTATAGCAAATTATTTCCAGAATTCTCCAAAAACTTGAAGTCACCCCAACCAGTGTTTAAAACTGGTGACAAATGGGATATGTGTATATATTGAAATTACATTTGCTGTCTGTAAGCGATTTATCAGCCTTGTAGAATCCTCTTTTTCTATGTATATCAAAAGCAGTTGTTAGTTACCCCATTGTGATATGTTGCCCCCCCCCCCCCCCCCCCGTTAATTGTAATGTATAATGGGAAAGTTAACCTTTTTTAAATCGCAACATACCTGCTGGCACATTTTCAAAACAGAAATCCTCTTCTTTGTGCCTCTGCTATAACACTTTTATTCTATTTCTGGGGGCTTATTTCCATGGCTAAGGATCAAAATATGTCACTTAAATAAACAGCAGCTTGTGTTATCTTCTATTTCAGTGGTGGCCTGCCATACATGCACAAATCACCTGCCTGACCATCTTTGTAATAAAAATAATAATAACTAAAGCATGCATGTTCATATTTGGTAAAAATACATGCATTTATATAGAGTGGGGAGAAGAATTGCTCTAGAGACAATCCCCTTTAAAGAAAGTTCCAACCTTATAACCTTCCCTCTAAAATGGTTTGTGGAAGGATGTCTTTTACACACATAAGGACATTTTTTCATTTTGATCAAATGGATCTAATTTCTGTTGTCACATATAGGTAGGGCTTTTTGTGGTTTGTAGCCAAAGTATTCTCTTCTAGAGTTGAATAGAGTGGGAAAGACTGAAACCCCTGTTGGGTTAATGCAGCTATCTGCAATTCCAATATATTACGATTCCCTTCTTCCCTTCACTAGTTTTTTTTACTGTAACAACAGAAGAAATTAGAAAGATTCTCCAACAATGAAATTGTCATGCTTGTATGGAAACAAATTCTTTGGGTTGTATTTGAGTCACATTTTGCATCCTCTTGCTGTGTGTAAAACATACACACACACACACACACACACATATATATGTGTATATTTATATTTATTTATTGATGTGGGGTAAAGGTAAACCCTTGTATGTCTGTTGCAGATTTTTATTATTATTATTATTCCAGTCTCATAAAATGTGTAATTTTGAAGGTATTGTAATACGTATTGAAAGTAATGAAAACTAACAAAAAAAATGTTTTTGAACATAAACTTTTATGTTTAAGAAAATAAAATGACTGGGCACTTTTGCAACAAACCTTTGAAATCTTTGAATGACTTTAGCATACTAACTTTCTGCATTTGTCAGCCATAACAGGAATCTTCAAAGCTTTGAAACCAAGGGTCGCATGCAGTGAGAATCAGTTAGTTATTGCTGTCTGTTGCAGATTTTTATTACTTCCAGTCTCATAAAATGCGTCATTTTGAAGGTATTGTAATACGTAATGAAAGTAATGAAAACTAACGGTAAAAATATTATTTAAAAAAAAATATTTTTTTGAACATACCTAAAGAAAATAAAATTACTGGGCACCTTTGGAACAAAACTTTCTTCTGTGAATGACTTTAATTGTCAGCCATACCAGGAATCTTCAAAGCTTTGAAACCAAGGGTCACATGCAGTGAGAGGCAGTTAGTTTTAGCATTATGAGAAGGCATGCTTGTTTTTTCCTGAACTAGCAATTGTTTTGTGCTTATGGCCATCTACAAGGAATTTACCATTGAGCAGCTTTTTCCAATGAAATAAAATTGTACAATATATATATATGTATATTTCTTTATATCAAATGAAAGCTTAGAACACCCTCATTTCCCATTTCTTATACCATTCACTGACCGTTGTCTATTCACAGATCTGCATGTCTGTTTGTCTGACAAATTTGGAAACTCTTTAAGTAGATTTATATTGTAATGGGGATGTAGCAATAAAATAGAATGCTCAGCATTGTACAGGGTGAAATGTACAAATAGCAAAAGTATTAGACTTTCCAAATGTATATAAAATATTATAATACATTTGCTTAAATCCCTTCATAAGTGATCATTTATAATAAAAATCTAGCAGGTACAGCATCATATTATATTTCCATATAATAAGTACACTTAGCTGTTCTTAAAATTTTAAAAAGCATTAATGTCTTGCTCTGAATAAATAAGCAACGTTTTGGAAGATATGCACATACATACATATCTCACAAGCCATAACTCAAGCATACTTGTATCTCTTCTTCCCACAGGATCAAGCAATCATGTATGACAAAATAAAAAAAAAAGTTATAGTTTTAAATTTGTAATTTATGTTCCAATATTTTTGTGCTTAATTTGCATGTGATATTACATTATTTTAAAGATGGCTTCCTAATAAACCTCTGCTCGAGGTTAACGAGACTATATTTCCAAATGATGTAGAGATTATCTATATCAAAACATCGCAATCCCACCTAGTTGCTGAGCCTAAACCTAATCAACCATCTACAATCTTCCATTATTGTCTCCGAATAATGTAAGGTAATAAGAAAATTATCAAAGAATGTATATTACATAACATATTTCATATTATTCTTTAATATTATGGTACACTTTGCCCACACACAAGAAAACAAACAGCCAGAGGAGCATCCAAAAGCTTACTTAAAATGTCCCCCATAACTTTACTTGTCAACATAGCCTTGTACAGGTATGAACCTAGGCCCTAAACATTATTTTGTCACACACTGCAATGTATACCACGGCCAGAGGAATTTCTGACAAGCTTACCTAATATATTTCCTTAACATGGAGACCATATTTGTCGACATGGCCTTGTACACATACTCACGTGATCCTAACCAAGACCAACTGTTGGTTATAACAAAAGTACAAATTTGCTTGTGTCATTTGAAGCTTTCTGTTCCACTGAACTCACCAAAGTTAGTAAGAATAAAGAATTTTAAATGTATTTTGTTTTGAAAAATTGTTTAAAAATATTAGTTTCATTTATTTGCTTTATAATTATAACCACACATTACCGGAGTAAATACATTACAAGTTATACAGTACAAATTCCTATTTTCTTCTATTTCTTTTTTAATAAAACTCCTGTCATTCAAAATTCGTTAATACATTTATGATCTTTTAAACTGATCACCCAGAGTAAACTGCATCCAGGGACTGACCACTAAGTATGGAGTGCTCATCTGTCTTATTGCACAGTATCATCTACCTTAATAAATCAGACATTAATGTTTTTATTTCCTAAAATTCACCAATGCTCTAAATGCTGGAAAACAGTCAGATTGGTGCAAAATGGCTCCTTTTCAAGTGCTGATAAAATAGAGATTATTTCTCTGTTAACCCAGTAAAACCTTTCATGAACATTATTACCTTTTAGAAAATTAACAAAAAAACTATCACAAAATAAAACAGGAGATGCTTGAAAAAAAACAGAGTTTTGCAGGATCCGCATGAAATGGTTTGTGAAATGGAAAGCTCTGCTTACGGTTTTAGTTTATAGTTGGGGCACATTGGCACATTTAACAAAACACATTACTGTGGATAAGAAATAAAATAAGTAGTATTTTTTTAACACAGGATTGTGTATTTGAAGAGAACATGGCCTTACTTTTTACTTTGGAAAGTGAATATAAACTTTGCTATGTGAACTGTCAGTACGCCTTTAGTTATTAACCTTGTTGTTTTACCGGGCTCATGGCACTTTGTCAGTGAGGGATACTACCTATATACATACCCTGGTAAAAATGAAATTGTTATAGAAACTACAATTTAAAACTGAGACTCGGAAATGTTACATGAACACAACAAAAAGTTTGTCAGGAACATTTTTACAGATGAAGAAGAAAACATTTGTAATATATAATTTAAATATTTATGCGCTTATTTGTAAAATTATGGCTTGAAGCAAAAAGGTTCTTACTAGCCCACAAGAGCTATATAATCATTTTGTTAAGTAACTAATATTGTTACAGTATTCGTATATTTTATATATTAACAGGGAACAATGTTTTAATGGCCAATTCTGCTCTACAAAATATCTAATGCAGATGTGCGGACAGAACAAGGGGTAGTCTAGTCTATAGTTTTTTCCAACTTACCAAATGTTGGCATTTTCTTCTAACAGCCAAAAATGTAAATTCAAATTATACATTTCCTTTATTATACTTTATATACATTGACTTGATTGAGTATTACAGAAAACATTGGTTTGCTTAAATGGCATAACATTTTTATTTAAAATTTTGCAGTATTTTTGTACTCCTCCCACATGGTTTTGGATTTACCAACTGCATCCACTTCAAACTGCCCATAAAAGGAATTAAAAAAACTTAACAAATTACATAAATCAGTCTATTATCTAGAATCTGAAAAAAAATCATTCATTACTCGAAAGTTTCAGGTCATGCCCCTCAACGCTTTTCACTTGTATATACACCTCCTATAAAAAAATGTTGGTATAGTGGTTACATACAACATTTTTACAGTATACACCAGCAAAAGCAAATTCAGCTTGACT
This sequence comes from Pyxicephalus adspersus, assembly GCF_032062135.1. Taxonomy (NCBI): domain Eukaryota; kingdom Metazoa; phylum Chordata; class Amphibia; order Anura; family Pyxicephalidae; genus Pyxicephalus; species Pyxicephalus adspersus. The sequence goes on from NC_092867.1 coordinate 46,996,853, forward strand.
ACATTTAAATGTTTGAATTTGCTGTCTGGTCTCAAGAATTTTATTGTCTGTGTCATGGCTCTGATAACTCCCATTATAAACAAAACTAAAACAGGTCTTTTTCTACGGCTCTGGATTCCCAGATCAAAGTGAAAATGTGGCAGCAACTCCTGGGTTATGAACTGAATGCAGGCCAGTGTCATCTAGGAAAAAGGGGCTGTGAAGTACGCTTCCTTTTCAAAAACAACTTTTATTGAACAGGCACAACCAAAACAGCATGAAGCAAAGAGAATTGATTGTAGGATATTCATGTGGTGTCCAAGCAAGCCTCAGGGCATCCACTACCCCCTCCTTTACCTCCCCAGGATTCGCTAAATTAAAAAAAAACTTCAACTCCACTGAAGGAAAACTAATTATAGATAGATTGTTTTATAGAATGATAGACAGATGGAATGATAGATAGATGCTTTACTATGGAAACATTTTTAAATATATACGTTTTGTCCGAGTCTTCTTTTTGCCAATTATATACATTTTCAGTGTTTTAAAGAATTGCGATCGCCATCTATTATTTTTTAATAGGTAGGAACAGTTAAAAACTGATGTTTGTTTTTTTTATTAAAAAAGTCAGTTTTTTACAAAGAAGTATTAAGAACTGTCTTTATATAGTCATTTAGACTGAACAGAAACCATCATTGTTGTACTAAGCAGCACATATGAAAATATTGAATAATGTTTCCAGTGATTTGTGATATCAAAAATTATAAAGAACTTTCTTTAGGTACTACCCAAGTAAGCTCTTTATATTTTTTTATGTCACAGATCTCTGGGAACATTAAAAATACTTTTGAATGTGTTAATACAACGATGATGATTTCTGTTTTATCCTATTGACTACCACCAGATTTAGTTATCTTTTAATTTAAGAAGCCTGTCAAGCTTTTAAGATGATTTTGTCAACATGATAGAACAGAAAAAAAATCAATAAACAAATGAAAAACAAGTGTTCTGCTGTTTTTACTAGCTAGAAAGTGTAGATGATTAAAATGAACTTCTAATAGTGCTTTTTTAAAATTTGGATACCTATTAGACTATGCTGGGGAAAACAGGCACTGACATGTCGAGGTGGTTGCCGGAATTGCTATTTTAAATTGTAAAGCAGGTTTAATTGATTGATCATGGAAGTTAATGCCTTTGAATCAACTGTAAAAAAATGTTTGGCTGGTTTTCTGACTCGCCTGTTTTCTTCTTGTGTTTTTATTGTTATAAAAGTTGCTTTAAAAAAGTTCAGAGAATCTGTATTGCTTCCCTGTTTTGTATGGCCTATATAAATAGTGCAGACATTATGAGTTTACTAAAAGAGGGTCTCTGAATAACTGTTTGTGTGATAGCTTGGGGGGGGGGGGGAATTATTCAGAAAGCAAAAGCCTTTTGATCTCATGCTGATTTATCTCAACTGCAGAACATTTTTTTGATAAAACGGTCAGAAGATGCTGCAGTTCTTCTAACAAAGGCCCCTTATTCAAAGTCAGCATTTCTGCCTTCTTCACAAGTGATGGAAACTAAGGAAAATTCATATTTGTAGATCATGTTAACCCCAGGACAGTAATTTTGCAATGCCATCCTCTAGAATGAATCCTGTTGTCATTTGTGAAGGAAGCTGAAGAAAAACATTATGTCCTAAAATGCTGCCTTGGAACCATTAATATATTGTTGACGCTTTTGATATGTGAGCAGTTTTGGGATTAATCCAAATACCCTTTGGGTAATGTCATGTTTTGTTAGGAACGTCCAGTTCTGAGACAAATGAAAGCCTTGACTCTTGCTCTATAACAAAATTCTGATAAAGTGATCAGAAACTCAACTTCATGAATATTGCTATGTGCTATGCAAACAATATTTGTAATCATTGCTGATTTTATGTTTTTTTTTGTTATGTATTTCTCAGGAGTTGGGGATGAATTTACAATGTCATGGTTGTTTGAGAAAATATTTACATTTCTAAAAAAAAACATTAAAATAAAGGTAATACAGTGAAATGGCATCTAACTCAAACCATGGAAAATAAAAATATAAACAGCGTAAGCATTTTCTGCTTTGTTATATAGTGATAGATAGACAGACAGACAGACACAGGGGGTGAATTATTAAAGGAGCTGAGGCTGTTAACATAGTGAATGTTCACTTAGCAAAATGAAGATTTACTTTAGTAGGCCTGTGAGGTAGGCCTGAGCTGGCTGAAACCAAAACATGATTTTTCCAAGCCAAAAATCGAATGAAGAACATCTCCACTTTATTTACTGTAAAGTTCTGTTAACCTACAAAAGGGAACAGTCATTAGCACATATGTGCACAAACACACACACACTTTTGGCCATTATTGCTCATGTTCTCATAGTGTAGAAAAATAAATGGAAAAAATAATACACTGCACTGTCACTGTATGGTAAGTGAGGAGTTGTTCTGAAAGTGTTACCAAGGACACAGGAAAGATCGTATGCTGTGCTAAATAAATAGCATAAAAATATTACACACACACACACACATACTTAAATATATATATATATATATATATTTATATATATTTACAATAAATTGGAAACCTAACAATATCATATCACTGATCCTACAGGTTGTTGGGAACTTTGTGCTATGACTTTTTAAATGAATTTGTCCTGGTTTCCTTGTACAGGGTTCTCTCTATATATAAAAGGAACACTATATATTTATATCTATCTATGTAGCTATACATACACACAAACAAGAAATCCTTCTAATGTGCAGAATTATGGCAAATAGTATCACTTACATTAGTAAACTTATATATTACATATATAGCCTTATAAGCTTCTCAGGATCCAACAGGCTTATTCAACTTACTTGCTGGAGAAGAATATGATGGGCTTTGATACCAGGGGTTGCTGCCTTTCTCTCCAGGACTTTCAGAGTCTGGTTTACAACTTTCTTCTAAGTGGGGGAAAGTACCAACAGAAGAACTTCCATTCTCTGTGTTCAGCATCCTAGCTGGAAATGAAGCCTGTGTAGATCCAGTGCTGATAGAGTCTACAGACTGGGCTTTACTGGATTTCCTATCAGAGATGAGAGCCTCCACACTAAATGGCAAGGCTTGGCTCTTCCACCCAAAAGCTGCCTCTGGGGTGCTGCTAGCCACTGGCATCTCTGTCTTATTGTCCTCGGGCTCTTTGTGGGTCACCCCGGGGGACCCTGATTGATCAGAATTCATAGTCAGTGGAAAAGGGGCCATAAAAGTCTTGCCAGGAGCAGGAGCTGTATTTGGCCCAACCGAAATAAAGGATCACTGGGAACTCTCCCAGGGAACCTGTAGATGAGAAACTGAGAAGAGAGGACCCCTACCAAGTGATCACTAGTTCGTTAGGTGTTAGATGATCAAATGAGTAGCTGTTCCTGTTTCCAGAATAGTCACCAGCACAGGAGGGACAGTACCTGGTCCATGTGTGTAAGTTCTCAATAGTTCCTTAGTTGTAGATGAACAATTGTCACTGATCCCAGCAGAATAGGGGGTCACCAGCAAGAGAGAAGCTGTATCTGGTCCAGGGAGAGCTGGTGATCACTACTAACTTCATGGACTAGGCGATCACTTGAAGATAAGGAGATGATCTCAGTAGAATAGGTGCTCACCAACAGAAGAGGAGCTGTACTTTGTTCACTTTGAGGACTAGGTGGTTACTTGAAGATAAGATGTTCCTGCTCCCAGGAGAATCACCAACAGGAGAGAAGCTACACTTTCTTCAAGGAGATGAGGTGATCCATAGTAACTTTAAGGACTAGGTGATCACTTGCAGACAAGGAGCTGTCCCTGGTCCCAGGAGAATAGGTGGTCACCAGCAGGATAGGAGCTGTCCACAGAAAAGAGGTGCTGCCACTAGATAACTTAGACATAGCAAGTTATTAGTGGCATGAGATCAGGGCACCATGGAAAAAGAAACATCCCCACAGTAGATATTAGAAGAGTTTCTAGAAGTATGCCAGAGCATTTCACAAGACTCCAGACCCCTGGCCAGTAAAGAAACTTCCCCCATCTGCCCTCTCTCTCCTCTTCACAGCTAATAAAGTGCTCTCAATTCTCTTTCATGCACCGCCCTCCAATCCCAAGACTCCTTCCAACGTCACAAGCTTTCAATTGGCCCCGAGCCTTCCTCATCCCAACACAGAACAAAATAATACAAGCAGAATGGGAGAGAATTAGGAGTTCATGAAATAGCTCTGGCTGTGTCATTTAATGGCTGCACAGTCAGGGGCTATATGAGAGCAAATAATCAGTAGGCAGCCATATAAAGGAGATCAACCTGCTTTTATTACACTTATTGTGTCTTCCCCTGTTTACCCTAAAGAGCAATCGTGTTTCCCAAAGCTACACAGTGCCACTGAATACAGGGAAATACATGACATGGTTTGGGGATCTGGGACCACATTTGCCAGGGCAGGAAAGGTCACGTGATCATGTAGAATGTCAGCTCATCAGGCTAGGCAGAGCCTCCCTGTACACCCAGGGCTCCCCTCTTCTTCACACATTCATCAAGCTGTCATCTTAATTAAACAAAACACATTTCCCCTGTCAGGGCAATTAATAACCATAATTATTATTACATAGTGGCGACACTATTTTTTTCTGGGCATCAAAGCCAAAGTACAGAGGAGTTCATTAGCAGCTCCATTCAGCCCTGGGAGCTGCTCCACTTAGCTGAGTAATGGTTAATTTATGGCGCTGCTCGGGACTGTTGCTGCGCACTGAATTGAAAATCACCAGGCAATCCTTCAGCAGAAGTCAGAGCATTTAATAAGGCAGACAAGTTATGTTTTGCTAGGCGCCAGGCTCGGCAGGATCAAACAAGAGAAGCTACCTCGGGGAGAATGCGGCTAGCACGACTTTTCTCCCAACTTTAACCCGTGCGGGGCTGGAGCCTGGACACACGGGTCTGCTGGCTGCGTCTAACGCAGTGTGCGCCTCCTGCGACTTACCAGCGTGTTTAATTCAAAACCAGAATAAAGCTCTGTTTTTACTTCTTTCATTTGAAAAATTAATATACATATTATTGACAAGAGCCTTTGAATTTATATTTCCTGCAACAAGTTCATAGGTTCCTCCAGTGAAATCCTGCACTGGTTGGGGCGTCCGACACACTGCTGTGAAAGTAATTCGTATCAGATGAAAGCTAAAGACAGACAGAGTTTATCAAAATATATATTTTACTGCACAATGTAATCAGAATATATATATATATATATTTATATATATATATATATATATATATATATATGCACTAGTACTTATCCTTTACATATATCCCTGCTTAGCTAGTTTATTAATAAAATAATGTATAATATTACAATATAAATAGTATTAATACTTATAATAATACCAATATATATATAGATATATATATATACTTTTACTATTATGTGTGTATATATATATATATATATATATATATATATATATGATGGGATAAGTAATAACAATAGTAATATAAAAATAGAGATATATTGATAATATTTTCACATGACACACTTTACATTCCTTTAAAACATCGATTGCTTCTTTATGTGTGTATAATATATAGATAAAAAATATATAACAAATATAGAATAGATAAATAAAAAAAAGTTAAATGAAAAAAAAAAAGTTGTGTGTCTCGTGCTTTCATTACGTACACGTTCCTATTTCTAGTTTTGCCATGGTTCTAATTGATAAGTCCATTCATAAAAGTCAGAATAATGGACACATCGCTTGGTATAAATATGGGAGCTGATTCGGAATGGTCACCCTAACTTGTCTTTATAAAGGAATATTTTATTATGTTTCCTTCACTCATCCTGTACCCGGTGGGAGGTTTGTAGAATATATAAAAGTTTAGGTACAAATGACTTCTCTTGTGTGCTCTTGTGTTATGTGATATAGATATTTTGTCTTATATGTATTGTTCTATATTGCAAATTTTTGCTATTTATGTGGTAATATAATAAAATGATCTATAGAACTTCCTTTTTTTCATATATTAGGCACTTGATGCTTTGTTGTATACTGTTTTATGATTTATTACATGATGCTCTGTGCTTTTTAATATTTATTGGTATATACTGCTGTGTGTGATACTTTGTTCAATATGGTACGTTTTTCTGTTACATTACTTTGTATATGATGTATTTTATTTGATGTCATATGAATAATACCCCGTTCCCTCTAATATTAGTTATATGATGCATTGTGTATTGTGCTATACTTATTAGTTATTATATAATGTATTCGTTAGTTTCTTTTATATGAATAATTTTGATACACATTTTATAATAGTTATAACATATAACATAATATAACATCTTTTTTATATTAGTTATTATGTGAAGCCCTGTATTTTATATGTTGTGATTTTTTATATGATGGTTTGTTTTTTTCCTTTTATTATGTGATGCACTATATGATATATATTACATGATTTATTTTATGATGTTTTTGTTGTCTGTTATATTAGTTACTGTGTAATGCCCTCTTGTTTCTCTTATATATGCTTGCATATGATGCAAGTTGTTTTTTTCCATTGTAAGAGTGTATTTCTGTATTTTTTCTGTTACAATATATTCTCTGTGGTGGGTTGTTTTATAGAAGGAATGTTATATACATTGTATTCTCAATATGCATGTATATGTGTGTTGTTAGGTTTTAGATGATATTTATATGATTTTAATTTATATAAGGTATTTTCTGATGCATTGTAATTTTTAAAAGTTATATTGTGCACTTTGTTTTTCTATACTATACAGGGTACATTTTTATATTGTGGAAAACACATTTTTTTTTGTTTTTATATACATTTTTTGATTTAATGTATCTTTCTGTGAGATAAAGTTTTTGATGCTCCAATATAACTTGGTTCAGTACACTGACACCTGTTTCTGGCAGCAGACCACAATTAAGTAATTGTAGGTATTCAAAGAAAGTATTGTGCCATAATAATTTGTAATGTATAGGACACTGATCCAATATTAACTGTGTACATAAAGAATAGACAAGTGTAACCCATAATCCTTTTTCCACGTATTGGTGTTGCACACAGGGCCAGCTGTAGATATGAATAACCGTCTGTATAATAGGACACACATTGAAATCTATTATAGATAGGAGAGAAGAGGGGTGTCTGGCAGGAGCCATCATTGGACAGCCTGCATCTCATTACTTGATAACATTTATATCATAAAGTACTTAGTCTGATAACATCATTTATTCTGTTCACAATAATCTGGAACATTATGTCCAGTGCTTGCATGATGCCACATGTTTATCCACTTTGAGGTATAAATTACATTTTCATGCAGTGTAATCTTGTCAAGGAAATTATTTGATTCCATGTAATATGCAGAATTATGGAGATATAGAATACAAATTAACCCCTTTACTCTAGTGAAGAAATGTTCTTTTCCTGGGGAATTAATAGAGGATGGTAAAGTGAATTGAACTTGGTTTATAGATATCTTTATTATAAAAAAGGAGTGGTGATATTCAGAAGTCAAAATACTAAATCCCAAACAAATATTTAAGAACTAAGCTTAACTAGATTTTTAAACAGAGCAGGTCATTTCCAGCATACATTTCCAGCTCATTAGTGAGCTGGAAATGTATTCTTATTAATATATTAATTAAATATTATTATTAGTATTGTATTGCGCAGACCTACTTTTGGACGAATTCTATTTTTATAAATGTTTTCCTTATTTATATTTTATTGCTGAGGTTTTACATAAAGTACTTGATAACTGCTGCCCTATCAGCTGCCTAACATCCCAATCTGCTTCTTCTTCCAAATACAGAGCTTTATTATTTGACACTGTTATACAATGCAGCAACTGACTTAAATACGAATATCCCCTGTTCTGGGGACACATTAGCTGCTCAAAAACCTGCTGACATTTCATCTTGGACTAAGATAGAAGTAGCTGTATTTCCTCAAATAGGTCATTTAAGTAACAGGACCTGCTGTGATATTGGGACATAAATCTCCTTGTGTCATAAAAGACACATCTCACTACCAGTGAAGCAAATCATAGTTCCCTAGCAGGTACTAAATATATCTCCCTGGGATGTGCTAATCATACTCCATAGGAAGGGCTTATCATAGTTCTGTAGAAGGTGCTAATCACATTTCCATGGGAGGTACTGACCACTGCTCACAGGGGGTGCTGATCACAGTTCTCTAGGTCATAAATGACCTGACCATTGCAAGTGAAGCCTGAAATTGGAAGAGTTACCCTTATCTGGTCATTTATGACTATGCTATGTTTATGGGTCAGGTCTGACCTGCTGAAAAGCAATATACTATCTCACAGCCCTACAGTATATGTACTCAATCACTTAAATCCCAAACAGGCTTTAACGTGTTTATATAAGTAAAAATCATTTTCAATCTTTTTTAATCCACAGCTTTCATTGTTGAGTATCTTGTAAACCCAGCACCTTGTTCATCCTGTTTTAAGATGACATTGTACCTGTCCCCGTCTAGAAGGTTTCTATTGGAGGTTACAATTGGTTATTTTAACACGCATAATGTAGCCACATAATGTGGCTATAAACAGGCTGCAGGGGATCAGCAGGTCTAGGATATCACAAATCACAAAATCAAGAATTTTAATGAAAAAAAATTCTATATTAAATTAATTTTGGTTGTGCATGTACTTTGAGTAGAAATGCTAACCACATCACCTCAATGCAATAATCAAACCATGGAACAGCAAGAAAGCAAGAATGTAAATCGTCATTCCCAAAAATGTAATATTAAAAAAAAATGGGGAGTATTTTTATGAGAAAGCTGAAAAGCAGTTTAACTGTGCATGGAAACTATTGCACCCTCCCCACAACTTATAGCTTATGTATTCATTTCTGAGAAGTTCTTTACTTATATGTTAGTGATTGCCATCAGTCTCTGTTTCCATTACACATCATACATGTATGTTATCATGTTTTTGTGTGTCTTTAGGTCTGTGATCAGCAATGTGCTCTCGCCTTGGAGGAATTGGCAGCTGGTGCCTCACTTGTCCCAGTCCTCTGTCTAGATTGTGAGTTCTTGGTTCCCCTAATTACATTTTGAAATGAAATCCAGATCTAGGTTGAGTTTATTATAAGCACTCAGCAAAAAAACTCAAGGAAATTCAATTAAATAAATAGTCATTTCTGCTGGCTGTAAGAGGGAAGAGAATTGCATTGAAAGGGGTGGGGGTATTTCTTTGGGGAACAGGGAGGATTCCATGGCAGAAATGCCCAGCTGGAAGAAAGGGATCATGTTTTACAGATAAATATGTGATCTTCAAAGGCACAAGAAATGCTTTCTGCTGATTAGGGATAATGGTGTAAAGCTCATCTTTCATGCCCAGAGGTACTGGGAAAAGAAGAAGGGGTGGGGGTGCACACACTGTGCATACAGGTACTCTTGATGACATCTATTTTCTCTATACAGCTTTGTAAAATGTACAAACTCTGTAATTACAGGAATATTTAACAAATACTAGAGGACTCCACTGCGCACACAAGTTAATCATGATATCTGAAAATCAAATTGCTAAAATGCAGTTTACTTTGTTGAATTTGCCCTGAAGTCAGTCTTTGATATGCATTAATTGATGGTGACGCAGTACTATAATATGGTTTCTCCTAAAACAAAGCAAGACCAAGAAATGGCTAATTAAAAGGCGGAAAGCATTTGAATGAACGTGACTTTAAAAGCTTCCACAAGTGCAGACAACATGCTCATCTAGTTGATTATGAATTAGTCCCAGCCATAGACCAACTGTCCTCTTTCCTGCATGTCATAGTACACAGTTCTGCCAACCTGACTGACATAGAGCAAAGGGGCACATATATATTACCCTGCACAATAAAGTACATATCTGAATAACACTGGACAAAGCAGAACATAAAGAGACCCCTGCAAAGCATAGTATGTAGCTTTCTAACTTGACTGACATGGGACAAAGAGACACATAGGGTATCTTGCATAGCATAGTACCGTACATAGCTGTGCCTACCTAACTGATATGGCACAAAGGAGCACAAAAATGCATCTTCCCTGGCATAGTACATAATTGTGCCAACTTAACTGAAATGGAACAAAGAGGCAAATAAGCTGCCCATTAGGACAAAATGTACATTCAAAATCCACCAATGTAGTTTCCTAAAGTACTGGTGTTTTATATATACTTATTAAAATATACTCCAGCACATTATACATAATTGATACATTGTAATATATATATATATATATATATATATATATATATATGTTCTATATTCTTTAAAAACATAAAAAAATTATTTGGATAACTGCGTAACTAAATAATGATAAATCCATGATGGAACATGATAAATGCAGGTTAATTTTGTTCATCATTCTGGCCTTGCCAATCAGGTTGGCCGAAAATCACGAATCTGGGATAGGACTGGGTGAAGATGAAGGTGCCTGCAATGAAGCAAAGAGGAGTAAGAGTACTTTAAAAATGATGACAGGCAGGTCATTTGTTTTATTGCTGAACGGACTTCGCCCTGCCTTCTTCAAATTTTGTAGTTTTACAGTATATTTCCGCTTTAAGTCTATCTAGGCTACTAGGAAATGTATCCATGCACACACATTACTGGTACTGATGACAGGCCATAAAGTCTATTCATAGAGAAGGATTTATCAGGCCTGGCTATACTAGTAATATCAGCTCCATCCTTAGCATTTATGGATGCTGGAGACATTTGGTGTGCAGCTATGTTAGGTATGTGTGTTGGTCCCCTCCCTTGTCCTGTGTGTACAAGGAGCTGCTTTATTCTGCTAGGGGCCAGCAGGACTTCGCATTCTTTGCACGGTTAGTGGGCAGCACAGGGCTGGCCCATGTAGAGAGCCCCTCATCTGTAAGTCATTGGGCTGTTATGTCTGGCGCTCCATGCATGGTGATAATAATATTGTGCTTCTCACTGCAGGGGCCCTTAGGTATCAATCAGCCTGTTCACAGTTTTCTCACTTCATTCTGGAACTTTTATTAAAGCAGTAATGATAAACAGTACACAATCTTACCCTGGACTTATCATTCCTCTTTATAAATGTGATTTCTATACATTGCTATATGAAGAAGTTTCAATCAGTGCTAAAATATATTGTCAGCAAAATGTGTCTACAGTGTGTTCTATGGAGACAATATTTCAGGGTTCTGAGTTTGTGGGGTTTATTAGAGATGTACAAAGAGCATCTTCATGTATTCATCACTCTAAAACAATGAAGTCCTCGAATTATGTATTAAAGTACCTGCTAGCAATTATTTTGTTGTGTCAAAAAAGTGTCAATATATATATATATATATATATATATATATATATATATATA